>NC_141877.1:646912265-647215295 GCF_056163025.1 Triticum urartu | reverse complement strand
CTATTTTCAAAAAGTATAATTTTTGTGCTATATAGTTTATATTAGAGTGATAAAATTGACAACCTAGGTATACGCGTAGGACTTGTAAACGGTGACGGAGGAAGTATCATAGATGGCTTTATTTATCAACTTATAGACTCATGTTGTCTCGGGAAGCGCTATGTTACAGTAACATATTATGTTACTATCTCTCATTAACTACTTGCCACATAAGCAAAATTTTCTTAAAATGCGTTATGTTAGTATCTAAGTTACTCCCACTATGACTAGCCTAAGCATTTTTGCTAAGATGCAGTGGACTTCATTTGATTTGGCACCAAGTTGACAACACCAGTTCCTTGCTTTTTCTAACACTCGCGACGCATGTAATTAACCTCCTTGCTGCAGCCTCATTACTCAACCGACCAATCCATCACAAAGTACCCCGAGGTTAGATGGTTAGTAGGATAATGGTATCTCTGCCCACTAGAGTTTAAGTCTTAGATTTGATAATGATGCTCACATTTTTTTTGGATTTATTATAGGTCTTTCGGTGATGTGCATTCAACTGAAAGAGACGTCTCCATTGATGAAGACGTCTGTGACGACTTCATCAATCTCAAGAGGATCTGCCGGAGTACATGCACAAGCAAAGTAGAGAATTGACAACCTGTCATAGCACAACACATTAGACCAAAGGAATTCAGAAGCATTTCTGTCGACCGTTGCGCGCATTTTCTCGGGAGGCGACCACGACAATACATTACTGGCCGTTTAGGGAAGTGCTATGTGGGGACAAATCAAAGGGCCGGCCCAAGAACGCAACCCGCTTGGTCGGCGACCTGACTGAATGTTATTTTAGCTTGCATCGTCGTCACACCAAAACAATGGAATTTTTTTGTTTTGCCACTTTAGATTTTGCCAATTTTCCGCATGTCAATTTAGATTTTGACATTTTATTATGTCATTCTTAGTTTTTGACAATTATCACAATTGTCATTTCATGACATAAATGAAATATCAAAATCTAAGTGACATAAGAAAAACTAGCAAAATCTAAGGTGGCAAAACAAAAAATTTCCCTAAAACAATTCGGGATGGCTCCGTCATGTTTGATTTGATCTGCGGAGTATCAATTTCTTATCTGTCACATAGACCATTGAATCGAACTGTCTCGTTGCTATTACTACAAAAAACGCCCTTATATAATGAGACGAAGAGAGTTGTAGCACAAACGTACGTACGTGACTATAAGTGGAAGGCCTATGCGGGGGAGTGCATGTCTGCCTTCATGTGAGTGACGCATGATGTTGATAAGTTTGGTGTGAGCCTTCGGTGTCGTGACAGTCAGCGAATGAGTTTGACTGACTTTTAGAGTAGGATCCTCGAACTAGCAAGGGATGGAACGGAAATGTATGTGGTTGTGGCCACATGATTGCTTCACCGCTATAAATACTGCAGCTCGCTAGGAGTCAGTTGTCTGTAGGTGAACTGTACTAATGTCGTAGATCCATAGTGAAAAAAAAATCATGAATCCATAGTAAGCACATACAAATTTCCACAGATTTTTTCTAAATATGGATTTTATTATATTTTTCAAAAAAAGGGCACCACGGTGCCCGTGCACCACAAGTGTACACTCCGATGACATGCGCTTCTCCAAAATCTTCTAGGCTGATCACGTCTCTCTCTCTCTCTCTCTCCATCCTGTCGTACTACACTTGCAGATGATTCCACATCATGCGAACACTTCTGTTCACAGACAGGAACCGTTTAGGCAACTGCTATCCGTGGACAAATCGAATTTGACTGTGTTCTAGATTTGTTCACAAATTCAAAAAATATGTTCATTTTAAATATTGTTTGGAATTAAAAATACTTGTTTCGAAACCTTGCTAAAACAAATTCCAAAAAAATGTTCTGGTTTTCAAAAAAAACATGAATTTTCAAAAAATGCTCGTGTTTTCTGGAAAAATGTTCCAGAATTTCAATTGTTGTCTGCGCTTTCAAGAAGTAATCGATTTTTTTAATTATTCATATTTTCGAAAAAATATAATAGAAAGATCCAACTAAAAACTGATTGCTACAGCCAAGTCGCTACAATATACAGTTCGGGTAGCTACAACGCGTTGAATGCCACAATGCCAGTTAAATGGGCCGGCGAAGTTGTGGCTAAGCTAGGCGTCGACACCCTGTTTGACGCTTAATGCGTCCCTTAGGAGCTCCGATGCAAACTGATGGTTTTCACATTTCGGCACCCCGGTCATGAAAAGCCCAGTGATAGGTTTCAAAGATTGAGGGAGAAGACACCCTTTTATTGTAGTTGCTTCAACATTGGAGTGTACAACCATTTAACAAGCGATATAATTACAACGTTGGAGCCCTGAAGGGAGGACCAATCCTGAAACTGAGGAAGCAAACAGAGTTTCATTTCACGCCGGCTTTGATGTAGGTCACTTTCTATAGGCCTGAAAAAGAGTGAATTGATGGGCTAAAATGGACCACTATAAGAGAAAGTGGACGGCCCGGCTTTGTAACAGGTCAGTCGGGAAGATTTTATTCACCTCCTGCGAGCTATTGATAGCGGATGCCACACATTTAGCGGGTGTGACTTTCGCCAACCCAGTCTACAGTTCAATACTGAGAGTTTTCTTTTTGTGTTTTTCTTCTGTAGTGCGTTCGTTCCTTTTTTTTGCAATTATTTTTCTTTTCTCCTTCCAGCTTTTATTTTTTTATTTCATTTCTTTCTCATGGCTTCTGTGTTGTGTTTTTTCTTTGGTCCTTACTTTCTCATGTTCCTTTTTCTTTCTTTTTCAAAAATGTATGGAAATTTTAAAAAATGTTTGGATATAAAAATGCTGCTTTAAAAATTCTCCCAAATTCCTAAAATAATCGTATTTTAGTAAACCATAATGTCAAGAATTGTTCTTGTTTATAATTTTTTTCACAAATTTTCAAAATAAATGCATTCTGTAAAAAAAATTCATTTTTCAGAAAATATTCCAAATTTCGAAAATATATTTGGATATTTTTTTAAAACGTGGTGAGCATTTGTTTATTACATGGTGCATAATTCTTTTATATATGATGAAAATTTCTTGAATACACACTATGTATTTTTTAATTTATGTTGACCATTTTCTAATATCTAGTGAAAAATTTAAAATTTAGATGGAAAATATTTTTATTCTACACTAAAATTTCATTTTATTTTCTGAACATTTTCTTGGAACAGTTGTTCGAAGCTACCAAGTTTTTTAAAAATTTATGATTTGTTTAGAAACCCTAAACATTTTTCGAAATTTGGAACATTTTCACAGTGAAAAAATGAACCAAATAAATATTAACCGAAAAAAAACTTATGCCAGAATTGGGCCCGCCCATTGGCGCTCTCTCTAGCATCGCGTGCACCCTTCGATGTCGGCACCCTTGTCTTCCTTATAGCGAGATGTAGGTTGTGTTCTCGTCAGGCGCCTCCCTAAATAGTGCCACTACAAGAATTGGGCCGCGCATTGGCGTTCTCTTTAGCGTCGTCTGCACTATTCAACAGAGAAATCACTAATTGAGGAGTATTCATTGCAAAGATCACTCTCACCTTCCCAGGGTGTGAGAACGTCACTTGTCACAACCTGAAAGTTTTTCTATTAAAAATGTTTTATCCGAAACAGAAAACACATTTTTTTCCTTTTCCGAGAGGCACGACCATGACTCTTGCGAAAGAAAAACCGTGCGTCTCACGGAATAAAAAAACATGTTTTTTACACAAATTTTCTTTTCCGAATATTTTTTATCCAAAAGCTAAGGAAGACCGGTGGAAAACCGAAACATCGAAAAAACCCGAAAAATCTTTTAAAAAGCCAAAAACGCGTGCGAAAAATGAAAAAAATAAATCAGAGAGAGTGTCCAGAGTGAGACACGTGGCGGGCGGCTGAGAGCGGGCCAAGTGACGCTGATCATTGCGAGGCTCCCGAAGGAGCGCTCGTCAACTAGTTGCTCCCGTTCAACAGGCGCACCTATGCATCGCTTATAGCCAGACATATGGTGTGCTCGTGTGAGGCGCCTCACTAAATGGCCGAACATGGGAAGGCACAGGCCACGACTTCATTTTTCCCGTTTCTTTACTTCTTTGTTTTCTATTTCATTTCTATTTGTGTTTAAACGTCCAAATATTCTAAATATATATTTAAAAAATACTTTACATAAAGCATTTGTTAAAAATGTTAACCAAGCATTTGAAAAATGTTAAATGTGTATAGAGAAGATGCTTCTTACGTATACAAAAAATATACAATGTGTATTAAAAAGGTTGATCACATTTTTTTAAACAAAGATTTTGAAACAATGTTCAAAAGTTAGCTGAAAACTTTTAAATGTACACATAAAAAATGTTTTTCACGTATACAAAAAATATATAAGAAGCAAACAAAATGACAGAATGTGTATGGAAAAATGTTGATCATGTGTTTAGAAAATGTTAAATATGTATAGAGAAAATTATTCACGTGTATACAGAAATCGTATACAACATATATACAATGTGTATGAAAATGTTAATCATGTATTTTAGAAAATTAATCAGGCATTTGAAAAAAATTAACCAACGTTTTGATAATGTTATTAAAGCATTTGGAAAATTTTAAATGTGTAAAAAAATGTTTGTCATGTATACGAAAATATATACTAAACAAATACTGTGTGTATAAAAAAACCAATCATGTTTTGTAAAATTCTAAATGCGTATTAAAAATGTTCCTCGAGAATAAAAAATTGTACATTGTGTGTGAAAACATGTTTGTTGTTTTCACAAATTATAAATGCGTTAAAAATGTTCCTGGAGTATACAAACAATTGTACACTGTGTATGAAAAAAATGTCCATATATTAATAAAAAATTAATCTTGTATTTGCAAAATGTGAAATGCATATGTAAAAATTTGTTTGATGTATACTATAAATGTACAATGTGTACGAAAAATATTAGTCATATAAAATACCCGGTTTTGAAAAATGTTAATATGTATTTCAATAATGTTAACATGTACCTAAAATATGTTTATGATATATACGAGAAATGTAGAATGCGCACAGAAACATGTAGGTATATGTTCTTTGTAAATAAACCTACGAAAATGAAAGAAAATAAAAAAAGTAACCGAATAAAAACAGTGAAAACCAAATGAAAATGAAAACCAAAGAAACCCGATGCAAAGAATGGAAGCAATGAAACCCGAGAAAGAAACTATGCAAAAAAAGGAAACTGATGAAAACCAAGAAATAAACAAAGAAAATCAAAGAAAGTAGGAAAGAAAAGAAAAAAAATACACTAACCAAAATTGAGAAAAACATAAGAAAATAGGAAAAGGAAAAGAAAAGAAAAAACAGCAATAAAACAAAGAAAATTGGCTAAAAACTAAAGTAAAAACAAAATACTCGAAGTAACCCGTGAAGAAACAAAAAGGCAAAGAAAATAAGAAAATAAACAAAAACTAAAAATCGACAACGAAACCCAAAGAAAACTGAAAGAAAAGTCAAAGAACAAAAAAAAAAAGGAAAACAGCGCAACAGAGTGAAAAACATGCACAACACTACAGTACTAGGTCGACCTTGTATTGTAGTGATCCGAGGAAGCTTTAGGCAAGGCAAGGGTATATCTCGCCATAAGAGAGATATAGCCCCGGCGTTGTTCGACATCCACAGGCGTCGAACAGGAGGAGGTCTCGGTCAGCCGTACCGGGGAAGTCCAGTAATTAAAAGGCCCATTGTAGGTTTCAAAGATCGAGGCCGAAGATATCTATTTTCTTTACCGTTGATCCAACGTAGGAGTGTACTGCCATTTAAATGGTGATACAGTTTTGAGAAATTAGACAACTCTTCAACTATTAAGGGCCTGTTCGGAGTCTCACCACTCCAGAACTCCACTCCAGGAGTGGGGGTAGCTTCAGCTCAAAATAAAGGAGTGGGGAAACACCCGCTCCGCAGATCCTCGTATTTGTTGGAGCCGCGGACTACCGAACAGAGCCTAAGTACATTAAGTCTAAATTTAGATGACAAATTTTGAGGTACATATCACCCACATGTCAAGGGATGTAGTTAAAGTTGTTAATGAAGCTTAATAGATGTAGGGGTGAATCATAGACCAACAAATCAGGCATGGAAATGCACTTATCTTTATATACCTAAATACTTGATCTTCACTACTCTAATTCTCTCAACATGCAACTATGTCCGGAGATTATTGAGGAGATTAAACTCCTACTCCTGCAAGATAATCATCATGTCATCTCCATGATCCATTGATCGTTGATTCAAAAAAAAAAAGATCCATTGATCGACGACATGCGTGGCGCATCGCCTCGCTCAGTTAGGGCTTCAAAGCATATGTATTGTCGTGTAGTTACGGTCCGGACCTGATGAACTTAATGTTGTGTACCAGACCGATCGCATGCCCGATGGTTAAGAAATGAAAGGCTTGTTCTCGCAAAGAAAAAAACTATGTCCAGAAGCCCAAAGTTGTGGCTAGTACGACGACATGCTGTGAGCGACGACCGTTGGTGCTTCGAACGGCGACGCCGTGTGCGAGGCGGTGCCACTAAGAGCGGACGGGCGCTTTTGCGGGGATGCCGTCGAGAGCGGTTGCCGCCGCTCCAAGTGCGGTCGGCGTTTCAGGGGAGGGGCGCAATGCGCATGATGGGAAGAGAGGCGTGAGATGAAGGAATGTGTTGCCGGGGCGAGAGGGGTGGAGTTGAGCGATCGATCATACTATTGTCCACGTATGGATCGTACGGTTCGGAGGGTGGCCAATCCTAGGCTAGAATCGTCCGGCCGATGCTGAGCAACACCCAAACACAGTATGAAGTTGATAAAAAAACTCCCACTATGGAAAACTAAAATTAACAGGTACGGAGGGTGGCCAATCCTAGGCTAAAATTAACAGTATACAAGCTTGTCTTCACCTGGTCAGCAGCTCGAGCCCTTATTTGCTTGGTACTCTTTAGTGATCTAAACACTTTTATATTTATTTATAGAGGGAGTAGTAACTAAAATTCATATTCTTATCACTAAACCGAGGTATTTTCCGCAAGAAAGAGACTAAACCGAGGTACATATGACATATTTTCTTCCTCTTTTGCAAATGGGCCCACAACTAATACGTTTCCATTAGAACCCTGGGGCTGGGGTGTGCCTAACAGATTGCTCGAGTACAAATGTTTTGACCATGCAAGAAAAAGGTACAAATGTTTTGTTAAAAGAAAATGTGTCTATGAAGGACTCATGTCATAACGCATGGATAGTCTTCCTAGTGTTTACATTGGTCATCCAATAATCTTACACCACTCTGATCTGACCTGGACAAGATGTCTTTTGCCCGTGCAAAACCAACTGTTATCCCTATAGAACCTGTCCTGACCTGCTGCAGCCAATCGTTCAGATTTATGTCGATCCTAGTACGATGTTCTAGCTAGCCTCTCACTGCAGCGTTTAGGCTAAGAAGAGTCCAGCACGCCAAGCTCACTCTTGGCACCGGGCTTGGGCGTACGCCGCACACGCTCTCATGATTGCTGCACCCTAGACCGTAGAAACCTCAAGACACACAGGCCGGCAGCATGGACAAATGGCACTGTGAAGGCGATGATCTGTTTTGAACATGGCGCTGCCGCAGACCAGACCAACAGCGCTTCTTCTACGGAGAGCTGCCGGAGAAAAGTTGCACCCTGAGGTGACCACAATATTTTCGGGCTTCATGTTCATCCACATTGCAAAAAAGTTCTTGTTGGTTTTACAAGTTCAGGTTTACTTTCTGTACCAAGCAAAAAAATCCAAATGGTAGTGCAGTGTCGTTGTGATTCAGCAATAATTAAGCCCGTTGAAAGGGATAATCGCGCAATGAGTGTCGGGTCAAGCTGCTAAATACTCCAAGAGATTGGATGATAATTAGTGGCACCCACCAAAACCAGATACTAATTAGGTTCTAGTACTACTCATTGCCTTTCCCCGGTCAATCAGTCAGTCAGTCACGCACCGTAATTTCATACATCGGGAAAGATCAAAAGGATGCATCTGAAAGAAGACACCACTCAAGTAGCCACCGCATGAATGGCACACCTTGGGCGCGCCATCATTCTCTTGCTATTCAGTCAGAGCTTCCCAAATTTCATGCATCACTCAAGTAGTCACCTCCCGGGCATGTCATGATGTCATCGTTTTTTGACTATTCATCACACCTTCCGAATTTCATACACATCAGGGATGTGTCAGTGCGGGATCTTTCAAGTTTCAACGCCCAAATCTGACTTATGGAAGCAATGCAATGTACATCAGAGTTTTAGAACCTAGGTACACGTTTTTTTTAAAGGAGAATATCCCTGGCCTTTGAATCGGAGAGATGCATGCGGCCACTTTATTAAAAAATACGAAACAAACAAAGTATGGTCTGCAAAGTACAGCTAGCTCGCAAAAAAGAGCAAATAAAAAAAGAGTACAAAGCTCAAAGTCGTATCCGGCTGGATGGAGAAAAACTAAGGACCTATCCTATGCAGCGACCGCCATCCAAACCGGTTGAAAAAACCCATGCTGCCATCTCTCATCGGTTGCACCCAGTAGCCAGCTGCTCCCTGGAGGCCGTAGTAGTGAGTAATGACCACGTACGGATCCATACCGTAGCCCTGAATATAACCTGCAAGAAAGTAACTACGGGTTTCCTGTTAAAAATCATATCATTCCTGCAGTTTCATATAGCTCAAAGAAGTGCGCATATTTCAATCCAAATATTAGACGCAATATGAGTATTCACCCCATTTAGCCATGTTCCAAACAACGTTTCAATGCTATTTGGAGGAATAATATTAAAGGCTACATGAACAGACCGCCAAAGTAACTTCGCGAGAGGGCAATCAAAAAATAAGTGTTGTATTGTTTCGTCATGAACACAAAAACAATAACTTCATTGAAATCAATATACAGGTGACTGATTCACCATCTCAATATACATGTGACTGATTCACAAAACTTAGGAAAAAAACATATTTCTACCCATCATTTTTTTTGCAAAATAGATATTTTCCAGAAACTTACTCATGTAATTTTTATAAAATAAATGGAAATACTAACTGGGGAACGTTCCCTGGGAGAGGGGTGACAACTAAACATTTTTTTATGGCATTTTTAGATGGTAGCATATGGCAATTTCTGCCCGTTGTTGCCTTATTTTATTTTATTTTTCAAAATCTGCTATGCTTTTTTGAAGAAATTGCCATACGCCTTTGAAGAAAATATCACAAAAAACGTTCGTAAATGACACCCCTCAGAACGAATATTCCCTGGCTATTGGCGTCCAAAATAAAAGATCATTTGTGACCGTGGTAAAAATGATTTCGAGAGTGCTGCAGTTTAAGTTCCCCACTCAGACCGTCATAGTATTATTTTAAGAGTAAATTACTAACAAATATCTATATTTCCACATAAAATATCTATATGCAATTTTTGGATTTTTTTTTATAGATTTGGCCTTGAAGAGGCAAAAGGTGTGAAGGTTGTCATCTCCAACTTCTTTTTCTTAATACAGTACAAACGTAAATGCTCATACACTCACCCCTATGAGCACCTTTCAGAGACGTCTACTCTCATTGAAAACACATCGTCGAAAATTCTGAAATAAATGCAGGAACAATGCAAGCACCAAGACTTGAACCCTGGTGGGCTAGGGATATCACTGTCCATTTAACCATCATACCACATGTTGGCTCACTCCAACTTCATTTTGTTGAAACTGCACTTCGTATAGGGATGTAGATGGACGTATGTAAAAATATAACTAGACCTAGCACTATTACATTAAAGTAATGAAGATTAGTATTCTTTCCGTCTCATAATACAAGAGCGTTTTCACACTAGCGGGGGTATGTTATTGGCTCTGTGAAAGCTTAGCGACAAGCGACGTCGTCGGCCTGAATCCCCACGCTAGACGATTTTGCAAAATGAGGAAGCGATGTTGTGATCAATCAGCAATTCCGGAAAGAATCAGCGCGCAATCACACCCTACTTCCGTACTTCGTAATAAGCTAGCACGAGACATGCAAAGAGTATACGTAATAATGGATAAACTTGAAAGGGGTCCCAATGGAGTCGTAGAGAACAAGAGACCACCGCCATGGCTCCTGCTTTCTTCCTTCCTTCCTTTTCATGCATGCTCGACAGGCACGGAACAAGTCTCCCAACTACATGGACACATCGAGTAGCGGCAAGCCCATCGGGAAAGATGCACGCAACGGAAGGGAGAAAGCAGCACTCGAGTGGGCGTTTGGCACGGGGAAATGACGCTGCCGCTGCCGCGCATCACGTCGGCGTCGCCGTCCCTCCGTCCATCCATCCGTCCATCCATCCTAATGAAACGCATAATGCTACGACTACAGCAGAGAGAGAGAGAGGATGTTTGACATGGCGTGACAGCATCATGCATGGCCCATGGCTTTCTCCACACGCACGCACACCAAGGCCGGATGGTTTGTGATCCCTAGGCGGAGACGCAGCCGAGACACCCGATCCACAGCCTTTTCGTCAGCCTCTTCTGCACCAAGGAATAAACACACCCGTCAGTAAGAAGATACTAGTAAGACCCTCATTAAACACTTGTGTCAGCCTCTTCTACTGCAGCCGTAGGAGCCAATAAACACTCGTCAGTAAGATAAGACTGTAGCTAAACAGTGAACGAGTAGTGCACTACATGATTCCTCTGTCAGTGAGATAAGACCATAATTTTAAGCAGTAAACACGAAAGGTCCTCCAGGTTTCGTGGGGGCCCACGGGTCGGTGACTTACGCGTGGGTTGTTGTGGCAGAGCATGTCCGGCGGGATCACGTAGAGGTCCTCGTCCACGGCTTTGACCACCCTCGCCCTGCGAGTTTTGGTGCAGCTCGCGGCGAGGTGGGCGTCGGCGGCGTCAGACACTTTCAGGTAAATTTCTATGGGCTTCCCCTGCTGCTGCTTCCTCGGCCCGTGCTCTTCGCGCAGCCCCACCACCACCTTCTGCCTCTGCCTCTGCCTCTGCTCCCCGTCCACCTCCAGCGTGCCGCTGTCACCCCACTTTACCACCTAGTGATAATGAGCACAGAGGTTACAGCAAAAAGTAACAGCGTTTTCACTGCGACCAGCTGAGTGTTTTTTTTTCAGGACAACGACATTTTTACTGCGACACCGGGACAGTGAAAAACTTATTATTGGACGTCATGACTCGTGACTGTATTTCGTACTACATGTTTTTGCTGGTCCTTTTGCTAGACTAGAGTGGTTGTCGCAAACGATGGTGTTTCTTCGTTTCTACGATGCTCCGAACTTTTCTACTAGTAGTAAAATAGCTTGTTCTAAACGTGTACAATACTCATTTAGTACTTCCTCCGTTCCATAATGTAATGCCTATATATTTTTTTGAAAAGTCAAACCTCATAAACTTTGACCAAGTTTGTGGAGAAAAACATTTACATCTAGAGTGCGTTACAGTGGCGGAGCTACGTTGGTTCCTGCAGGTGCCGTGGCCCCCCAGCCTTGGTAAAACTACGTGGGGAATTTTTTAGGGAAGATTAGATTAAGAAAAATATTGTCTTCTGCCCCTTGCAAACACCCTTATTTCTTGTTTGGCCCCCTCAACGCATCTTGCCTAGCTCCGCCAGTGGTGCGTAACATATATCACTAGATTCATTATAAGATGTAGTTTCACATTATATATTTTTGGAATTGTAGATATAAGTATTTTTCTGTATAAACTTGGTCAAAGTTTGTAAAGTGTGACTTCTCAAAAAATCTATAGTCACTATATTATGGAAGGGAGGGAGTAGTAGTAATCTACGTATATGATGCAATCAGCAGGACTCGTCTGTTGTTTACAAAATCAGTAGCAAAACTCATTAAGGCAAGAATCCGGCTTTTGCCGAGCAAGACTCCATGCACTACTCACCTTCTTGAGTGGCTTCGGTGAAGCCGGCAACGAGACGAACAGGCCGGCCTGCATGGCGGAGTCCAAGCACTGGGTGGCCGGCCAGTCGCCGGCGCCGTCGCCGTACCCGTACCCGCCGTCGTCGTAGTAGTTCCACTCGCCGAACGCCGGGATCCGCCGCGGCCTCGCCCGCACCTTCTGCATGGTATAAACACATGAGCGGCATGCTAATAAGAGAAGCAAAACGCGGGAAGAGATGTAGACAGGCCGCCACAGATGCATAGATCAATGGCGTCGTCGATCGATCAGATTACCTTCATCGCAGCGGTGCGGTCAGCGACGGGCGGAGTGAAGCTCTGCTCTGCTCTGCTTGCGACCTTCAAGCTGAGGTGGTGCTACGGTGCTAACGCTAGTGGTAGTAGCTAGGAGCAGAGCAGTATATTTATAGAGCGAGAGCGGGAGGAGCAGGGAGGGGTGGGAGGGAATGTTTTTGTTTTGCGCTCCAACGGGAGTAGGTGGTGGCTTGGCTACGCAAAAACAGAGCAGAGCAGAGCAGGTGCAGTGGAGGCCAATGGTGGGTAGGGGCCGCCTCTGTGGGAGCACCCGTACGTACGGGTCAAACAGGTGAAGATGCAGGGGCGTCACTCACCAGGACTGTGGCTGACTGCCGCGTACGTGCTCACCGCAGCGCGTACGCCCAGCTTCGTCCCGTTCGCTTCTTCCCTCTTCTTCTTTTTCGCGGCGGAAATCACATATTTAACCTGAGGTCCAAATCAAATCACAAACTGACCTCGTTTCGAAAAAATTTCACTCTGCTGATCCTTTTATGTGGCGCCTGACAGCTGGGCGTCACACACTACTATGCAGCGCCTCTCTCTTGGGCGTCGCACCTCGTGCCAGCGTGGCAGCCCTGGTCCAGTTGCGGCCCCACAGACAGCACTGCAGCGCCTCAGACTTAGGCGCCACACTTGTAATGTGCAGCGCCTAGCTCTTGGGCGCTGCACAGTCTGTGTTCCACTTAGGCTGGCCCCACCCTCTCTCCCATCCCACCCCCACCCCACACACCCCACCGCACACAAGCCCTTAGCCTTGCGCCCCTCCTCTCTTCCCCTCTCCCCCTTTCAAATCCTTCTCAAATCTTACAAATCCGAAGTATTTGACCGTGGATTTTGAAGCCAACCACTCCCTTAAGGTAATCTCCTTCGATCCCCTCGTTTTCATCCATAGGAATTGTCACATTTGCTCAAATATTGCTACTTTGGGGAAACCCTAGTTTTGGCTTGGATTTGCAAATTTGTATTGAATCATGTTATGTTTCTTTGCTAATTTGGGTTGGTTAGGCTTTCATAGTATGCTAGGGTTAGAGTTATGTGTGTTTGATGTTGGTGTTAGGGTTATGCTATGGTTAGGGTTGTGGTTATTGTTAAGTGGGGGTTAGGGTTATTAATTCATATATATGTTATGGCATATGTATTTTGTGCAAATATTTTTTGTTAAGTACTTACTTGATATATGTGTGTTTTTTATTATTATAGGGATGGGGAGAACATGTGTTTATGTTCATCATGTGGATAAAGAGGCCTTTTTGAAAGGCAATGTTGAGCCGGACCCAGATGAGCTTGACATGGTGTTTGAGAGTAGTCCAAGCTATGCGGAGCTCTTGGACCAAGTGAGGAAGGATTTGAATTGGATGGACCCAAGTGACGTTGTTGAGTTCGTGGGAAGGCATAATGTTGGTTTTGGAATGCACATCCGTTGGAAGACAATGCGTGTGAACTCCGAGCAACGTTGGGTTGCATACAAGGAGACGGTTGCCGAATCTCTAGACAAGGCTCTTGAGTTATTTGCCTCCAAGAAGGTTGAGTCTACTTTGAATTTGGACTTGAACCGGAACCCCTCCCCGTTGGTTGCTAGCACTCCACCACCCATGAACCAAGATCAAATGAGTGAACCTCATTTCACGCAACAAGATTGGCCAACATTGAGCCCGACTCCAAACAACCAAAATGAAGGTTTTGAAGAGGAGAATGATGAGTACGAGGAGGATGCCAACGAAGTTGATCTCCATGACAACAATGTGGGTGATCTCGACCAATATCATGTGCAAGAGACAATGGACCAATCCATCCCTTTTTCCCGTGCATATGCATCGGACTCGGATGACGATGGTCCCGATGAAGAAGTTGATGAGGAGGGGTTCACACCGAAGGAGGCCCAAGCATTCAAGAAGGTATTCGGGCGGGATCACAAGACACCATTGTTCAAGGATCTTAGTCTCGCGGATGAAGCCGTTGTGGATGGTGGCAAATGCATATCTCTTGGAGCTAGGCCAAGTTCTCACCGTGATTTGGAAGACGGCAAGAACGGGATATATCCCGGTTGTGAGTTTCAATCCTTCTTGGAATTGAAGATGTGGCTTGACAACTACTCGGTTACGCATTATCGTCCACATAAAGTGGCCAACTCGGACGTCAATGTGCGTTACACGGTCAAATGTGAAGTGCCAAGTTGTCCATGGATTGTGCGTGCAAGGCCATGGAAAGGAGGTCCCACTTGGCGCATAATGAGTTGTCTACCAAATCACATGTGCTGGCACAAGAATGCGGATGGCAAGCTTGTGTACCAACAACACAGACAACTCACGTCCGACTTCATTGCTTATAGGCTTTCCAACCAAATATCCACACTTCCAACAATGAGCATCAAGAGTGTCATTGACCTTGTGAAAGCCATCTTTCATTACAAGGTGAGGTACGGCAAGGCATGGAAGGCAAAGCAAGCCGCATTCAAGATGTTGTATGGTAATTGGGAGGAAGCATACAACTGACTCCCTAGGTTGTTGTTAGCTATGGCCACTACAAACCCAGGCATGGTTCACGTGGTTGAGCCTCATGGGCACCAAACATTGATTCACAACCGGAGGACCGTCCGAATATTTGGCCGTGCATTTTGGGCCTTTGAGCAATGCATGAGGGCTTTTGAGCATTGTCGGCCCGTCATCGCCATTGATGGCACGTTCTTGACCGGACAATACAAGGGCACTTTATTGGTTGCAATAGCAAGCGATGCCACTAACCGGGTGTTGCCTTTGGCTTTCGCTTTGGTTGAGGTGGAGAACAATGATAACTGGGAGTGATTCTTGCGTCAATTGAGAACAAGGGTATTACCGGCTGAAAGGGAAATTTGTGTCATATCGGATCGCCATCCAGGAATTCTCAATGCGGTGGTGGTTGACATTCCCGGACATAGAAAGTTGCACCATCGATGGTGCATGAGGCACTTTTGTGCAAACTTCTATAGGGCATGTGGTATCAAGGAGTTGGTCGATGATCTTCAAGATTGTTGTCTCGCTTTCACCAACAAGCGGTTTGCCACATTGTTCAATGCATTGCTCAGACACAAGAAACTTGACCCCGGTGGTCATGAATTTATCAGTAAGAACATTGTCGAAAGGAATATGTGGGCACGTGCTTTCGATGAAGATGGCCGGAGGTACGGTCAAATGACAAGCAATATGGCAGAATGCTTCAATAAGGTGCTCAAGGGTGTACGTGCATTACCCGTGATGGCAATAGTTCAATACACATTTGACAAGATGAATGGATACTTTTTGAAGTATTCAATGGAGACGGATAAGCAGATTGCTGGTGAGAACAAGGATAAGCACAAGTACTATTTCCCACCAAAGGTTGAAGAATGGTTGGACTTTCAATCACGAAAGGCAGACTCCCAAGAAGCTATACTATATGACGACAACGAGTGGAAGTATGAGGTGAAAGAGCCTGGAGGAACCACAAATGATGGCCACCAACACGGAGGCCGTGCTTTCAAGGTCTCCCTAACACGGTGTGATTGCAGCTGCATGAGGCCATCGTTGCTTCATCTCCCATGCTCGCACTTGTTAAATGCGGCCCGTGTTAGGAATGTGGACGTCAATCACCCTCTTACCGTGAGGGAGTCCGAGTTCTCAATCATGACGGTAAAGAATACATGGGCTCCCCGGTTTCAGCCATACTTGGACCAATCACAATGGCCGGAGTATCATGGAGTTCAGCTATGGCCAGACCCGGAATTGAAGGTCATTAGACGGGGAAGACGTAAGACAAAGCGTCTTAGAGGTGACATGGACGGATGGGGCCGTGGTGGCGGTGGAGAATACAGCACCGGCCAATTCCAAGAGCCTCGTGAGCAATCCCGTTGTGGGGACTGCAGTCGTGGGGACACAACACAAGAACTTGTCCCAAATCAAGAAAAAGATCAAAGAAAAATGATGCAAGCACAAGCCAAGCAAATTATAGCCAACCAAGTCAACCAAGGAGTAGCCAACCAAGTCAAACAAGCCAACGAGGCACTAGGCAACAAAGAGGTCGTGGTGGTGGTAGAGGCCGTGGTGGTGGTAGAGGCCGTGGTGATGGCCTAGGCCGTGGGGATGGTCTTGGCCGTGGTGAAGGCCTAGGCCGTGGTGATGGTCTAGGCCGTGGTGGTGGTGGTAGAGGCCGTGGTGAAGGCCTAGGCCGTGGTGATGGTCTTGGCCGTGGTGAAGGCCTAGGTCGTGGTGATGGTCTTGGCCGTGGTGGTGGTAGAGGCCGTGGTGGTGGTCTAGGCAGTGGTGGCGGTAGAGGCCGTGGTGGTGGTCTAGGCCGTGGTGGTGGTAGAGGCAGTGGTGGTGATCTTGGCCTTGGCGGCGGCCGTGGTGGAGGAATGTTCACTTGGCTCAATGGACCATTGCCGTATGTGACTTACTATGATCTTGTTCTTTTGGCTCAATGCTTGTGTTGTCATTTTGCATTGTGTGACTAACTATTATATTGACATTTTCATAGGTATGGAAACAATGAAGGGGGTGGAGGACACGGAGGCGAAAGGTGAGCTCCCTTGGTGGTCGGAGGAGGGAGAAGAAGAAGAAGAAGAAGAAGAGAGGAAGAAGAAGGGACAAGGACCATGACCTTTTCTATGAACCAAAATGTGTGCTACTATGTGATATGAGAGGTAAATGACTATGTCTTTTTGGCTAAATGTTTGTGTATGACTATGTGATTGGACAACTCTATTGCTATGTGTGTATGAGTATGTGATTTGGACTACTACATGTGATCTGGATATGATTATGTGCCATCTATGTGAATCACAAAACATAAAAATCACTTTGTATATGAAAACAGCAGATAGTGCAGCGCCTAAGGCCGAGGCGCTGCACATTACAGTGCAGCGCCCCTCCCTTAGGCGCTGCAGACTGACTTAGCAAATTTTCGGGTGCAAAAGCTCCTGGAATGCTTCTGTTGCTCTCTGGACTGGGATGTCCAGCCGTGCAGCGCCTAAGGGAGAGGCGCCACACACCATAGTGCAGCGCCTCTCCCTTAGGCGCTGCACTGCTGGACATCCCAGTCCAGAGAGCAACAGAAGCGTTCCAGGAGCTTTTGCACCTAAAAATTTGCTAAGTCAGTCTGCAGCGCCTAAGGGAGGGGCGCTGCACTGTAATGTGCAGCGCCTCACGCCTGGGCGCTGCACAGTACAGAGCAGCGCCTATCCCTTGGGCGTTGCACACTCACTTAGCATTTTTTTGGGAGAAAACATACTGGAAGCTTCTGTTGCTCTCTGGACTGGGATGTCCAGAAGTGCAGCGCCTAAAGAGTAGGCGCTGCACTATGGTGTGTGGCGCCTCTCCCTTAGGCGCTGCACGGCTGGACATCTATTTGCTGCACTCACCCCCTGCCACCCATCCCCACCCCACACACCCCACCCCCACACAAACCCGAAGCTCAGTGCCTCCCCTCTGCCCTCCTCTCTCCCCTTCTCAAATCCTCCTCATATCCGGAGTATTTGACCGTGGATTTCGAAGCCAAACCCTCCCTTAAGGTAATCTCCTCCGTTCCCCTCGTTTTCATCCATAGGAATTGTCACATTTGCTCAAATCTTGCTAATTTGGGGAAACCCTAGTTTTGGCTTGGATTTGCAAATATTTGTTGAATGATGTTAAGTTTCTTTGCTAATTTGGGTTGGTTAGGCTTTCATGGTATGCTAGGGTTAGGGGTATGTGTGTTTGATGTTGGTGTTAGGGTTATGCTATGGTTAGGATTGTGTTATTGTTAAGTGGGGGTTAGGGTTAACCAAGAATTATCAGTTTTGTAGGCATGGCTTCATCCGGTTCCATGACGAGGCCACCGTGTGCTAACCAAGAAGACATGCCGATCAAGTGGGAGGACGCATTTTTGGACAAGGTGAAAGAGAAAGATGCCAACATCCCGCCATGTTGGTGTGGAGATGTTTGCAAGGTGAAGGTATCCACCGACCGAAATAAATCATGGAAGGAAGGGCGGAGATATTTTGTATACCCGAACTATGCTTATGATCGTGCACTTCCAACTAACGCCTATGACCAACCATCGGTAAGCTCAAGAAGTAAAATGTTACTATCAAATGTGTGTCAACACTAACAAAAATTTTGTATGCAGTCACCGCCTCCTCTATGCAAGTACTTCACGTGGATAGATCTTGAAGTGCCAGAAGATGTCAAAAAGGACCAATACCAAGATTGTCTTAGGCGGCAACGGCGGTTCGAAGAATCGTTTCGAAGAGGCTTGGAGGAAGAGCGTCATCAGAAGGAGAGGATGGAGCGGAAGAAACGAGACGAGGAGAGGGCACGCCAAGCGAAACTTGCTCGTGAGGAGGAGAGGGCAAGAAAGCTTGCAAAGGCTCGCGAGGCGCAAGAGGAGGACTCGGCCCGTGACAAGAAGGGGAAATGGCCTCGCTCTACTCAGTAGGGACTTCGGTTCGGTGCACTCATCGTGAACTTGTGAGGGCATGTAAGATGTTGGTGAACTATTTTCTAGGGCAAGCTGCCATTTGTCATTTGTAATGAATGTGTCGTGAACCATGTCGTAGTTCGAATTGTCTTAAGTTATGAACTCCTCGGCATAAAATTTTTGTTTGTTCAAATTGTTGTGATGATGCAGTCATTGTAAGTATTATGATGTTCCGGTGAAATGAATGTGCTGTCAACTCTGTTTTTGCAGTAAACAACCGTGCAACGCCCAGAACAAAGGCGCTGCACTATAACTTGGTAATTTTTGTGGATCGTCAGTGCTCAAAGACTTCTGTGGCCCTATGGGCAGCCATGACCAGTTAAGCAGCGCCTATGGGACGGGCGCTGCACTGTGAGGTGCAGCGCCTAGGCTTTGGGCGCTGCATAGTACAGTGCAGCGCCTGACTGTCAGGCGCTGCAGTGCTGTTAACTGCCAAACTGCAGAAACAGATTCCATTTTGGCAAATACAAATACTGAACAATTCAACTGAACAAAGACAACATCATTTAGGACAAATACTGAACAAAGACAACTAATAATTTGAACATCACATCTTTTAGGACAACACAAATACCACAATAGTAAGAGTTCACCAACATATAACATAACCCAACAAGTTCATCAACCTAACGAAACGGCTACAAGAGAGCACTTCCATAGTAACAAACACTAATGCCTTCCGCGCGTGTTCCTGGTGCCACGCCTGCAGGCAATCTTCTTCTTCCTGGATGGACGAGCCTCCTCTTCCTGCACTTCCTCCTCCGCCTCCACCTCCGCCTCATGATCCAAGCTAGCCATCCGCGAGGTCCCTACGACCACCTTTGGGTTGCCTCTGTTGTCAAAGTCGTTGGGCGTGTACCGGCGTCTGGGCTGCCTAGGCTTGAACACATATGGGGACCAAAGTTGAGCGTCCGCCAAAGTCATGTCATCATCAAGCTCATCGCCCTATCACACAATCAAACAATATGGTGAAGACCGACGTCGTAATCAAGTGAGAATCACATCTAAAGGATTAGTCATACCTCTTGGGTGACCGCACCCTCATCATCCTGATAAGCATATGAGGAACTCACATCGTCCCTCTGATGGTGAGATGAGGGGTCTGATGGTGTACCAGACCTAGAGGCAGATGGTTCATCAATTTCGGGATCACGGCAACCGAGAAGATTCGATAACCGCCTTAACTTCCTGGCCTGACGCTGTAACATGAACAAGTGTGGAAGATATGAAACTCCGCAACATAGACTACCTCTCATAGTGAATGCGATTTGTACCTTGAGGAATGCTCGTAGTGGACCATCATCATTGCCTTTTCCAATGGTGTTTCCTCCAGAATAGACTGGCTCTCATCAGCTGCTTTCTTGATCTCGATGCGCTGCGGATGAGAAAGAATGAACACGTTAGCCATTCAAACATGTGTAATACGGCCAACGGGAAAGTAAAGAAGAAACACTTTACCACATAGTTAATCACCGGAACAGCAGGGACTCCGTGCCCTACCCTGACATCTCTGTTGTACTTCCCCTTTGATAGATCCTCAAAGTTTACGGGTTCTTCAAGAATATCCTCATTATATGCCGGCGGGCATATCTCAACTCGAGTATTTTCAAGAAGCCATCGTATGTAGTTATCAAAAGCAAGTGGACTATGCTCACGAAGCTTGGCGCGTGCACTGCTACGAGCTTCCTCCACACAAAGCTGGAAGCGGGTAACATACGAAGCATGATGCTTGTCCCAGTCCTTTATCTTCCGCTGCCTTCTCCTGTCCAACCTGCATGGTACAAAACCAAACATTAGAAAAATCAAGGAGTGACGATGCTTAGTCAATACGGTTCACGCTGTCTTACCTATGAAGTGCTTTGTCCGTATCCACCCATTCCGGCGGGTGAGGCTGGAACAGACCAAACTGACGAGACACGCGATGTGGCAAATGAAACTCAACAGCCCAGTTGCATATCAGTGGGCACCGCATACGCCAGAGATCCCTATCCCGCAAGCACATCGGGTTGATGGTAAACTCCGGGGTGTACCCAAGTCTGTCATCGGCGCCATATGGCTGCCATTCCACCTATGAAATAGGGCAAGGTGAATTTTTTTCAGGCAAACATGAGAAATGACTGAAGTAATGACCTCGTTACCTGCTCAGGCGTAATCGTGTCCAACTCGACAACGTACTTCTGGTACATGAGATTGACATCGTTCGTCATCTCGGAAACCACATCCCACTTGTAAGCCCAAGTGGGGCGCCGTAATTCGTCATCTTCATCTTCATACCAAGGATTAAACCTGACGCTCTTCGGGCGTCCAACAGGCAGACGCTCCCAGCTCCATACAGAAAGTAGAAGCATATTACCACCAATGCCTGCACTATCCGTGATCCTGCAACACGCATCGTCCAGCTGCATATGAAAGAAAAACAATGTTAACTTGACAGCAAGCTTGCATTGCTAATGAAGAAATGAGTTGATCACAAAACAGACCAACTACCTGTCGGTACAAGTAGGCAAGAGTCGCTGAACCCCAGCTCCATTTGCTATCGAAGACGGTCAACGCCTTCAACCATATCCATGGAGCGTTCTTGCCAGTGGAGTCAGGAAACAAAGTCCTCGACACAACATACCACATGTAGACACGAGCATGTGTCTGGATCACGTCATCAGTGGCATCCGGAGGGCACGTCGCAAAGTGAGTTTGAATCCACGTGAAAGCAGCTCCGGATGCTTTCCTTTCCTTCTTCTTCTTCTTCTCTTCTCCCTCCTCTACATCAACCTCAGCCTCGGTAGGAGCCATACCGATAAGAGCAATCATCTGCTCGCGCCACCCATCAGAATCGGTGCTCATACAGAGAGGCATCCCGTCGATAGCAAGACCGGTGATCAACGAGACATCCTCGAGCGTCACGGTCATCTCCCCAGTCCGAAGATGGAAACTATGCGTCTCCGGCCTCCACCGATCAGCAAGAGCGGACACCAGTGGAGCGTTCAGATTCGGCGTGGACCGGCTGACCAACTGAATCCACGGGAGTAGTCCTGCCTGCTTGATGTACGGTGTGTACCGCTCATCGTAAGGCATGGCAGGACCAGAGACCCCGTGATACCGAATCTTCAAAGGTTCAAGCTTCTGCAAAAAACAAGTAATGACAAATCTTAGGGCATGTAAATTTCAACTTAAGGCAAAGTATTTAGATTACTCGTTATTACCATCTCCTTCTCGCGCATCATGTAGGCCCGGTGTTTCGTGTCGTAGACATCGTCGAGAAGCCAAACCATCCTTACAAAGTTCAAACAATAAACATATATGAGTTCATCTTCATCTCAAATATCGGTATACACTAAACATCTAATATGTGTTCAATTACAAGAATCTCAACATCTCCTTCTCACACAATGAATATGTCATATGTGTTCAAATAAACTCAACATCTAATATTTCAAATAAAATCAACATCTAATATATATCTAAAAAACAGATCATATATCTCTACAAAACTCAACATCTCATTGTTATCTATATAAATAGGCATCTCATATATATATATATAAACAAAACAATATAGGGTTTCACTAACAAGAACTATATATTGTGAACTAAGCAACAACACTACGGTACTACCACTATGACTACACATCCTAAATCAAGCAAATCAAGGGTTCCATCAAATCTTGGACAAATCTCTAAAATGGCAACAAATTTACGGAGGAAAAGAAAGGGAACGGAGGAGTTTACCTAGTAGGATGGATTGAGATCGAATCCACGGATCAAATCTTCAGATCTGAGAGGGATGTGGGGGGGGGGGGGGATTCGATGGGGGCGCCGCCGCTGCTCTCTGTCTAGAGAGCGGAGAGGGGGAAGAACTGCCTGGCCGGGCTGGGCCGATGCGCTTTAACTCACTGTGCAGCGCCCAAGAGCTAGGCGCTGCACATTACAAGTGTGGCGCCTAAGTCTGAGGCGCTGCGGTGCTGTCTGTGGGACCGCAACTGGACCAGGGCTGCCACGCTGGCACGAGGTGCGACGCCCAAGGGAGAGGCGCTGTATAGTAGTGTGTGGCGCCCAGCTGTCGGGCACCACACGAAAGGGTCAGCAGAGTGAAATTTTTTCTGAACGAGGTCAGTTTGTGATTTGATTTGGACCTCAGGTCAAATATGTGATTTCTGCCCTTTTTCGCTGCCTTCATTTTGTTCACTCAATTCTTTCTCTTAAACCTCATATGTTCATGTATATTCAAGAGATGCTCCCTCCACAACAAAATACAGACGTTCTTCATGCCCTATGCGAAACCGAAAAAACGTCTTATATTTTAGTACAGAGCGAGCATATGAGACCCTATTTTCTTTTAAATGAAAGACGCATGAAAAGCTAATTTCTGTTAAATGTTTGTGTATTTTATGTAAAGGTGTTGCATGTCTCAAAAATTTATTCATGTATTTCTTTTTCAAAAATAAAAAAAGATCACGCGTCTTCATAAAGGTGGTCCGTATTTTACTAATATCCTACATATGTCAACTGTTATTTTACACACAAAAAAGAGTATATTAAAAGGGTGTTCACAGTGTATTTAAAAAATCTTCATGTAATTCAAAACAGTGTTCACGACTAAAAAGAATGTTCATCGTGTATTCACCAAACGCCCATCGTGTGTTAAAAAACAGTTTGACGTCTATTTAAAAACTTCAACATGTATTAGAAAAAAACAAATCCGGAGGGAGTGGTCAGAGCACGACACATGGTGGCAGCTAAGAGCGCGTCAAGTGGTGCGCTCTCAGCCCACCCCTAAGCGATCGTTGGAGGGTTCCCGAAGGAGCGCTCATCAACTAGTTGCTCTCTATTGTTCCATCGTTCTCGCCTGAAGTATCTACAGTTAAGGGCCGGCCCATTCGTGCATACTTAAAAGAAATAGACTGGTTAGAACATGCGCAAAGGCTTTATTTTATTTTATTTCCTTTTTCATCATTTTTCTTTGTTTTGTTTTTGTTTTTTCATTTGTTTCCTTTTGTTTTCTCTCATATTTACATTGTTTTTTTATGTACATTTTTGGTACACATGTAGTACATGTTTTTAATACACTTTCAATAGTTTTCAAATACAAAATTAATATTTATTTAATACATGGTCAACATTTTTCCTATACACACTTACCATTTTTGAATCCTTGGTTATTATTTTTCAAATACTAGATTAACATTTTTTGCATACGTGGTCAACATTTTTTCGATACACATTTTACAGTCTTTTTTTCATATCCTTGATTGACATTTTCTCCAAGATTAAAAAAGAAAATTCGATACATGGTAAACATTTTTTCTCTACACATTTAACATTTTTTCAAATTCTTGATTTACATTTTTCAAATACTATATTAACATTTTTGGAATACATGGTCAATATTTTTTATAAAAATAAAAAATTTCAAATGCTTGATTATCATTTTTTTCAGATACAGGATTATTTAAAAAAAATGGTGAACAGTTTTATACACATTTAACATTTTTCAAATCCTTGATTAACATTTTTCAAATACTTGTTAAACATATTTTCAAATGCTTATATTAACATTTTTAAATACATTATTGACTTTTTTCAGACACGTTATATATCTTTTGTATACATTTTTCGTATACATGAGAAACATTTTCTGTGTACATTTAACATTTTCCACATGCCTGATTAATATTTTTTTGAAATGTTTTGTGAAAAGAATTTTTGTAATATGTTTATTTAGAAAATTGGAAGTATAAACAAAGTAAAAAATAAAAACATGAAAAAACAAAAATGAGGCAATGGCCTCCCGTGCACTGGCTGGCCCATACGCTCGTGTGACTGCTAGGCGCTTCATTGAGTCGGAAGGTTGCCTATAACATGTAGAAGAAAGCCATCCAACGGAGCAAAAAACCAGTAGAAAAATATTTATTGGGCCGAGCCGGTCTAAACAAGTTTTGGTACCGAGGCGATGTAAAGAAAGAAGTAGTTTTCACCCTCAGATCCCACTCAATGTCTCCATAACCTCCAAAACAAGAATTTGGTATGATTTACACCCTGAAAATGTCAAAACCATTTTAATCAAACCCTGAGTGGTTTAGTGTCGCATCAAAAACTATTTTGCCTGGTGGTCTATGATTTGGCGCATCTGACTAGGTGTTGACTTGGCAAATGTGTTTACTTTTCCCCATTCCCCCCCTTCTTTGTTTCTTCCCGTGCCCGTGGCGGTGGAACCCTAGGGATTCAAATCCCCAACCCTAACGCGGCGGAAGCACCACAAACTCCAAAATAAGCAGCCGAAAGATATGATGTTGTCGTCTACGAGTTGTCTGTGAGTCACGCTTCGTTTTCCAGGTCACTTGTGCCATATCGCGAGCTGCCACTGCAGGATGAGAGAAGCCATGTGGTTGCGGCATCAAGGCTTCTCTCCTGTGTTTGGTGTCGACCAACATGTTATACACTGATTTGACAGAGAAGTTCCCATGCTTTTTGAAATTCCGAGCCAAAAAATCTTGTATGTTGCGCATGCATAGGGGAATCCCAAGGATTACCTTGGCGTCCATAAGCATGAACACATCGTTGACTCACTGCATATCCTAGGACGCGGATGTTGGATCAATGAACTCAAAAATGATCTCTAGCGGGTTTGGAGTGATACACCCGTAAGGCCGGAGCATCTCGTCTCTCGGTATCCAATTGTCCTCCTAAATTCTTGTCTCATGACCATTATGAAAGCACAAATGCTCCCTGGGTAATTTTGATAATTAATGTCAACATATCTTTTGTTGGACTAATATTTTCATCTAGTATATTTCAGATAAGTTCAACAATGGATTGGCTTGGACAAGAGGATGTGGAACCCCTTCAACATGCTAAGGACAAAGATTGGCTCAAGCTCAAGACTTTACATTTTCATTTTAGTGATCCAAGATCACATTGAGTCCATAGAAAAGTCAATACTATTAAAAGGGGATGGGGTGTTGCTTAATGGCTTGCTTGCTCAAAATGCTTAGTGATATGCTCCAAAAGCCTTCAACCACTTTCTCATTTCCACATATGTCCTAAACCAAAAGTCAAACTCGGCCCACCGAATTGATCTATCCGGCGCCACCGAGTTCACTTGACATAGCCACTGCCAGAAACGCTAATCAGTTCGGTCTCACCGATGGGATCTCGGTCTCACCGAGATGGGCTTGCAAACTCTCTGTTACCTGTTGCGATAATTTCGGTCTCACCGAGATATGCAATCGGTCCCACCGAGTTTGCTTGACCAACTCTCTATTTGGCTTATTACCAAAATCGGTCCCACCGAGTTTGTGTAATCGGTCAAACCGAATTGAGGTTTTACCCTAACCCTAGCACATCGGTCCCACCGAGTTGATCATATCGGTCCCATCGAAAATCCTAACGTTCACATTTTGAATTTAATCGGTCTGACCGAGTTTCATGATTCGGTCTGGCCGAGTTTGGTAAATTGTGTGTAACGGCTAGATTTTGTGTGGAGGCTATATATACCCCTCCACCCATCCTCCATTCGTGGAGAGAGCCATCAGAACGTGCCTACACTTCCAACATACATTTTCTGAGAGAGAACCATCTACTCATGTGTTGAGACCAAGATATTCCATTCCAACCACAAGAATCTTGATGTCTAGCCTTCCCCAAGTTGATTTCCACTCAAATCATCTTTCTACCAAATCCAAATCTGTGTGAGAGAGTTTAGTGTTGAGGAGACTATCATTTGAAGCACAAGAGCAAGGAGTTCATCATCAACACACCATCTATTACCTTTTGGCAAGTGGTGTGTCCTAGATTGGTTAGGTGTCACTTGGGATCCTCCGTCAAGATTGTGGAGTTGAACCAAGGAGTTTGTAAGGGCAAGGAGATTGCCTACTTCGTGAAGACCAACCCAAGTGAGGCAAGTCCTTCGTGGGCGATGGCCATGGTGGGATAGACAAGGTTGCTTCTTCGTGGACCCTTCGTGGGTGGAGCCCTCCGTGGACTCGCGCAACTGTTACCCTTCGTGGGTTGAAGTCTCCATCAACGTGGATGTACGATAGCACCACCTATCAGAACCACGCCAAAAATCTCCGTGTCTCCAATTGCGTTTGCATACTCCAATCACATCCCTTTACATTCTTGCAATCTGTATGCTTTACTTTCTGCTGCTCATATACTCTTGCCATGCTTGCTTGAAATGTATTGTGAATGTTTAAACTTGTGCTAAAACTCCACCTCAACTTAAAGAAATTAAAAACTGCTACTTTTCCTTGTTGAGGGTCTAATCACCCCCCCTGTTGGGGAACGTAGTAATTTCAAAAAAATTCCTACGCACACGCAAGATCATGGTGATGCATAGCAACGAGAGGGGAGAGTGTGTTCACGTACCCTCGTAGACCGAAAGCGGAAATGTTAGCACACCGCGGTTGATGTAGTCGTACGTCTTCACGATCCGACCAATCAAGTACCGAACGCACGGCACCTCCGAGTTCTGCACACGTTCAACTCGATGACGTCCCTCGAACTCCAATCCAGCCGAGTGTTGAGGGAGAGTTTCGTCAGCATGATGGTGTGGTGACGATGATGATGTTCTACCGACGCAGGGCTTCGCCTAAGCACCGCTACGATATGATCGAGGTGGATTATGGTGGAGGGGGCACCACACACGGCTAAGAGATCAAGAGATCAATTGTTGTGTCTATGGGGTGCCCCCTCCTCCGTATATAAAGGGGGGAGGAGGAGAGGGCCGGCCAAGGGGGTGGCGCGCCCTAGGAGGGGGAAACCTACTCCAAGTAGGTTTGCCCCTCCCTTTCCTAGTCCAAGAAGGAGGGGGAAGGAAGGAGTGGGAGAGGGGAAAGGCAAGGGGGGCGCCCCCCTTTCCTTGTCCTAGTCGGACTTAAGGGGAGGGGTGCGCCTCTTGCCCTGGCCGGCCCCTCTCTCTCTCCACTAAGGCCCAACAAGGCCCATTAGTTCCCGGGGGGTTCCGGTAACCCCCGGTACTCCAACAAATGTCCAAAACCTTTCGAAACCTTTCCGGTGTCCAAACATAGTCGTCCAATATATCGATCTTTACGTATCGACCATTTCGAGACTCCTCGTCATGTCCATGATCACATCCGGGACTCCGAACTAACTTCGGTACATCAAAACATATAAACTCATAATATAACTGTCATCTTACTTTAAGCGTGCGGACCCTACGGGTTCGAGAACTATGTAGACATGACCGAGACACATCTCCGGTCAATAACCAATAGCGGAACCTGGATGCTCACATTGGCTCCTACATATTCTACGAAGATCTTTATCAGTCAAACCGCATAACAACGTACGTTGTTTCCTTTGTCATCGGTATGTTACTTGCCCGAGATTCGATCGTCGGTATCTCAATACCTAGTTCAATCTCGTTACCGGCAAGTCTCTTTACTCGTTCCGTAATACATCATCCCGCAATTAACTCATTAGTTACATTGCTTGCAAGGCTTATAGTGATGTGCATTATCGAGTGGGCCCAGAGATACCTCTCCGACAATCGGAGTGACAAATCCTAATCTCGAAATACGCCAACCCAACAAGTACCTTTGGAGACACCTGTAGAGCACCTTTATAATCACCCAATTACGTTGTGACGTTTGGTAGCACACAAAGTGTTCCTCCGATAAACGGGAGTTGCATAATCTCATAGTCATAGGAACATGTATGAGTCATGAAGAAAGCAATAGCAACAAACTAAACGATCAAGTGCTAAGCTAATAGAATGGGTCAAGTCAATCACATCATTCTCCTAATGATGTGATCCCGTTAATCAAATGAAAACTCTTTGTCTATGGCTAGGAAACATAACCATCTTTGATTAACGAGCTAGTCAAGTAGAGGCATACTAGTGACACTCTGCTTGTCTATGTATTCACACATGTATTATGTTTCCGGTTAATACAATTCTAGCATGAATAATAAACATTTATCATGATATAAGGAAATAAACAATAACTTTATTATTGCCTCTAGGGCATATTTCCTTCAGTCTCCCACTTGCACTAGAGTCAATAATCTAGATCACATCACCATGTGATTAACATCGATAGTTCACATCACCATGTGATAAACACCCATAGTTCACATCGTCATGTGACCAACACCCAAAGGGTTTACTAGAGTAAATACTCTAGTTCACATCGCTATGTGATTAACACCCAAAGAGTACTAAGGTGTGATCATGTTTTGCTTGTGAGAGAATCTTAGTCAACGGGTCTTTCACATTCAGATCCGTTATGCATTTTGCAAATTTCTATGTCTACAATGCTCTGCACTGAGCTACTTCAGCTAATTGCTCCCACTTTCAACATGTATCCAGATTGAGACTTAAAGTCATCTGGATCAGTGTTAAAACTTGCATCGACATAACCCTTTACGACGAACCTTTTGTCACCTCCATAATCGAGAAACATATCCCTGTTCCACTAAGGATAAGTTTGACCGCTGTCCAGTGATCTACTCCTAGATCACTATTGTACTCCCTTGCCAAACTCAGTGTAGGGTATACAATAGATCTGGTACACAGCATGGCATACTTTATAGAACCTATGGCTGAGGCATAGGGAATGATTTTCATTCTCTTTCTATCTTCTGCCGTGGTCGGGCTTTGAGTCTTACTCAACTTCACACAATGCAACACAGGCAAGAACTCTTTCTTTGACTGTTCCATTTTGAAAATCTTTATCAAGCGTCTTGATCTATCTCTATAGATCTTGATGGTCAACATGTAAGCAGCTTCACTGAGGTCTTTCTTTGAAAAACTCCTTTCAAATACTCCTTTATGCTTTGTATAATAATTCTACATTATTTCCAATCAACAATATGTCATTCACATATACTTGTCAGAAATGCTGTAGTGCTCCCACTCACTTTCTTGTAAATACAGGCTTCACCACAAGTCTGTATAAAACTATATGCTTTGATCAACTTATCAAAGCGTATATTCCAACTCTGAGATGCTTGCACCAGTCCATAGATGGATCACTGGAGTTTGCATATTTTGTTAGCACCTTTAGGATTGACAAAACCTTCTGGTTGCATCATATACAACTCTTTCTTTAATAAATCCTTTAAGGAATGCAGTTTTGTTTATCCATTTGCCAGATTTCATAAAATGCGGCAATTTGCTAACATGATTCGGACAGACTTAAGCATCACTACGAGTGAGAAAATCTCATCATAGTCAACACCTTGAACTTTGTCAAAAACCTTTTTCGACAAGTCTAGCTTTGTAGATAGTAACACTACTATCAGCGTCCGTCTTCCTCTTGAAGATCCATTTATTTTTTATGGCTTGCCGATCATTGGGCAAGTCAACCAAAGTCCACACTTTGTTCTTATACATGGATCCCATCTCAGATTTTATGGCCTCAAGCCATTTCGCGGAATCTGGGCTCATCATCGCTTCCTCATAGTTCGTAGGTTTGTCATGGTCAAGTAACATGAACTCCAGAATATGATTACCGTACCACTCTGGTGCGGAACATACTCTGGTTGACCTACGAGGTTTGGTAGTAACTTGATGTAAGAGTCACAGAAACAGATTTCTGTGTTGAACTACTTTCCAACAAGGGAGCAGGTACAGTTACCTCATCAAGTTCTACTTTCCTCCCACTCACTTCTTTCGAGAGAAACTCCTTCTCTAGAAAGGATCCATTCTCAGCAACAAATATCTTGCGTTCGGATCTGTGATAGAAGGTGTACCCAACATTTACTTTTGGGTATCCTATGAAGACGCACTTCTCTGACTTGGGTTTGAGCTTATCAAGATGAAACATTTTCACATAAGCATCGCAACCCCAAACTTTAAGAAACGATAGCTTAGGTTTCTTGCTAAACCATAGTTCATAGGTGTCGTCTCAACAGATTTAGATGGTGCCCTTTTTAATGTGAATGCAGCTGTGTCTAATGCATAACCCCAAAACGATAGTGGTAAATCGGTAAGAGACATCATAGATCGCACTATATCAAATAAAGTACGGTTATGACGTTCGGACGCACCATTACGCTGTGGTGTTCCAGGTGGTATGAGTTTGTGAAACTATTCCACATTGTTTTAATTGAAGACCTAACCCGTAACTCAAATATTCGTCTCTGCGATCAGATCGTAGAAACTTTATTTTCTTGTTATGATGATTTTCCACTTCACTCTGATTTTTTTTGAACTTTTCAAATGTTTCAGACTTATGTTTCTTCAAGTAGATATACCCATATCTGCTCAAATCATCTGTGAAGGTCAGAAAATAACGATACCCGCTGCGAGCCTCAACACTCATCGGATTGCATACATCAGTATGTATTATTTCCAATAAGTCAGTTGCTCGCTCCATTGTTCCGGAGAACGGAGTCTTAGTCATCTTGCCCATGAGGCATGGTTCGCAAGTATCAACTGATTCATAATCAAGTGATTCCAAAAGCCCATCAACATGGATTTTCTTCATGCGCGTTACACCAATATGACCTAAAACGGCAGTGCCACAAATAAGTTGCACTATCATTATTAACTTTGCATCTTTTGGCTTCAATATTATGAATATGTGTATCACTATGATCGAGAAAACAATTTTCATTGGGTGTATGACCATAGAAGGTTTTATTCATGTAAACAGAACAACAATTATTCTCGAATTTAAATGAATAAGCGTTTGCAATAAACATGATCAAATCATATTCATGCTCAACGCAAACACCAAATAACACTTATTTAGGTTTAACACTAATCCCGAAAGTATAGGGAGTGTGTGATGATGATCATATCAATCTTGGAACTACTTCCAACACACATTGTCACCTCGCTCTTTAACTAGTTTCTGTTCATTCTGCAACTCCCGTTTCGAGTTACTACTCTTTAGCAACTGAACTAGTATCAAATACTTGAGGGGTTGCTATAAACACTAGTAAAGTATACATCAATAACATGTATATCAAATATACCTTTGTTCACTTTGCCATCCTTCTTATCCGCCAAATACTTGGGGCAGTTCCGCTTCTAGTGACCAGTCCCTTTGTAGTAGAAGCACCTAGTCTCAGGCTTAGGTATTGACTTGGGTTTTTTCACTTTGAGCAGCAACTTGCTTGTCGTTCTTCTTGAAGTTCCCTTTCTTTTCCTTTGCCCTTTTCTTGAAACTAGTGGTCTTGTTAATCATCAACACTTGATGCTCTTTCTTGATTTCTACCTTCATCGATTTCATCATCATGAAAAGCTCAGGAATCGTTTTTGTCATCCCTTGCATACTATAGTTCATCACGAAGTTCTACTAACTTGGTGATGGTGACTAGAGAATTATGTCAATCACTATTTTATCTGGAAGATTAACTCCCACTTGATTCAAGTGATTGTAGTACCCAGACAATCTGAGCAAAAGCTCACTGCTTGAGCTATTCTCCTCCATATTTTAGCTATAGAACTTGTTGGACACTTCATATCTCTCAACTCGGGTATTTGCTTGAAACATTAACTTCAACTCCTGGAACATCTCATATGATCCATGGCGTTTAAAACGTCTTTGAAGCCCTGATTCTAAGTCGTTAAGCATGGTGCACTAAACTATCAAGCAGTCATCATATTGAGCTAGCCAAACGTTCATAACGCCTGCATCTGCTCCTGCAATAGGTCTGTCACCTAGCGGTGCATCAAGGACATAATTCTTCTGTGTAGCAATGAGGATAATCCTCATACCACGGATCCAATCCGCATCATTGCTACTAACATTTTTCAACTTAGTTTTCTCTAGGAACATATCAAAAATAAAACAGGGGAGCTAAACGCGAGCTATTGATCTACAACATAGATATGCTAATACTACCAGGACTAAGTTCATGATAAATTAAAGTTCAATTAATCATATTACTTAAGAACTCCCACTTAGATAGACATCCCTCTAATCCTCTAAGTGATCACGTGATCCAAATCAACTAAACCATGTCCGATCATCACGTGAGATGGAGTAGTTTCAATGGTGAACATCACTATGTTGATCATATCTACTATATGATTCACGCTCGACCTTTCGGTCTCAGTGTTTTGAGGCCATATCTGTTATATTCTAGGCTCGTCAAGTTTAACTTGAGTATTCCGCGTGTGCAACTGTTTTGCACCCGTTGTATTTGAACGTAGAGCCTATCACACCCGATCATCACGTGGTGTCTCAGCACGAAGAACTTTCACAACTGTGCATACTCAGGGAGAACACTTATATCTTGATAATTTAGTGAGAGATCATCTTATAATGCTAGCATCAATCAAAGCAAGATAAGATGCAGAAAAGATAAACATCACATGCAATCAATATAAGTGATATGACATGGCCATCACCATCTTGTGCTTGTGATCTCCATCTCCGAAGCACCGTCATGATCACCATCGTCACCGGCACGATACCTTGATCTCCATCGTAGCATTGTTGTCGTCTCGCCAGCTTATGCTTCTATGACTATCGCTACCGCTTAGTGATAAAGTAAAGCATTACAGGGCGATTGCATTGCATACAATAAAGCGACAACCATATGGCTCCTATTAGTTGCCGATAACTTGGTTACAAAACATGATCATCTCATACAATAAAATATAGCATCATGCCTTGACCATATCACATCACAACATGCCCTGTAAAAACAAGTTAGACGTCCTCTACTTTGTTGTTGCAAAGTTTTACGTGGCTGCTACGGGCTGAGCAAGAACCTTTCTTACCTACGCATCAAAACCACAACGATAGTTTGTCAAGTTAGTGTTGTTTTAACCTTCTCAAGGTCAGGGCGTAGCCACACTTGGTTCAACTAAAGTTGGAGAAACTGACACCCGCCAGCCATCTGTGTGCAAAGCACGTCGGTAGAACCAGTCTCGCATAAGCGTACGCGTAATGTCGGTCCAGGCCGCTTCATCCAACAATACCGTCGAACCAAAGTATGACATGCTGGTAAGCAGTATGACTTGTATCGCCCACAACTCACTTGTGATCTACTCGTGCATATAACATCTACGCATAAAACCTGGCTCAGATGCCACTGTTGGGGAACATAGTAATTTCAAAAAAAATCCTACGCACACGCAAGATCATGGTGATGCATAGCAATAAGAGGGGAGAGTGTGTCCACGTACCCTCGTAGACCGAAAGCGGAAGCGTTAGCACAACGCGGTTGATGTAGTCGTACGTCTTCACGATCCGACCGATCAAGTACCGAACGCACGGCACCTCCGAGTTCTGCACACGTTCAACTCGATGACGTCCCTCGAACTCTGATCCAGCCGAGTGTTGAGGGAGAGTTTCGTCAGCACGACGGCGTGGTGACGATGATGATGTTCTACCGACGCAGGGCTTCGCCTAAGCACCTCTACGATATGATCGAGGTGGATTATGATGGAGGGGAGCACCGCACACGGCTAAGAGATCAAGAGATCAATTATTGTGTCTATGGGGTGCCCCCCTCCTCCGTATATAAAGGGGGAGGAGGAGAGGGCCGGCCAAGGGGGTGGCGCGCCCTAGGAGGGGGAAACCTACTCCAAGTAGGTTTGTCCCTCCCTTTCCTAGTCCAAGAAGTAGAGATTTCGTCCGAAGTTTTCGTGGTGGGGCCTACACAGGCTCGATCGTACAGCACCATCATGTACAAGGCAGTGCACATGACATACGAAGCGTCCCCGAGTCAGCATAGCCAAGGACTCTTTAAGACACAACGAGACCACTGTAAAACCAACCGTGGATAGCGGACCACTAGACGTCGAACCCCAATTTCATATCATACATCTGTCGGAAAGATATCCTAAGAGCTACTTGAATTCCCACTTATAAACTCCCGAAATTTTTCGGTTATGCAATCAGGTGTTGGGGATACAGTGGAAGCATAATATCTCACCCAAAACTAGCAAATCCTACATCCAGCTGTATCCATCCTTCAACACATAACCAAGAAACCCTCGGAAATCATTTACCTCAACCTTCGAAAAGCATCCGTTATACGAGTTATGGCAATACTCCCGAACTCCCGCCCTAGTATTGGGCGGCGTCGAGGTTATCTCACCAACAACTGCATAAGAGATTTTCGATGTCGGTGAAACTCAGGTATTTCAGAATTGCAACGATAAAATTGTGAGGACAACACCTCGGAGCTCAACTCCCCGGGACACTGCCACAACCCCTAAATGTCAGGAGGCACCAAGAACAATGTTCTCGTCACAAAACCATCGGAACGATTCCAAGATACCCGCGTGATCCTAAAAAAATGTAGTGAAATTTGAGAAGAGAAGAGTCAAAACTCGACGTCAGGATACCTCACCAGAGCGACGAAGGGACTGATGAGTAAAAAGAAGTCCTACTCTCCGATATATATAATCCTAAATGACTCAAAACATTTTTCTAGACTCAACAACGCCAGCGATTCGATCAAGAAGGGGGCTCCTAAAGTCGGGGAAGGCTTTGATACCAACTTGTAACACCCATGATGCGGCTATATCTCCCACGTGTCGAAGCACGACTTAGAGGCATAACCTCATTGTAGGCAATGTCGCAAGAGAGGTAATCTTCACACAACCCATGTAATGAATAAGGAAAGAGATACATAGTTGGCTTACAATCGCCACTTCACACAATACATGAATAAAGCATTACAATCATCCAGATACAATCAAGGTCCGACTACGGAACCAAAATAAAGAAGACTACCCCTAATGCTACAGATCCCCGATCGCCCCGACTGGGCTCCACTACTGATCAACTGAAACGAAACAACACAATGATCGAGATCTTCATTGAGCTCCTCCATGAGCTCGGTTGCGCCACCTGCACAATCACATCGACACTTGCAAACTGGTTTTGGAAGTAATCTGTGAGTCACGGGGACTCAGCAATCTCACACCCTCGCGATCAAGACTATTTAAGCTTATAGGAAGGGTAAAAGGTATGAGGTGGAGCTGCAGCAAGCGACTAGCATATTTGGTGGCTAACATACGCAAATGAGAGCTAGAAGAGAAGGAAAAAGCACGGTCAAGAATCTATGATCAAGAAGTGATCTTAGCACAACCTACGTCAAGCATAACTCCAACACCATGTTCACTTCCCGGACACCGCCGGAAAGAGACCATCATGGTAACACACGCGGTTGATGCATTTTAAATAAGTTAAGGTTTCAGGTTTTCTACAACCGGACATTAACAAATTCCCATCTGCCCATAACCGCGGGCACGGCTTTCGAAAGTTCAAATCCCTGCAGGGGTGTCCCAACTTAGCCCATCACAAGCTGTCACGGTCAATGAAGGATATTCCTTCTCCCAGGAAGACCCGATCAGGCTCGGAATCCCGGTTACAAGACATTTCGACAATGGTAAAACAAGACCAGCAAAGCCACCCGAATGTGCCGACAAATCCCGATAGGAGCTGCACATATCTCTTTCTCAGGGCACACCGGATTCTCCAAGGTTCCAGTAGGCCAGCCCAGAGTTGCCCCTAGTGGCCACTGGCAGCTGACAGGTTGGACCAACACTCAGAGGAGCACTGGCCCGGGGGTTTAAATAAAGATGACCCTTGGGCGGGCCTACCCAAGGGAAAGAAAAGTCTAGGTGGCAAATGGTAAAACCAATGTTGGGCCATGCTGGAGGAGTTTTATTCAAGGCGAACTGTCAAGGGGTTCCCATTATAACCCAACCGTGTAAGGAACGCAAAATCTGGGAACATAACACCGATATGACGGAAACTAGGGCGGCAAGAGTGGAACAAAACACCAGGCATAAGGCCGAGCCTTCCACCCTTTACCAAGTATATAGATGCATTAATATAAATAAGAGATATTGTGATATCCCAACAAATATCCATGTTCCAACAAGGAATAAACTTCATCTTCACCTGCAACTAACAACGCTATAAGAGGGGCTGAGCAAAGCGGTAACATAGCCAAACAACGGTTTGCTAGGACAAGGTGGGTTAGAGGCTTGGCTTAGCAACATGGGAGGCATGATATAGCAAGTGATAGGTATTGCAGCATAGGCATAGCACAAGAGTGAGCAACTAGCAAGCAAAGATAGAAGTGATTTCGAGGGTATGGTCATCTTGCCTGCAAAGTTCTCCGAGAAGACGAAAGCTTGATCCTCGTAAACGTACTCGACGGGCTGCTCGATCACGAACTCGTCTCCCGGATCTACCCAAAGCAAGAACACAAGCAAGGGAGAACACAATCAACCACGTGCAATGCAGAAGCAACATGATGCAAAACATGGCATGATATGCGGGATGCGATATGTGATGCATATGCATGATTTGGAAAGGAATGATTGAACCTGGCCTCAACTTGGAAATCCAAGAGTGCCACTGGAAAGAGGAGTTGATTTCAGTCGAAACCGATATAAAGATCACCGGAATCGGATGCACGGTTTGTAAATGGCAAGCAAAACAAATATGGCACCGGTCTGCGACTAACAGCAAGTAGCCTTCTAAATGCATCAAGATAAACATGCTACCACACTCAAACATAGCAACAAAATACATGGCAGGGATCCACTCATGATGCTTGACAAAAGATGAACACTGAGCTACAGCTAAATCACTCATTAACAGGTTCAAACAAGCATGGCAAAAGTGCAAAAGATAACAGGTTTCAGACTTACTGAAATTAACATCAAGTCAGGAATTTAACATCAGGAAGCAATGTTTAGAGCACGATATCTACAAGCTATAGGAACATATCATGGCAAAGCAAGGCATGCCATGAAACTACTCAAAGCATACAACAAAAGTCCCTTACCGACCATAAGCCAAAAGGGATCAGAAAATACAATTGCAACCATGCGAACATCGCAAATATCGTTAAAAGATTCAGACTTAGTGAAAAACTGGAGCATGGCAAAACAGATAACAAGTAGGCATGTTTACGAGCTCGATGCACTCACTACGAGGCATTGCATAACAAGCTAAGCATACACCCAGCAAGTAGACATGGCATAGAAGCTAGACATGGCAAGAACAACAACATAGCATGAACGGATCAACAACAACAAGCTCGGTAAAATTGCTAAACATGTTAACAATCTGCCAGGAACATTTTATAGAAAAAGTAGAGCTCGATTGACTCAAGCTAGGGTTCTCCATAATGGCAAACAAAGACATGGATGAATAGAACACCACAATATCTACAAAACATCCTTACTGATCATGCTCAAAAGAGGCACGGATCACTAGGAAACAACATGAACATATGGCATAAAAATAATGACATGATAAAGACTTAGTGAAATTCCAAGTCCCTGAAATCAGCAACATTAAGTAAGCTACTTTGCATGCTTGTGCTAGTCACCACAAAGATCACAAAAATACATGACACACACCCCTGTAAAGATGGCATGGAATTCTTCAAAACACATGTAGAGCTCAAGATCATAGCATGCACACATTAATCATGGCAAAAATGACAAAAGTGCATTTGCTGATAATAATATGAAACTAACATCACATGGCCCTGTTCCAACAGCATTTCGAGCATCAAGATGAGCTCAAATGAAAATGATGCAATGAGATGGAATGAAGTGCTCGTCGAGACAAACATTTCGATATGCTACACGCACGAATCGGAGCAACGGTGATGAAGTTATGATGCGTCAAAGTATGCACAAAACTAGGGTTTCGGGAAGAAAAAGTCAACCGAGACGAATTCCAGATCCAGATCGGGATCTCGCCGGTTACTATAGCTGCACAGACTTCGAGGTTCGCCGCCGTCACTGTAGCTGGCCGGAGTCTTGCCGGAGGAGAGGAGAGGCTGGCCGGAGCGGGTGTGGGCGACGCCGGCGAGGTCGCAGGCGGCCGTGGCGAGGTCGGGCGGCGCCGGAGTATGACGGAGGCGGCGGCGACCGGTCGAGGCAGGCGGTGCCGGAGTGGCGCGGTCGGGGCGGCGGATGGCGGCGCCGGCGATGGTGCCCGGGGTGGCGGAGGGGCTCGGCCGCGAGCGGGAGGCGGCGTAGGCACGGGAGCCAGGCGGCGGTGGTTGCGGGCTCGCACGGGCCCGCGATGGGCCTGGCGGGCCGTGGCGGCTGCGGTGGCGAAGTGCCACATGGCGAGGCCGGATTGGCTGCGGGCGGCGGCACTGAGGACTGGACATGTCCGGCGGCGACGGAGATGCGTCCGGTGGCGCGAGGTAGAGGAAGACTAGGGTTTCGTCCGCGAAAATGGACGGGAGGACATATTTATAGGTAGAGGGAGCTAGGAGAGTTCAAATGAGGTGCGGTTTATGGCCACGCGATTGTGATCGAACGGCCTAGATGATGGGAGGGGTTTAGGTGGGTTTTGGGCCAATTTGTAGGGGTGTTGGGCTGCAACACACATGAGGCCTTTTCGGTCCCTCGGTTAACCGTTGGGGTATCAAACGAAGTCCAAATGGCATGAAACTTGACAGGCGGTCTACCGGTAGTAAACCAAGGCCGCATGACAAATCTCGGTCCAATCTGAAAAGGTTTAACACCCGCACACGAAAAGAGGTAGAAAGGGACATCGGAGGACATAGGAGCGCCGGATTGCAAAATGGACAACGGGGAAAATGCTCGGATGCATGAGACGAACATGTATGCAAATGAAATGCACATGATGACATGATATGACACGCATGACACGCAAGCAAAAGACAAGGCAACACAGCGAATAACTGGAGGACACCTGGCACATCGGTCTCGGGGCGTTACAGGGGAGGAGGAGAGGGCCGGCCAAGGGGGTAGCGCGCCCTAGGAGGGGGAAACCTACTCCAAGTAGGTTTGCCCCTCCCTTTCCTAGTCCAAGAAGGAGGGGGAAGGAAGGAGTGGGAGAGGGGAAAGGCAAGGGGGGCGCCCCCCTTTCCTTGTCCTATTCGGACTTAAGGGGAGGGGCGCGCCTCTTGCCCTGGCCGGCTCCACTCTCTCTCCACTAAGGCCCAACAAGGCCCATTAGTTCTCGAGGGGTTCCGGTAACCCCCGGTACTCCGACAAATGTCCAAAACCTTTCGAAACCTTTCCGGTGTCCAAACATAGTCGTCCAATATATCGATCTTTACGTATCGACCATTTCGAGACTCCTCGTCATGTCCATGATCACATCTGGGACTCCGAACTAACTTCGGTACATCAAAACATATAAACTCATAATATAACCGTCATCTTACTTTAAGCGTGCGGACCCTACGGGTTCGAGAACTATGTAGACATGACCGAGACACGTCTCCGGTCAATAACCAATAGCGGAACCTGGATGCTCACATTGGCTCCTCCATATTCTACGAAGATCTTTATCAGTCAAACCGCATAACAACATACGTTGTTTCCTTTGTCATCGGTATGTTACTTGCCTGAGATTCGATCGTCGGTATCTCAATACCTAGTTCAATCTCGTTACCGGCAAGTCTCTTTACTCGTTCCGTAATACATCATCCTGCAATTAACTCATTAGTTACATTGCTTGCAAGGCTTATAGTGATGTGCATTACCGAGTGGGCCCAGAGATACCTCTCCGACAATCGGAGTGACAAATCCTAATCTCGAAATACGCCAACCAACAAGTACCTTTGGAGACACCTATAGAGCACCTTTATAATCACCCAGTTACGTTGTGACGTTTGGTAGCACACAAAGTGTTCCTCCGATAAACGGGAGTTGCATAATCTCATAGTCATAGGAACATGTATAAGTCATGAAGAAAGCAATAGCAACAAACTAAACGATCAAGTGCTAAGCTAACAGAATGGGTCAAGTCAATCACATCATTCTCCTAATGATGTGATCTCGTTAATCAAATGACAACTCTTTGTATATGGCTAGGAAACATAACCATCTTTGATTAACGAGCTAGTCAAGTAGAGGCATACTAGTGACACTCTGTTTGTCTATGTATTCACACATGTATTATGTTTCTGGTTAATACAATTCTAGCATGAATAATAAACATTTATCATGATATAAGGAAATAAATAATAACTTTATTATTGCTTCTAGGGCATATTTCCTTCACCCCCTCCCTCTGGACACCTCTTCTCGATCCTACACATTACCAATACGCTAGATCAGACCTTGCTTCATGATATTCCTCCCTTCAACAATATCCCTCCAAACCTGACTAGGGTGACCACCTAGAGGTTCATGCAAAATAGTGTCATTGGGATAGTAGATGCTCTTAAACAATCTCGCACTAAGAGACTCTAGATGCTATAGTAACAGCCAAGCTTGCCCGGCCAGCATTGCGAGGTTGAAAAGTTAAAAATCCTTGAATCCTAGGCCGCCCATGCCCTTCGGTTGTGTCATGGTGGTCCAAGATACCCAATGAGGCTTCTATTGTCCTTCTTTACTACCCCACTAGTACTTCCTTATGAGCATATTTAGGTGTTCACACATACGTCATGGGAGCTTGAAACAGGACGTGGAGTAAACTATGATAGCATGTGCAACTGATTTCACAAGCACTTCTTTACCTACCGCCGACAAAATACTCTCAATCCACCCTTGCACCCTACTCCAAAGGCGATATTTGAGGTATTTGAAAGCCCCATTCTTTGAGCTCCCAATGTTAGATGACATTCACAGATATTTTTCATTCAGAGTTTCATTAGGAACATTGAGAAAAGTTTTGATCTCATTGCTGGTACTATGAGGCACTCCTTTGCTAAAGAAAATTGATGACTTCCCATAGATTATGCATTGTCCGGTTGCTTGAAAATAAATGTCCAGTACATGGTTCACCTCAGTAGGGCCCCCCACCGTTTGCCTTGAAGAACAACAGGTTGTCATCAGCAAATAAAAGATGATTTACCGACGACGCCGTAGGTGCCACTTGTAGTCCATGCAAATTGTATGACTCTCTTCTTGATTTTAAAAGACACGAGAGGCTCTCTGCCGCTAACAAGAACAAGTAGGGAGATATTGGGTCCCCTGTCTGATTCCTCGTGATGGCTTAAACTCCTCTAGCTTCTTACTATTAAACATGACTGGGAATTTCACCGTGGATACCAGGCTCATGACAATATCCACCCACTTCTCTGCGAAGCCTAGTTTTAGCATAATGGCTTGTAAGTAAGACCATTCCGCTCTATCATAGGCTTTCATCATATCAAGTTTGAAAGCTCAAGACGGATGCTTATTTGCTTTATTTCTCTTCATGAAGTGGAGGCATTCATATGTTGTGATGATGTGAGGCATTCATATGTTGTGACGATGTTATCTGTAATCAACCTTCCTGGGACAAAGGTTGACTGTTCCTCAGAAATAATGTCGGGTATAACCAATTTAAGGCGGTTGGAAATCACATTGAAAGCCATTTTATATAAGACATTACATAGGTTGATAGGGCGAAACTGAGTTAGGAGGGTGGGATTTTTTCCTTAGGCCTCATTTGGATGCCGGGTATCCCCCCGGGATCCCTGCCTGTTCCCCGGGCCAGGAAACCATGAGCCAACTCAGCCCGGGGTGATCCACCGGCGCATTTGGAGGCCCATGACCGAGGGGTAGCCCCGCCCATTCCGCGACTTTTCCCCGGGAGGGCCTTCCACGTCTACGTTGGTCAGGGAGGAAACCCTCGCTCGCTCGATCTCCTGAACAAGAGGCGGCGGCGGCAAGATCCACGAACGATGCACCACCACGCTCCGCCCTCCTCCGTCCAACGCTCCACCGGGCAACACGCACCACTGCCCTACACCTCCGCGCCCCGCTCCTCCGGCGGGGGCGACGGCGACGACGACCGGGGGCATCATTCTCCCCCTTCTCGGATCTCGTCTCTGCCTCAAAGCTTCACTCACCTCCGGCGAAGACGACGGCCAGAGGTCATCCTCCTCTTCCTCACCAAGGTTATCCCCTCCTCCTCCTCTTCCACTCACCATTTTTCTTCGCCATGGTGATTTCTTTTTCTGCTACACAAACTGACGACCGCCTGTACAGATCGAAGGACCTCCTCTCCTGTCTGAGATTTGTACCCAAGTTAGCAACTGTACTGAAGAACATCGAACGTTTTGCAGTGCATCTTACTGTCTTGAACTCACAAGTGAGCACAACCACCTTTTCCTCCCTGTCATGCTAATCTATATGCACAATGTTCTAGTATATTGTGAAGAAGGCAAATTTTTTTATGGGTGGGTTCAGTCAAGGAGGTGCTTGACTTGGGAGTATTATCTTATCATCATGTACTAGAAATTCAGTATAGGATATGATGAATTATTTAGTGCCCCCATTCTTATAAGCAATTCTTAGTTTTCCTTGACCCCTTTGTTTACCCTATGTATGTTGCCAGCTAATCAATCCGAACCCTTTAACATGTACCATATGTATGTTGACTACAAACTGAAACAACATGCGCCAATTTGTGGTTCACCACGTGAATTGCTAAACTGCGGCCGATCATGTTTTGCTCAATGGCCGTCGATCTTGCTTTGCTCTCTCGAAGTGCATGCAGAAGAGTTACATATATTGTTTGCCAAATTGTTACGTGAAACCTGGGAATAATAATAGCTTACCATGTAGAGTAACAGAGTCATTTCATTGTGTTCTGTTTTATAGTTGAAAAATGGAGTGGTATACAGGAAGAATGGCCTATGTCCTATACTCACACGCTGCATTTGATTGATCCTAGCTTATCTAGTTGTGAAACCAACAAATATTTTGTTTGGTTTGTCTGACTGATGAGTGACCATTGATTTCTAGTAGGTGCTGATTTGTGGGTCTGCTCTGACATTGGAAGTTGGCTTTATCCGAAGACTTTGTGTTCAATTGCTTGGTGCCTTTTGATTCATCTGTCATTGAGAAGTTTTCACTCAGAGTAAGAAAGGTATGTGACGTAGTCATCCCTGGTCATTGAGGAAGCTTAAATTATGCAAAACTACTGCTCTTATGGTGTTATTTTCTCTGCCTAGTATTGAAAGTGGTCTTATTTTAGTATATGGGAAAACTAATGCTCTAAATTATGTACGTAGATGTTACAATAGAAATGGTATTATCTTTGTATTCACTCCTGAGCTTTCTAGGCTCCTAGCTATTGGTTCTTTGCAGCCATAATAGAGATGGTATTATTATTGCTTTATTTATAATTATTATCGTTGTATTAATCTTGTTTTCATTGGGTATAATAGTGATGGATTCTAGGAGAAATAAAATTATTAAGACTATCTTGCAAGAACAAGAAGAAGACGATGAACTATTTTTCCTTTTGGTTCCCGCTTTATATGCTTCCCTTTATGAGGAAAAGCATCCAGTTCACACATCATCTTCATCCGGGGCTGCAAAGGTTAAGGAAATATTAGAAGGCCACGAGAGTTGGTCTAGGGTTGAGTTTCGGATGGAACATGAGATTTTTAAGTCTATCGTGGATTACCTTAGAAGAGAGAATCTATTGAAGGGCACGTCGCGTGTTTCTGTCGAGGAGCAGTTGGCAATGTTCATGTACATGATTTCGCACAATGCTAGTAATCAAGATCTACAAAAATACTTCCAACACAGCGCAGAAACAATTCATAGGAAGATAAACAGGATTTTTGACTTAATTCCAACTCTAGCCCAAAGATTTATAAAGATTCCAAGTTCACTCCAGCCCCATCCGAAGATTGTTTCAAACAATCGCTATTGGCCTTATTTCCAGGTGAACCACTACACACACATCTCCATATCAATGGAATTTTTGAAACTTCTCCACATAGATTTCTAAACCTACCAACTTTTTTGTTTCTTTTTCAATGTGTAGAACTGCATTGGTGCTATAGATGGACATATACCCATCACTATTGCTGAAGATAAGGCCCCCCCATTTAGGAATAGGAAAGGAACCCTCTCACAGAATGTCATGGTTGCATGTGATTTTGATCTGAATTTCACATTTATTTCATGTGGGTGGGAAGGGTCTGCATCAGATGCAGGAGTTCTTCGTTCTGCTATTAGAAAGGGGTTTCATGTGCCAGATGGAAAATTTTATCTCGTAGATGGTGGATATGCAAACACGCCTTCTTTTCTTGCACCATATCGAGGAGTTCGGTATCACCTGAGTGAATTTAGGAGGCGGCGCTCATCTAATACGGGCTATGCCGACCATAGGGAGCTGTTCAACCATACCCATGCAATTCTCCGGAACCACATCGAAAGGAGCATTGGTGTTCTAAAAAAACGTTTCCCTATCTTGAAAGTGGGCAATCACTACCCAATAGAGTCACAAATCAAGATTCCGGCGGCATGTGCTGTATTCCATAACATCATTAGAGCTCAAAGTGGTGATGAGGCATGGTTGGATCACCAACCACCTTTAATTCCACCAGAAACATATGTTGATGTTCCAGAGGGAGATGATGTCAACCAATATCATCACAATGAGGCAAACAATGGAAACACTCTTAGAGATCAAATCGCGATGCAAATGTGGGCTGATTATTACAACTAGTCGGACATGAGTTTATTTTATAAAGTTTTTCTCACCTTTTCTTAGGTAAAGCAGTGGTAGAGAGAAATTTAACTAGTACCCCATTGTTGGTTCAATAATGTAGCAATGGCAGCGCCTAGGGCATCTTGGGACCATGCATATGAGAAAGGTCTTGTTGATATAATGCTTGACCACAACAATCCCATCTATCGAGGTCAAAATGGGTGGACTGCTGAAGGGTGGACTAGAATTACAAATACATTCAAATCAGAAATTTCCACTAGCTAATTTCACCAAGCAACAAATCCAAGAGAAGGATAAGGATTTAAAAGGAAATTATAAGGCAGTGAGAGACTCTCGGAAACAGAGCGGCACGGGATGGGATGATACACTTTGCATGATCATCGCTGAACCTATAATATGGGATAAACTTATCAAGGTTAGCTCTTTTCTTGATATATTGTTTGTTCACTGCCATTTATGCTCTTCAAGGCATTGTTTTATTGATCCCAACCATACAATGTTGTTGCATTCAATAGGATAATGCAAGGGTAAAGAAGTTCCGTTCAAAACCATTCATGCTCTTCAAGTCATTGGCTTTACTACATGAAGGTGTGTTTCCTGTATCATGTGTTTCCGTCGACCCTGCATATTAAATCCTTTTCATTCTTGCTTTAATTATATAGTATTTGGGAGATTGTTGAGATACCTGTATTTTTTCATGTGTTTCCATCGGACCCTGCTTGAGTGCTCTTTTTCTTTCTAAAAAGTTGTACGATGAAGGACCAAGTTATGTGTATATATAGTTTCTTTCCGGAATGGGTGGCAGTAATATATGTATTTGCAATTATAGATGAATCTGATGTTTCTACGAGAACATGCTGATATGTTTCTTTTTTTGGAGCAGGAAGTGTTGCTTCAGGAGACTTGAACTTTGTATCAATTCCGCAAGTGGATCTCACAAGCGATGCCATTTCTCCTATGGATTCCTCTACCAATGATTTGAACCGTATCTCCTCTACCAATGTTGATGATGGTATGTCCTCGTCTGATCTACAAGGGCAATGGGCATCAAGAAGAGATGAACCTGAAGCTACAACATCTACCAACTCTGAACAAAAGGGAGCACTGCCTGTGAAAAAGAGGAAGCAAAGTCAGATCACTGTTGTACTTGAGGATTACATGGATTTTTGAAAGAAACAATCTGCAAAACTGGTTGACGAGTTGAAGGAATCAAAGCCAGATGACATGTTCTCGATTGGAAACTGTGTGGCTGCACTAGAACCAATGGAAGATCTATCAGTTGCAGAAAAAGCAAAGGCACTGCGGCTTTTTAAATGCCCAATGAATCGAGAAATATTCATCAATACCAAGGACTCAAATCTTCGGCTTTAGTGGTTGAAGGAGGAGATTTCTGAGATGTAGATAGCATAAGGTGTGTAACCAGTTCACCTTCTTGTTTTGCACTACATCCATTTATATTTATTTACTTTGTGGCATTATTGACTGGAGCTTTGTATAAGCTTGTTTCTATCTGTTAATCGATGATAGATAAGCAAAGACAAAACACACTTCATTCTTTTAAAACAGACTAGAAGAGCCACACATTTGGAGAAATGTTACTGCCTTTTGTTTGGTAGTTTCTGTGTACCTTTACAAGCTTGTTAGTGATACTTAATTTGGTGGACTCCTCCCATTGGTTGCACCTCCTATTGCCTCATAACTCACCTCACATCAATATATTGCCCTGTTCATCTGGAGACTTTTTCAAGTAAACAAATTGGGTTACTGGACAGCCTTGTGATTGCGTTCCTAAACTATATTTGTAGTCTTGATTTTTTATGCACAGTGCATAAATCATATGTTGGTTGATACTATTTCATTAGTTTGCTTATACTACAAAATAGTGTTGTGAGATTCTGAACTGATGCTAGCTAACTTATTTCTTTTTGTCATTCAACCAGCATCAAGTTGTGGTACATGATGTCGAGGAAGGAGTGGAGAAAAGACCGGAGTAGGATGTGATTGTTGCTTTGCGGCCCATCTTGTTCAAAAGTATCCCTGCGTTGGACATGGCAACTTATAATCCAGAACTTTTTATAGTGCACAAACTTGATGATGTATCAATAACTCTTGTAATGATTGCTTTTATTTCCGCACATGAAAACGGCTTAGGCCAATGCTTGATCATCGTGAAATACAGACTCTTAAGCTTGATGAAGTGATGGATAAGTTGTAGTAATATTTTTAAAATTCTAGTTGACATGAATTATGAACCTTTGTTATGTGCCTGTGATTTTTGTCGTTTCTCAGAATTATTTGTGCAATGTGATTTTTGTTGTTTCTCAGAATTATTCGTGGAATTTTTATCTATGATTTGGTTGTTTTCCAAAATTATCTGTAGAATTTTTATGTAAGATCTGCTATATTATATGTGTCTATAGTATGCAAGGGATTTCCTTCCCTCCCATGTTACTATTTGGGCACCTGGACAATGGGAACATCTCCCACGTGGTGGGAGGGGTTGCATGTGCATAGGGGAATCTCCCCTAGGAGTTTATGGCCCAGGGTTTTTCCTACCCAGCATCCAAACGAGGCCTTAGGGATCAAAACCAGGATTGTTTCATTAATGCATTCCGTCGACTCAGTCCCCTCCACAACTCTCAAAACCATCTGGTTATTTCTTCACCATAGATGTCCCAATGATGCTGGAAAAAGTGAGCATGAAAGTCGTCGGAGCCGGAGCTTTTATTGGGAACATCTGAAAAAGTGCAGTTTTTACCTCTTCTTGTCTGTAAGGGGCATTGAGAATGTCGTTCGTAGCATTTGTAGCTTTGAGTGGAACCGTAGATACCTAGGATATCAAAGAATTGCAGATTAACACTCTTTGTGGGCGTTGTACTGGCCATGGGCATAAGATCGCCCAATCGCTGACCCTGGCTGTTGTGTGGTTCGCCTTCGGCAGCCACCCTCTGTACATTCCATTTTCCTTCTAATACATCGACACGCAAATCTTTTCTGTGTTCGCGGAAAAAAAACATGTGGAGAAACAAAAAAGGAAATTCATGCCAGTCTGTCTTTTTTCTGTTTCTCCATTCGTATTTCGAATTCGATTTGCATTTCTCAAAGGTTGTAGACACATGTCTTGTAAACATTCACAAAAAGTTTTTGAGTGTCGAATGCCACTATTGTTGCTTCCCTTTATCTTGATTGACAGCTGGTCATTAGGGCGCCTCTTATCCTTGTGAACTCATCTTTTTTGTGAAAATAATCCAGATCTATTATTAAAGTTGAGTGGAAGTACAAGCATCTCAAACATAATAAAAATTACATTGAGATTTCAAGACCCACAACAAGCACTACTGCAGTCAGAACGAGCCGCCGACGCGCCGTTGTCGCCGTTTCTCTACCGGAGCCAGTTTGACCTTTCTTGATGACAACCGGGAAGTCTCCGTGCACGTGCCCCTAAGGGCCAGCGCCCTAGAGCCGCAGTTGTCATCATTGAACCCTTGTATAGATCTTAAGCACCTAACACTAGATATCGCCACAAGACGAGAAACCCTAACCTCACCGCCCCAAAGAGACGACAGGAATCTATGTCGGAGCTCTGTCGACAATGTCTAGACGACAAATTCGAGGAGGATCGGAGCCCAGAAGACAAACTCAAAGAACTAGCACCGCCATCCGTCTGCACCACACCTACAAGAACTAAAAACACTAACCTAAACTACTAATCGGAGCGGAGGCATCGGGATTCCCCTCCCCGCCACCGGCCGTCGGAGTAGCAGGCAGGCAGAGGGGAAGCGAATCCACGGACTTGCCGGCAAAGTTGGGAGGGAAGAGTTTGCTAAAAACGAAAAGGGAAAATTCTTGTGAAACTTGTCTCAATGATGCTCTAACCATAACTAGTAGAATGCCCGTGCGTTGCCACGGGCCATGAGATGTTTTTTTTGCAGTTGCATATATAAACATAATGCATGTCAAATTTTGCATCTATAGAAATCTTAGCGTGTAACGATCGAAAAGTATTTTAATCAACTTCATTTGTGTTGTAAGTTGATAAAAAATAATAGAAAGTTGTGTACGTAGAGGGCAATGATCTGACTAAATATCAGTCACAAACTTGGATCTGCTTGATGTGTTTAAGATATTTCCATACAATGTGAAAAATGTTGTCTTTAGCTTCATTTGCATGGTACAATGTGAATCCCATTTTTATAAATTGTAGGTACATATAGATAATTTAGATGGTATTTTCTCTAAATCTTCTACCGCAGCCGAGTCATGTCAAGCACAGTCGCGCTGTTGCGCCATCAATCTCCATGACAAGGCCATCCCAGGTCGATTCTCGATGCCAAGGGGTGCACACCGTCACGCCGAGGGCGATCACCATGGCGCGCGGCCTGCTACTCACCATAGCACTTTCCTACTCTGAGTGCGGCAGCCACCGGAGGACTAACACCACTGACTCTTAGATTTGACCTGCCCATCCCACCCACCCTACTTGTTTGTTGTTGTTGCCGGCACAGTTGTCCTTCCTATTCATTGCCTTTCCGCGCACAACATGCGCCACCTTCTCGTTTACTTCATCGGGTCATGTGAGAGATAACTCGGAAAAGATCTAAGTCATGGGCTCCTTATATCAACATGGGTGACAGAGTTCGCACCTCGGGGCCAACGTCCCAAGAGGAAACTGAGGCACAATGAAACCTGGAATATTAATTAACTAAAACTCATTAATGGGGTAATTGTAAATTCCTGAAGGGGCCCCATACTAATTCTCTAGGATCTAACAAGAGTTGCAATGAAGTTTGACATCAAGCTATGGGCATAGTTCATGGGCGCAGCTTTCCTCCCCTTCCTTCCGTTCCGCAGTCCACATCACTCCTCGCACCCCCACTTATTCTCTTCTCCGAGCCACCGCTGCCATCCGCATAGCCTTGGTTCTACTTTACTTCAAGATTTCATGTGAAAAGTATGAGAACACACGCTGCAGATAAAATTCTCAATAAGTCTCATGTCTATTTATATCAAGAGTAAGACATTGTATTTTCCATTCGGTAACAAAATATAGCACATGGAGTCAAAACAGATAGCCCCCAAAATGGAAGTCTATCATAATTCAGTGAAGAAATCCAAATCACCACCATGATTCCACAACCAACGTATTAAAGTTTCTACGTAGTACCAGTCATAAAGTGTTTTCATTGCTCGCATGAAAAGAAATTAAAATAGCTCAACAAATGAAACCAGAACCTGAACAATGAAATCTGATCACAAATTAGTGACACGGGAACTCATCTAATTAGTTTCATTATTCTTTGTATGCATAACATTATACTTGGTATGGAATATAGTAATGTTTTAAAACCTTTGATGTATAAATCCTGAAAATCAATACTACCTGACAACTTGAACAACAACGAGGGAAAACAGAGATAAACTTCTACTGATGTAGTTTGAGAGGATAAGTTCGACGATGAACAAATCGGAATAATCTGGAGTGACTATCCCTGCTATAAATTGTTTAGTACATCGCACTATGCCTGTTACCAAAGCTTGACAAACGAGAACCCCGACCAACTCATCAAAATAACACATCACTTCCGGTACCATGTTGTTTCATCAAAAAATCCTAGAACACAAATGTTAGAACTACCATAAAGATCGGATTGGATGAAATAGGGAATGGGATCTTCACAGTTCACACTGGTGGGAGGTTGTCGATGTAATTGATGAGCATCTTGAGATTGGGATGGATGTATCCGTGTAGGTCATGATCCAGCTCAAGGAGTGCGTCGGAGATATACTCCGGCGGCATGCCGAGCGTCCCCTCCACCTCCTCAATCATCTTCGCCACCTTCATTAGAAGCAACGTCACACACTTGTAGTACGTGTCAAGAAGAGAGGTGCCGACCTTGACGTCTCGCTCCAGCCAATGCCCTTGCATCAACACCTGTTCCAGGAAGCAAGCGTCAAGGGCGGCGAATAATCCCAACTCCGGCATGCTGCAACTCGTGCATCACCCTAAAGTAGTACAGAGCCATCGCCCCAAGAGACCTCTGGGCACGTACTCGTCCACCATGGAGTTGTACGTGACGATGTCCCTGGCCGACGCTCCGTCAAACACCCTCTCAGTGTCCAGCATGCCGCCGGTAGGCGGCCAGAGTGCCCCCCAGCCGGGAGGCCCGCGTCGACGAAGCCCTGGATCACGGCGTTGTGGAGGAACGCGCCCCGGCTCCCAGCGACCGCGAGAGACTCCAGCGCAGCATCCAGACGGCTGGCAGCGGCGTGGGATAGGCCAGTGTCCTGCGGCAGCCGGTCATTGTGGCTGAGCTCTAGTGGAAGGAGAGGGCGGCAGGGCCGTGTTCCTTTGGAGTGATTGGGAGGCGGGGATGGGTGTGGCCAACGAAGTCGCGGTAGGTCATCATTTATCCCATTCACTACTCAATCATGATATGTTGATATCGAAAGACACTACAATCCACTTGATCTTACAAATAGCTTTTTTTCAGCCACATTGAGATACGTAAGCACCAATTTACATAACTTCCTCAAAGCAAGCATTAACAAATGACACAAAACATTTAATTCACATATGCCGTTAGGATTAAAATAAGCAAGTTCACATTATGATAGCCAATTTCACCACAACTTTCTTTCAAATTGTTTTTCCTATGACGTGCCAAAGATATTCTCATATATTTTCAAGGATCATAAATTAAAATGAATTCCCATCATCGATTAAAAAGTTCCTCTGTAGTATTTGGTCATCATGCGCACAAGCTAGAGATATGTAACTCTCAAAGTTATAGCATATTAAAACATTTCTCTGCAGCAAAAAAAAACAGATTGTGCCACCTAAAAATAAAATGGTACATGGTATGTTTTAACAAATCCCTTCAGACATGTAAGCATGTAACATGAAGAAAGTAGTACAATATAATGGCATGGCTTCATACCAATTTTGAGAGTCTATACTTTGTAACAAACTCAAGCTATTATGATGAAGAAAATTGTACATGATCATTTTCATATATGTCTATATATCTCGTACATTGAGAAAATAGGGTTCCTCTACAAAACAACAACGACTTTAAAAGGAAAAACATATAGCCCATTCACTACTCAATCTCTATGCCACAAAATATACCATCAATTATCATGATCGAGGATAGCAACTATACAAACCCAACAGTGAGAAATATCCAGAGAATTTAAGCCCCTCAGTGTAAAGAAATCTGGCCAAACTATACATTTTGAAAGGAAACCATGTCCTAGATGAATAGCCTACACGAAGCACACAAAATTAAATGTCTCATAATATGTAGAATAGTTATAGCTCATGTCGGGCGCGTGTGGGGTGCAGGTCTGCCGAGGCCAAGAAAAGGCTTCACTAACCTCTATTTGCAAACAATTTTTTGATCCAAACTTTAAAAAAGCAGTTGCACGTTCATGTTTGATCAGGCAGAAATGAATGATTGAGATGGAACTAAAATATCAAAACTATAATTGTCGAATGATTGGTAATGTGACTCGTAATCGGAATACCATAGGAGATAAAAACATACAAAACTCGATACCGTTTAGGTACAAATGTCACCCGCTCCTTCCTCGGCAGCTTGGCGACAATCTCATCTCCCAAGTTCACAAGAACAGCTCCCATGTGCGACCAAACATGACTCGTCTCCAGCCTACAGGCATGCAAGTGAGATGGATCATGACTTGCTCTTGCATGAATAGCTGATGATCCTTATGAATCTTACTCAAGTACCTTAATGTTCCAGCTTCATCTAGCTGTAAATTTTCGGAGTATACAGGAAAGACTGATTAAGGCTTTAACACATCAATAGAATGCAGAGGCCGGGGGTCCTGCTCCTTTTCTAAAAATAACCACATCAATAGAATACAATTGCTAGACAGATTTATCTTTTTGCATAACCAGCAGGCACACCTCAAATTGCCCAAATTTAATCAAAGGGACATATATATTTCTCATGCTTACTTGCCATAGCCATTCTCATGCAGAAGCATGTTGGGCATATTACCTAGAAGGCACAGACAAGCATGAATTACGACAGTCTGGGTATATCAGGTTTTAATACTTTTGCATATAAGCATCTTACTACAATAAAGTGTGCCTGTAAGGTATAGGCATCTAGCTATGGGTGTTTCCAGTATACCTGAATATTTTGCTTGGCCATTAGCATGTTTGAATGACGGAACATCTCCAGTTAACTATGCCAAGTCATCTTGAAAAATTACAGGAATCATGAAGGTATAAAGTGGCAAGTCCACAGTGAGAAAATTCAGAAATACACTGGAAATACTAATGGATACTCATGGACAGAAGTTTTCTAGTCTAGGACGCCCGCGATAAGATATCTAGAGTATATTAGTCATTGATATATTAGAACCTCGCATGATATTAGTCAATTATTAGCCTTTTAATTCCAGGATGTCTCCGTGGCAAAAGTATTACCATCTACTCCCTCCGTTCCTAAATATAAGTCTTTGGAGAAATTTCACTATGGGCCATATACAGAGCAAAATGAGTGAATCTATATTCTAAAATGCATCTAGATACATCCGTATGTGGTCTATAGTGAAATCTCTACAAAGACTTATATTTAGGAATGGAGGGAGTAAAATTCTTTCCGTATGGTAATGCAGGGTCGGCCATTGCTCTACTTGTTCACGGATTTTAGACAAAAGCACACCATAGATGTTCCGGTTCTTAAAACAAAGCTCCTCCAGGTTGTGCGGATGCCTAAAAATATAGTAGTATAACAAACAAGACATACTCTGTTGAAATAGCGTTGTCTAATAGAGAAGCTCATGCACATGACTGATCAAACTGACCATGGCATATTAGGGAAAGCACGCACCGCACCGGGCTAGGGTTTTCTCGTTCTTCAAGATCTGGGTGTTGTGGATCAGCCGATGCTGTGGCGGCGACACCTTGCAGGTCTTGGCGACGACCGCCTTGAACATCCGTACGGTGGCACCCAGGCCGGCCATGGACTTGGAGCCGCTGGTGCACCGGATCTGCCGCCACGAGCTCGCCGCCAGCGTCGGTGTCGGCATCCCCTTTGCCCATTCCCTAGCCTCAGGGTTGATCCAGGTGCTCCAGTCCGGCTTTGGGTGTGCGTGCTTCAGGCGACGACGGAGGGTGCATGTCGTTACAGAGCGATTGCGGCTGGGAGGAGTCGAGAAGAGCTTGCGAGGAGGATTCAACGGGACGGTTTCCCTTCTCAGCGGGGATTATTAGCGGGGATTATTACGTAATTTTGGGGACGTGGGGCATCCCAAACAAATCTGTGTGGGATTTCGTCTGCCAGCGGCACACACCCATCAGATGGTTTGACTAAATTTGACGGTTGATTTGATCGACCCTGGCTGATCCGGTGGTGCTAATTTATCTAGGTACAATTAGGTGGGTGTCTATAAAAAAGAAAGTGTTCTCTCTTTATTTGTTTCCAAAAAACTCGTTATTTGTTTCTAGAAATCCGTTATTTGTTTCCTAAATTAAATTGCATTAATAAGAGATATCGGTTGATTTGGATAAATTAGGAAAGTTTAGTCCGTGACTTTTTGTACGTTAGGAAAGTGTTGCTTTGCTAAAAAATGAAGAGAAAAATAAACCAACGTGAAGAGTGGTGGTGGAAGGGAAGACGAAAAAAAACCGGACGAAAAAAACCCAGACAAAAATAATGGGACTATTCAACCAACTCGTCCATTAAAAATAGAGATGCATGATTGAAAGCACCAAGCCAAAATCTCTCCATGCTGCGAACGGTAGTAGTCGGTGGCAACTATTTAGCTGTTTGCGTTTTTCTAGGCCAACACAGGAACCCGAGTTGTTTGTTTTGAACTTATGGTCCAAATCAATGATAGAGGTCTATAATGCTTGCGTTCACTGCCACGGCTCTCCACGGCTATAAATCTGAAGTACTACTACCTTGCTACTACACGCAGGCGGAATATGGGATACCAAGCAGAGCAACGAAGGGAAATGGTCGCACGGCAAGACCATGCCGGTGAAGAACGTCCAGGCGCTGGCCGCGAACGCAGCGGAGCTGACGGAGGAGGCCATCAAGCGGTACATCAGGCCGGCGAGGGCCGACGATGTCGCTGTTGCTGCTCATGGTGATGATAACAGCCAGAGCATTCCCGTAATTGACCTTGGTTCCCAGAGCTATCAGCTGGAGGCCGCCAGGCTCAAGTCTGCATGTGAGGAGTGAGGCTATAGCCGGCTATTTAAAACTATGCTCAAGTCTGCATGTGAGAAGTGGGGCTTCTTTCAGGTATGATTTTGTTCCATGTTTGAACATTTTCTCCATGAACTATGACATCATATATGTCTTTGCTTTCCGTGGTCTGCTACATTAAATAAATCCAACTATGAAGACATAGTTCATATAAAACAAATGGTGTATTTTTCGTAACAGATAATAAAATTATAACAACTCTTAAATCAGCATTGCAGAATATGTACATAGGGATACTAATTGATTTTCATTAGGGTACTCTCTGACCCTACTTAGTTCAACCAAATGAAGCAAAATTTCTGAAAGTGGTGCGATTCTGAAAACTTGTAGTTTGGTTGAACTAAATAAGGATCAGAGGGTACCCATTTGCATCCCCGTGTGCACATGTTTTGTTGGCCAAATTAAAGACATAAAGACCTGTGTCAACTCTATAATTTTGAGAGTATATCTTTTGTTAGAGAGGGCTCAGATCGATTAGTACTAGCTGCAAATAGAAATACATGGAGGCTAATGCTAGGCGTTAGTCTGTTACATCTCCTCTTGGATCTGTGTATTGTTAAACGCTGGAAAATAATTTTGATTGCAGAAGGGGTGCGGCGATATATGTGGACATGGACATGCAACAGAATCAAATGGCCAACAAAATAATAAATACTTTCAGCAATATACTGCATGGAGTGCAAGCTTCGACCAAAAAGAAAGGATAGTAGTACTAGTACACAAATACTTGATTTCAAGAATGAATTTAACAAAAAAAAAAGGTTCAATTCATTTAGATATAAAGTTCAAACTAAAACTTGTATGTATAGAATGATGGAGCATAAATATATCAAACAGCATGCCTACGACATATTGTACTGTACGGAGACAAGAGTTGTCACAACTAAACCCGTAATGATTGTAACCACCAAACAGATGTTTAGTACTTCCTCTGTAAACAAACTTTAGTGACCTTATTTCAAAAAAGTAAAAAACTTCAGTGACCTAAATGCCTTACATTTGTTTGCAGAAGGAAGTAGTGACCTAAAATGTCTGACATTTGTTAACAGAGGAAGTACGCAATAAGTTGGAGCCACTAAATATTTTTTTACCCGTAGAAAGAAGTTGGAGCCAATAAATGTTAAGTCAATGCAAAAGAAAAAATGCATTGTCAGGAAAAACAAGCTATTACAGGAGAAAATGAAACATAGTGATCTGGCAAAAAGAACTAGAAACAACAAAGCATATGAAGTAATAATTCATTCACCATCAGAAAATATATATCAATAACTATGTGTTGCCTTAGATGAGCAAATAAATAGGTCTCTAGAGTAAAGAAAATATTGCAGGCCAAATGTGCAGGTCACACTGCTAATTCAAAAATAAGTTGAGCAATCCTATTCCAAGTTTGTCACCCTTTATAGCTCCTTTCAGACTGAAATACTGCAGTTTTTCTCCAAGGAGCCAATACATGTAATACATACAATTTGCAGGTGAAAAACCATGGAATTCCTGACACAGTTATTTTTGCAGGTACATATTTTAAGTCCTATACCATGACTACCTAAACCTTGAAACAACAAGAAGCGGTGTCTCTGATATGATTTATTTTTTCAATGCAACAGGGAATCCATTGAGTTGTACTCCTCTGAGCTGATGAGGGTGACTGGCTCGCTCATGGCAATCATCGCAAGAAACCTAGGTGTTGAGCTCCCCCAGAGATACGTACGTGAGTCAGGCATTGAGGATGACCTACTACCCTGCATGCCCCGTGGGTCATGATAAAGTTTTGGGGATTTCACCCCATTCCGACATTTCAATGCTAACGCTGGTATGGGAGCTGAATATGGTGGGAGGGCTCCAGATCAAGAGACAAGATGCATGGGTGCCGGTAAAACCCCAGCCCAAGGCATTGGCGGTGAATGTTGGTGACTTTCTTGAGGTATATCTATGCACCCGTTGATATATTAATTTGTTATCCATTTCTTATTAGGATATACTGTCTAACATCGTATTAGTATTTTGTCAGGTTGTGAAGACTAAAATGCCACATACTCGCTCTAATAAAGAAGTCCCCAATTATTAACATGAGCCCTCTTTATTTGTAGATATTGACAAACGGAAAGTACCAAAACATTGAGCACAGGGTCACCGTTAATCCTCACAAGGAGAGGATGTCCATTTCTGCTTTTCACCTCCCAAAGTTTGATATGAGCGTGGGCCCACTATCTGAAATAGTTGGAGCCGAGGTCAAGAAATACAAGACCCTGAGGGTGGACGAGGTTGCTATGCCATGCTTAGCGTCTGAGTCTACAAGAGCAGAAATTTCAACAGCCGTAGTTGCTATAATAAACTATATAGGCCCGAAACATTTGCGCTGCTCCACTTTGGTCATGCTTAATTGACCGATGTATACGAAGGTGAGCTAATAAATGTATCCAGATGTGAGATAATAAATCAGAATGTGTACTCCTCGAAATTTAGAAAGCTTTTCTAATTAAGCTGAAAATGTACTTAACCATAGCATTTGCATGTGGTTGTATTTTGGGTTACTAACCCAAGTGGCCCAGTGGAGTAACTTGCTAACCGTGGAAAAGTGGCAATCCAGTGGTGCAAACCTGACATGTTAAGAAGGCCATGGAAAATGATGGAGTAGTTACAGGGCAGAGTATTAGGTTGTACTTGATCAATTGGCCATGTTAATTAGTCTATAAATAAAGTTAACTGTGTGGCTTCCCAGTAGTACTGATTTGGCCATGTGGTTTTGACTTGTGAGAGATAATCAGTTTAGAATTACAAGAAGCCACTAAAACTAGGCAAGAATTTGCATCGCAGTCTTGTATGCAGCAGGGTTGCTCTTGACAGCCCAAAGGTGCCATCAAATATTCCAAGCAAAGTTGCACATGCACCTAGAACAATGCGACAGCAGATAAAATCTAATCTAGTTGCTTATCGCCCTAACCTCGTTGATGGGATTCAAAGAAAAAAAATACTTACAATTCATTTGTCCTCTTCTTGTGCCCTCTTCAGGCTTGGACTTTTCCAGCCAGTTTGTCCGGAACAGTATTTGCACTTTGCTTCGAAGGCACTTTCCTGGGATCTGGGCTGCTTCCGTAGTCTAGAAGCTTGCAGGTTCAGGGTAAACAATGCAGCGCCATTATCGAATGGATCTCGTGAACGGTTGACAAAATGATATGATATTAGCACATATATAATCTTATGCACACTAGTGGAGTTCATATGTGCTCTACCTGATACCCCCAACACCAGAACCAAATATACAGAGATGTCACCACCACTTCAACCTACTGCATGTACAGTGTTTCTTTTTTCTTTCGAAAAGGGGTTACCCCGGCCTCTGCATCAGAACAATGCATACGGTCATCTTATTAAAACAAATAAATAAGGTTGTAACAATGTTTCAAAAGTCTCCAACTGAAACAAAAGCTCACGCAGAGCCAAATAGGCTAGAAACACATACTAGCCAAAACAGGGACGCCACAACCGGCTGGCTAAAGCAAGATAGGTAAACTAATTGTCTATCCTATTACATGACCGCCATCCAAACCGGTTGAAAATATCCCGCGCTACCATCTCCCAGCGGATAGATCCAGTAACCAAATGCTCCCTGGCCTCCATCGGAGTGAGTAGCGACCACGAACGGATCAATGCCGTGGCTCGGAAGATAACCTGCATAAAATGAAATCATGATGTTCTGTTAAAAATCAAATCATTTCTGCAATTCCAGATAGTCCACAGTAAAGAGCATACTCCCACACGAATATGTCTCGCTAAGTCAGACTCAATCCCATTAAGCCATGTCCCAAATAACATGTTAACAGAATTCGGTGGAGTAATATTGAAAGCAATGTGGACGGTGCGCCAAAGAACTTTGGCCAACGGGCAATCAAGAAACAAGTGCTTAATTGTCTCATCCCGATCACAGAAACTACACCTAGTTGATCCTGTCCAATTATGCTTTGTTAGGTTGTCCTTGGTTAAAATGACTTGTTTATGGACAAACCATATAAACACTTTTATTTTCAAAGAAACTTTGACAGCCCAAACATGCTTGAAGGTAGGAATGAAGCTCGAATTGATTACATCAATATACATTGATTTAACTGTGAATACTCCAGACCTAGTTAGCTTCCAGCGTAATTCATCGGGTTGTTGGGACAATTGAACCTCCATCAGTCTCCTAACTAGACGGAGTCATTCTTCCCAACGATTGCCCGCTAGCGACCGTCTAAACTGAATATTAAGGGGGATAGATTGAAATATCGTTGCAACGAACACCTCACGACGTTGAACAATACGATATAAAGACGGGTATTGAATGGCCAAGGGTGTCTCTCCGAGCCAAGTATCCTCCCAGAACCGTGTACTAGCGCCGTTGCCAATAATAAACTTTGCCCTATTAAATAAGGATTGTTTGACTTTCATCAGTCCTTTCCAGAAAGGCGAGTCGGTCGGCCTAACTGTCACTTGTGACAAAATTTTGGTTTGAAGGTACTTGCTACGAAGTATTTGCGCCCACATGGCATCAGTCTCATGGGATAGCTTCCACAACCACTTACTAAGAAGGCATCTGTTCTTAACTTCGAGATTCTCAATACCAAGCCCCCCTTGGTCTTTCGGTCTACAGATGATATCCCATTTAGCTAGCCGGTACTTTCTTTTTAGTTCATCACCCTGCCAAAAGAAACGTGATCGATAAAAGTCCAGTCTTTTCCTTACTCCAACTGGGACTTGAAAGAACGATAAGAGAAATATAGGCATACTCGTGAGCACCGAATTTATCAAAATTAGTCGGCCTCCGTATGACATGAGCTTGCCCTTTCAACAACTCAGTTTCTTTTCAAATTGGTCTTCGATGCACTTCCATTCTCTGTTTGTCAGCTTACGGTGGTGGATTGGTATGCCGAGGTAAGAAAAAGGTAGCTCCCCCAAATCACACCCAAACAATTGCCTATAAGCCTCTTATTCTTCTTTGGCTCTACCAAAGCAGAACAACTCACTCTTGTGAAAGTTAATCTTAAGCCTAGTCAATTGTTCGAAAAGGCATAACACCAGCTTCATATTTCTCGCCTTGGCCAAATCATGCTCCATAAAAATGATTGTATCATCAGCGTACTGAAGAATGGATACTCCTCCATCAACAAGATGAGGTGCCAAGCCACCGACTTGACCATTCTCCTTAGCCCTTCCTATCATAAGTGCTAACATATCAACCACAATGTTAAACATGATAGGGGACATCGGATCTCCTTGTCTTAGGCCTTTATGTGTCTGGAAGTAATGACCAATATCATCATTCACCTTAATTCCAACACTTCCTTTTTGCGTGAATGATGTAACCTGGCGGCGCAAGGCTTCATCGAAACCTTTCATACGCAATGCCTGTTGGAGGAATGGCCATTTGACTTTATCGTACGCTTTCTCGAAATCCACCTTAAAAACTACTCCATCTAGTTTTTTAGAATGGATTTTATGGAGCGTTTCATGAAGGACAACCACCCCTTCAAGGATGTTTCTATCCGGCATGAAAGCAGTTTGGGACTATTGCACCACAGAATGTGCAATCTGTGTAAGCCTATTAGTCCCGACCTTGGTGAAGATTTTGAAACTAACATTAAGCAGGCAGATCGGCCTGAACTGCTCTATTCTCACAGCATCTGTTTTCTTAGGAACCAATGTGATAGTTCCAAAATTCAATTGAAATAGATGAAGTTGTCCAGAGAACAGATCATGGAACATAGGTAACAAATCCCCCTTAATAATGTGCCAGCACTTTTTGTAAAACTCAGCCGGGAAACCATCCGGTCCGGGAGCCTTATTGTTTTTCATCTATGCAATAGCATCAAACACTTCTTTCTCTGAGAACGGAGCAACCAAAATATCATTATCGGCATCTGATAGTTGAGGCACATCCTCAATCCTAGACTCATCGAGGGACACATAGCTATCCTCGGGATGTCCAAATAACTGCTTGTAATATTCGGTTATATAAGTTTTTAGGTTATCCTGTCCTAAAATAGTACCTTCGTCTTGCTCAAGCTGAAAGATTCTCTTCTTTCTATGCTTGCCATTAGCAATTAAGTGGAAGAATTGAGTATTTGCGTCCCCCTGGACAACTTTGTAGACCTTAGCCCGCAATGCCCACTTCAATTCTTCTTCGCGGAGAAGTTCTTTCAACCTCTTCTCCGCCTCGATTTTAACCTGAAGCTCTGTTGGCTGCAAAATCATGGATTCAGCCTGTATGTCAAGGGTCTGAATAAGAGAAAGGAGCTTGTCCTTTTCAATCTTATACTCCCCACTAAGGTGTTTAGCCCACCCCTTTAAGAAACTTCTCAAATGCCTAATCTTATTCTGCCAACGCTCGACCGAAGTCCTACCTCCTGCACCCTTAGCCCATTCCCTGGCAATCAAGTCCAAGAAACCTTCGCATTCAAACCAGGCCATCTCAAAAGAAAAGGTATCCTTGTTTCCCACGTGGTTCGGCTCCCCCGAGTCCACGAACAAAGGAGTGTGATCGGATATTCCACGCGAGAGGGCTTGTACTGTTACGAGAGGGTACTTCTGTTCCCACTCAACGCTCGCGAGAACTCGATCAAGCTTTTCGTACGTCGGGTTTGGTAAAGCATTAGCCTAGGTGAACTTTCTACCAGAAAGCTTTATCTCCCTCAGATCCAAGCTTTCAATAATGGTATTGAACATAAACAACCATCTGCCATCAAAATTATCGTTGTTCTTCTCCTCTCTCCTCCGAATGATATTGAAATCACCCCCAACTAAAATTGGAAGCTGCTCAGACCCACAGATTCGAACAAGGTCCGCCAAAAACTCCGGTTTAAGCTCGGGCTGTGCGGCACCATATACCGCCACCAAAGCCCAATTGAACCCATCAGCTTTTGACCTGACTTGAAACTTAACCGCAAAGTCACCCATCACTATGCTGCGGACTTCTAGTGAGTCACATCTCACACCAAGCAAGATCCCACCCAATCTTCCTCGCGGAGGAAGGCAATGTCAATCAAAGTCAATACCGCCCGCAAGAGAGGTAAGAAACTGGGGCGCAAAGTTCTCACGACTAGTTTCCGAGAGAGCAATAAAGTCTAAACGATGCTCTAAAGATGCCTCAGCAAGAAACCTTCTTTTAGCCAAGTCTTTCAGACCTCTGCTATTCCAAAATATTCCTTTCATAATTCATCATGAAATTTTTTGGTAGTCCGAATCCTAGCACTCCTACGAACCGCAGAATCGGGGTAAATCTTCCGTTTCCATTTGCGCTTTGGTTTACTAGGTTCTTCCGCTCGGTCCTCATAACCGGGCTCAGTGGCACTAACTACTGTATTAGCCTGAGGAACATCATCATCCTCAGACTCCTGGTTTGATGGTGCTAGATCCGCACAGAAGTTATTGAGCACTTGGACCCCCAACTCGTCAATCTCCTCATCATTCATGGGCTTTACCGTAGCCAGATTACGAATAATCTCTAAGGCACGTTCTGCTTCCAAATCCAAAAGATCATTTACTGAATTGGAAATTTCACTATCATTAGCCCCTAGTGAAACTCCTAACTGGTTTGCATTATTTATAATTTCCTCATTAGAAAAATGCAATAAAGAATTAGATATGTTGACGGACATACCAGTAGAAATCGCAGCATCCCGAATCTTGGCCGCCCTTATAGCGCACCTCTGCTGCATGTCATCAACCTTCGGGTGGTCCTGGAGACGAGAACTCATCCGTCGCCCTGCAGATACCGGATCGGGGATCCCACCGAAGGAAATAACCTCCTCCCGTGTAACACCTCGCGCTGAAGATTCAGCCAAGGATACCAGAGGAGGCGATGGAGGGCTCACAAGGCCCATGGACGGGAAGCCGGGGGAGGGATGCGCGGGCGCCGCCTGCCCAAACACTCCCCCCGCCCCACCCCCTGGCCAGAGATGACTGGTGAAGGAGGGAGGGTCGAGGCCACCTGCCCCAGACCCCCCCCCAACACCACAGGAGAAGCGGCGGCTGAAGCCGGCACCGTAGGAAAAGGAATCGGGTCCACCTGACCCATACATCCTCCCCCATGACCGGCCATCGTAGGCGTCACCGGTGTCCCCGACGCCATGATAGGAGGAGAGGAGATCGAAGTCACCTGACCCGGACTCCCCCTCCCAGATACAGCCTCTGAAGCAGACGTCGTCTCCCGGTCCAAGACCACTGGGGTTAATCCCTCCACCCCTGGTCCAACCACAGCCTCAAACTCCAACACCGGCAGCATGCACTCAAAACCATCATCAGAATCCACCCGGTCGCTCCAAAGTTTGGGAGGGGCAGATGCTGGCTCAAAAGATCCAAACCTCAACGTGCTCATCAGCGCCGACGGAGCTGGGGCTGGCTGAGCCCCGGGTCCATCCCCGGGCAGCTGAGGAGCAGGACTAGATCCAGTAGTCCTCTCTCGCCCAACCTCATCAGTGGGGTCCCCACTAGCACCCGCATCGCCATCACCCTCGTGCATATCCACATTTGTCCCATTAACTGTGATAGCAAACAACTCTGTATCCTCAAACTCAATCTCAAGCGGGAACACCTCTCCCCTATAAGTCCAGTTGACCACATCCGGGACGAACTCGATGTCCAGAACACTCACTAATAGTCGGGCCACCCCATGGGCACGTGTGAATGCCATATCCACTTTCTCAGTTTTGCCAACCATAATCCCCAGACTAGCCACAACTCGAGCATACGTCAAAGACTCGGAGGGGGCCCCGGAAAACCGCAGCCACACCTGAGTGAGAGGCTTTCCCTTGGGCTCCACTTTCTTCCACTCGTGGAACTCTAGGATGCATTTCGTGCCAGGAACCTTGCACAACCCAAAACTCAGCAACCTCTGCAAGTCGTCCACCGTTGGGAAGTCAACCCTAAACACATTGTCCTCAACCTGGACAGGCTCCCACTGAAAATCACCTGGGGCCAGTTCCTGGAGTCTCTGCACAATCTGAGCCTCAGACCCCACTCCCTGGGTAGCTTTCACAATTCCAGTAGTCAAGCTCTGTGACTCTACCGGAATCTCTCTCGCCGCCGGGGACTCAAAGAACATAAGCTCGGCACAATATACTCCATACATCGTGAGAGCCGGAGCCTGATCACGCAGAAGCGGGCAATCCCCCATGGCGTGTTCTGGTTTACCACACGTGTCGCACAACTCCGCCACACACTCAGCAATGAAGTGACCCTTGTCACCACATCTATAGCATAGCATCTTCTCCTTCTTACGCGCCCACTTGGACGCCCTCTCAGACTCTGCCCGGTCGCCTGCGTCAGTTGTAACCCCATTTCCAGGAATTTCCGCGTTAGCCAAATTCGTCACTACCTCCATCGCCTGGCTAGGCAGTGCATTCGTCTGAACGGGATCGGCCGCCACCTCAGCCTCCTGATGATCCACAACGGCCGGTGGCGGAGGCTGTCTGCGATGACGACCACGACCCCCGCCACGACCACCACGGTGACCACGGTAACCCCCTCTCTGCCGGTAGTCCGGTCCAGAAGCTCCCTCAACAAAACCGCCCGGAGGGCCTAGAAACGGCCTCTCAGCAGAACCATCGCTCTGCCAAGCATACGCACGACCGCCTCCCGTCGATGGCGATCCACGGTGTTGACCATCCCCATACGCATCGTGGCCGTCATCCCCCACTGTCCTCGGGCGGATCATAAGCTTCTCCAGCCACCACGTTCTGTCTCGTCTGCGCTGGGCCCAAGCGCTTATGCGTCGGCCTCGCAACATAGTGAGGTGGCGGCGCAGGACGATGATGCGTGACGGAAGAAGTAGCCGGGACGACCGGCCGCGGGGAATTGGCTTGGAGAGCCAGCCGAGGACCATTGGACACATGCACCGGTGGCCTCGGCGGAGCGGCTCCACGCCCCACTGCCGCAGCTGTCGGTGGCCTCAGCGGAGCAGCGCCGCGGCCCACCGCCATAGGTCCCGCCGGAGCCGACGGCGGTGGCCGAACTCCAGTCGTGCCATGACCCGCAGCCGTAGGAGGTCCGGTCACAAGCGCTGGTTTTGGGGCGGGTGGGATGCCACTCCCTGCAGCAGCCGTTGGTTGGGCTCCAGGTGGCGGGCCGCGCCCTGCCGGCAGGATCGGCCTCTGCCCTAGCACACCACCGCCTCGTCCAGCCGGCGTCGCTCCGGCCACCCCAAGGTTCTTTGGATCAACAGAAGGGGCACTCCCCCGCCCAGCCATGGCGAGGGGAGGGATACGGGTTGCGCGGCCAGGACCACAGCGAGGAAAGCCCGGCAGAACGGAGCGCTTGTCAACCCTAGGCGGCGGAAGGATAGATCGAACACAACGATCTTCTAGCATGCATGGCTCGATAAGCAGGGGAGGCGCATCCAGGCTCTCCCGGGCCACATACCCAGTCGGCGCCTGTCCACCAAGCCCTTCGTCAACACCCCCCATGCTGGGCCTCATACCCATGCACAGGCTTGTAGCCGACCCACTCCTCGACAGCCCCTTCGCGGCCCAAGAGAAAATTTAAACGAGCCGCCCTAGCCGCTCGGATCTCAGCCGCCGCCCTGATCTCCGGCACCGGCGGTACTAGCTCCGGTATCCCTCTCTTCTTCTTCTTCTTACGAACAACCCGAGTCCAAGCGTCTTGCGGGAAAAAATCTGACAAGGTGATGGGTTTGATGCATACCTTAGGTATAGGCCCTTTCCAAGGCCGGATCGCCGTCGCCGCCGTCCTCCGGTGGATGGTCCGGCGAACAACCTCCACTCTTTCCTCAGAACACAGCCCGATCCGCCCCGGAGCATCACCCGGCGCCAGCGCGGCCACCTCATCCTGCGAGTGACCAGGGCTGAAGGCCTCCACGACCACATCGGACGTCGTCAGTGAGTATTTCCCCGGCGATCTGCCATCAGGATCACCGTCGTCGTCCTCCTCATCTTCCGAGTCCGCAAGAACCCAAAACCGCCCCCTGACATGCCTCATAGACGAAGAAGGCCGGCTCACTGCAATGGCCGCGGGCGCCTCCCGCATCGCCTTGTGCGTCATCGTCAAATCGATCACTTCGATCTCCTCTCTCTGAACCTCCTGCAAACATGACAACACATGGACATCGAAGTCATCTAAAATAAAACGCATCCCTACCTCGATCTGAACGTCCGCCGCCAGGTAGTAGCCGGCAAGGATGTCGTTATCCATATCACGAAGTGACGTCCAGCGCGATGACGGAGAATGCTGTAGCCGTCCCTCGATCCATCCGCGGATCGGATCGGAGAAACAAACCACCCACTGATCCGCCATGACCCGGATTTCGTCATCCCCGGTGATATCCTCTGAGATCACCGGCGGAGGTGATGGAGTCTGCCGCGCGACTGGCGGCCGAAGCGCGCCGGTCAGCTGTGTGCCCGGCGGCCGAAGTGCGCCGGTCGGCTGCGCGCCCGGCGGTAGCGCGTCAGGCGGCCTTGCGTCGCCGCCCAGGACGTCTCCTTTCATCTCCCTCCCCTCCAGGTCCTCCCCCTACAAACCCAGCACCTAACGCTGGGAATTGTTATCTCAAAAGATCATTACTTGAGATATGCCACTGGTTGAGAAAATAGCACATTATGTTCAGTCGTCATTCAAAATTTCTGGATCACCCTTCACAAAGTCTCGCAGTCTGCTCAACTTGGTTGCAACCTGCAGCCGTCGTAAGTGCTTCTCAGCGAAACAGACTTGGTCAGGCAACCATGCATGCAATGCACACTCTCTATCCAAGTGCCACTGTCATCGAACCTACTCAATCTTCAGACAGCTCTTGTCGAGTTACCCAGCAGAGTTTTCTTTGGAAACTAGTTCCAGACACAAATCTCTTGATGTCGCCAGTGAGTATCCCCTGCTAGTAAAACTAATTGTAAACTCACAGGTCTTACTTTTATACATCCATGATAACAGTATCCTTTCCAAGACTAACTTATGATACCCTGACAAGTGACAACTTTAAAAATTGTTTACTTCCATTGGTGCCTTTTGGATTAGCTGTACATTTTGCAAACAAAATATTCAGATGCGATCCGGATGCAACGTGCCAACAAGATGGTTCTGCTAGATGTAGGTGTTTAGTTAGTAGCACAAGTTGATGCATGCAAACTCCTCATAGTTTACTAATTTCGTCTAATTAAGCTGAAAATGTACTTGATCATAGCATTTGCATGTGGTTGTAGTGTGGGTAACTAATCCGAGATGTCCAGTGGAGTAATTTGTGGATGCTGGGAAAGTGGGAATCCCCGGTGGTGCACTAGACATGCTAAAAAGATCATGAAAAATGATGTAGTGCAGAGTTTTAGGTTGTATTGTTTTTTAGGGAGTATTGTTGATCAAGTTGGTCATGTTAATTAGCCCATAAATGTAGTGTCTCTCTCAAAAAATTTAGGGAGTATTGTTGAGTATTTCTCTCAAAACGACATGGCCTAATAACTAACTAACAGTAAATTTATAACGGCAAGAAGCAACTAAATCTAGGCAAAATTTTGCATACCAATCCTATATGCAACAAAGTTGCTCGTGGCTGCCGAAAGGTGCCACCAAATATTCCAAGTTGCACATGCACCTAGAACAATGCGACAACATGATGAGTATCTAATCTAGTAGCTTAAAGCCCTAACCTCGTTCATGTGATTGAAGCAAAACAAATGTATAAGCCATTTGTCCCCTTCTTGTAGTACTTTCCAGCCAGTTGTCTTGTATTTGCACTTTGATTTGAAGCCGCTTTCCTGGGATTTGCTTGTGTAATTAACCTAAAGCTTGCAGGCTCAGCATAAAGAATGCAGCGCCATAATCGCATGGGTCTCCTAAACAATCGACAAAATGATAGTATGGTATTGGTATATGCACACTGGTGGAGTTCATAACTACTGTACTTACTCTCCAACACCAAACTTATCCGGAAAATGTACACTAGAGTGTACTCATCCTTCACAAAGTGTTGCATTCGACACTCCAACAACTCGCAACCGTCACTCTTGCCAGACCTCGTTCGGCAACCATGCATGCGTGCACACTAGCTTTCTATATATCCAAGTGTCACTTTCATCAAACCTACTGAACCTTCAGACAGGTTGAGTTGAGGAGGTGCGCGGCAGAGTTTCTTTGTAAACCAGATTCAGATCACGGATCTCTCGGGTGTATTAAAAGATAGCATGCAGGAGATCTTCAGAGATCGGGGCTGCGATGTCAGGCACTCAGGCCAAGCACAGGAGAGAAAGGGTGTTGAGAAACACAATCTGAAACTCGCACGGTGTGTCCGGACTGCGAAACCAAACCTGCCAGTACATACTGTTTGCGTTACAACTTACAAGTGCATGCCTCTGTAAGCAGGACAGAAAGGAAGTCAAGAAAGAAGAGAACACAAGAAACGCAAAGGACAGAGGTTTCAGGTATGTGTTCACCAGAAATTCTACTTGTCTAGATTGGTGTTCCTCTGTGCATGTATGTGTCTTAGGCAGTGTTCGGCAACCCACCACTCCTAAAAATATGAGGAGCTGCGAAGTGGAGGGACTGCAGCTCCGTGCTGTTTAACTACAGCTCCACCCTGCTCCCGGAGTGGAGCGGCGGAGTGGAGAGACTCCGAACAGGGCTTTAATCATCAAGCTTTTCCTGTGTACGCAGTGATATGATGGAGCAATCAAACCAATGGCTTACGCAAACGGTAAGCACATTAATTTGGTCGTAAATCGTAATCACTTGTAACATCTACAAGTTCAGATGCGACAAGTTAATTTTTCTTTTTGTGGATAAGATGCTGCGAGTTAAATGTAGCTATGAATAAACTTGTGACATCTTATTGCAATGGCCCATGCCAGGAACAGGAGGAACTAGCTTACATGTACCAGCAAGAAGGAGGTCCAGTACCTGTACCCAGTAGGGAACAGCAGTTCGCAGAGCCACCGCTACCTGGCCATGAAGAGCAGTGCTACACGCCACCGATGGCAACCCCGGCATTCAATCCATCTTGTAGCTCCAATTTCCCGAGCTTTGCAGGCTCATCGTCACTGCCGAACTTGCCATTCGGATCGGCAATGGTGAAGAACGAGCTGGGGCAACCGTCTCCGCCGCCATCATCCAACTTCCTCTCCTTCGGAGCTGGCCAGGCTAGCACCCTGAACTTTTCCGGCTGGCAGCGAGACAGAGTCCAAGGGACGATGCAGCAGCTGCAGGCGCCTGAGAGGCGGGGCAGGGCACCGCAAGAGCACGTCATCGCCGAGCGCAAGCGGCGGGAGAAGCTGCAGCAGCAGTTCGTGTCGCTGGCCACCATCGTCCCCGGCCTCAAGAAGGTGCGTGACAAGACAACTTGGCTGCATTTACGTGATCACCAGGTGCCTGCAGGCTGCAGCTTAAATAGTTGGACATTGCCATATTATTCAGACTGACAAGCTCTCTCTGCTGGGGAGTACCATCGACTACGTGAAGAACCTGGAGGAGAAGGTGAAGGCCCTGGAGCAAGGCTCACGGAGGTCATCAGAGTCCATGGTGTTCGATAGCAAATGCTGCATATCCGCTCCCAACAACGATGCAGCAGGCCCCAGCGGGAGCGGCTCCGGGTCAGGGTACTCGAGCCCGGACATTGAGGCCAGCATCCGAGGGAACACGGCACTCCTGAATATCTGCTGCAAGAAGAGGAGAGGGGTGCTGGTGATGATCCTGTCCGAGCTCGAAAACCAGGGCCTGTCTATCATAAACACCAACGTCATACCGTTTACGGACTCCTGCCTCAACATCACCATCACGGCAAAGGCAAGGCCCCTCTGCCCTGGTCATATATACATTGTGCAAGTGTGGTAACAACTTGTGAGAGAATAAACTGTGATTTGTTAGTATAATTCTAATGAATATATCATCGGAAGATTGACATGTTCACTTTTCTCCAGATCGAAGAGGGGGTTTTGTCCGCAGTTGAGCTCGTGAAAAACCTGAAAATAGCCCTCAGAAGTCTCAGCTGGAAGTAGAATGGAAGCGATTTGTACAAATGTCAAATGATTAGGCCTTCCCCCCCTCCCCTTGTATTTCAACCAAAACAGGAGTTCCGGCCTTCTAGGAAAACCATCTTTAGTTTCTGAGTTTGTCAACCATTTCAGATTACCATTTATGTTTTCTTTTTCCGAGCAAACAGCAGAACCGCTGCCTTTTCATTAAGAAGAAAACAGAGAAGTTTACCATTTATGTGACTAACCAGATCTCCTCATCTGATTCCGTCAATGTATTTCGTTGACAAGAATATTCCACATACAAGAACCGCATGTGAATGTTCTAATCTAAAAGAAAAGGTAGATGAATGTTCTGAAACTTCTTGTCTCGTGCATGTCCTGGAGTAGAAGTATGGGCCTTATTCAAGATTCTGCCTAAATCCACCTGGATACAGAGATAATAAATTGCATATTTTGGCGGAATGTGTCTATACTGTTGGCTAACTGGCTCAAAAGCACATTGAAGTTGGCCAGCTCAAGCAACTGAGACATCAAAACCAAATGAATGACTAAGATAGTAATAACAGAGAGGGGGGGGGGGGGGTGTGATTTACCTGATTATTACAAAAAGACTGAAGTCCATCCATACCACCACTTGACATGAAGTTGCCCACATCATTGCGGTCCTTCTTGTACATGAAGAAGTGCTTATTCTGCCATGCTAAAAAAATGAGAAGGATTTGAAGTTTTTTACACAACTAACCAGAAATACTGCAGAATATTCAGTGGAACCATCAATGACAAAGGTGGTAAGCATGTTACTTGGGAGTTTGCAGAATCTGCAGGTATCCCCTAAGCCCTTTGTCACATCTGAAAAACACTGAATGGCATAGAAGCCATGAAGATCATATCACCATAGTGAACCAATACTACACATTTGAGGGAAATAGTCAATTCAGGTCTTGCACTGTTTCTTTACAATTTTATTCTTCAAGCGGGAGCATATGTGCCTGAGCTCCGTTTTGAATTTCCATGTATCATATTGGATCTGATTTGCAATGAAATGGTTGAAAAATGAGGACTTACAAATTACCTTATCCCGTCATTGCTGCGATTTTCGTTCTGCACTAATTTTCGATTGCGTAGGTGCCACTAGTCATCTTCAGTGGACACCTCAACGGGTGGTCGGAAACTTGTAATGTTCGAGGCTCACAATCACAAGAGGATCCTGTGGGCAGGCAATTGATCAGGTCATGTGTATTCCCAGGTACTAGAAACTTGCAATTCCTATTCCAAATATTTAGAGAGATAAACAAGACGAAAGCGATGCAACAAGATTACCATGGCTATCTACACGTCATGAGAACCATGCTGAACCAAATCTTCAAATCAAATACAAAGCTCTGCGCAAGGTATATATCGAAGCATCATCGATCATGCTGACTGTGGCAAGAGGATTAGAGGAACAATGGGTTACATACATGGCAACACAACTGCACATTCTAATAGCGTTAGTCAACTTGCACGAATTAGGATTCCCCAGGGAAACGAGCACTGAAAACGTAATTCCTAGCACTCGCCTAATTATCCTGTGAACTTGTACGCATACATAAATGTTGGGATGTCAACACATCAGGCATGACAATAAATCTCGATCTGCTACCAATTCTGTTCAGTTCAGACTTCAGAGACAAGAACTATTCAGCAGCAAGAAGCAAACAAGGCTGGTCTGGGCGGTTTGCAAAGGCTGACTAGTTCAAATGAAAAACAAATGTGAGAGTATTACTACATACCTAGGGTAAGTCCATCCAGCGGGAGGGGAGCCCAGGTTGTGCGCGGAGCAGCGTTGGTTATCACGGTGGTGTCCGGCAGCGGCGCTGCTGCCGTTGTTGCTAACCACGAGCGGAGCCACGGCTACCGCTGTCCCAAGGAAGAAAGGAGAAGAAGAGAGTGAAACAATCGAAGAGCCCACACGAACACCTCGCCGCACCCACCACCGGCCATCCAGGTGTTACTGCAGATGTTAAAAGGCAGACATTCCTGGTGACACTTCTTTTTTTCCAAAGAACGAAGAAGAAACAACAGGATGGATTAAGTGGTATTTTGGAACTTGTGAAGAAGCATGGAAAAAATGAAACATAATTTTTTTTAGTTCAGAAATATAAGCAGATTAATCCTAAAGTTTTGGGGATATTGCAATCTTCATGATCCAGCACCTGCGAAGAACAAAGAAAACTTTCCGGTGAAAAAAACAACAACAACGAAGGCACCGCACTAACAATTCTAGAAGTGATAAAATAAAAGGGTGATCATTCATGACATGAAATCATCCCTCCCTCTGAAAGGTGCATATAACACTTCCTTGGATTCGTGCAATCTGGAAGATCTATTCAAGACTATATAATGGGGTACTTATTTACTAACATGAGGACAACATTGGCTTATTTTTGACTAGATTAAATAATGAAATAAATATTTTTTAACATGAGGACAACACTAGTTTATCTAACAAAAAGGGAAAAATCAAATGGCAATGTCGGTGTTCAATATTTTTTATATATTTCTATTCTATATAACCTCGTTACGGTAAGTGACCTTAGCTTCATAAAAAAATAGTTGCTTTAGATGAAAAAACACGTCCCTCACAAACCCATATCTCAAGGCTTCAGCTTGAGGGTGAGGAGAAATTCATTTTTAGTTTATAAATTTCAGACATGAGTTAGTTAAATAATGTGTATTGGGAATCTGGCCAAGTAATACACATAATCCACGACGCACAGGAATCATCAAGATCAGGGAGACCCAATTGCCACAAGGTTTGCAGCGATTCTCTCAATTTCAGTCGGTGATTCTACTTAATTATGTATGGCATGGTGATTGAAAAAAAAATGGCTCCACTAAACCAAACAAGAATGTATTAAAGATAACATGGTGAATATCTGGTGAAAATCCAAGCGAACCGAAGAAAACCCCGCATAGGGCTAGCCCCAATAATAGTGTCGATGAAGGGATTGTGCTCGTTTGCTAGGTTTCCATTGCCCCCCACGTGGAATCGAATTCCCACCCAACACGCAATAGTAGTTGCGCCATTCAGCTGATGCCCATGTGCATAGTTCGAGGTGGTTATGCTGAGAGTTGTTTACATGGCGGTTTATTATGTACTTTTTCTGTGTGTGTTTTTCACCTTTTATACTTTATTACTATTTTATTGTTTTTATTTCTTTCCTTTCTTTTTTCCTTTTTTAGCTTTTCCTTTTTTATTATTCATTTTATTTTTATTTTTCCTATTTTTATTTTTTCCTTTCTTAATGTTTATTTTCTCCCTTTCTTTCCTTTTGTTTTTCCATTTCCTTTTCTCCTTTTATTTCTTCTTCAAATGGAATATAAACATTTTCTTTGACAAATACATGCACATTTTTCTTATATGTCCAAATAATAATTTAAAACCATATTAACATATTTTTCAAAATACATGAATGCCTTTTAACAATTACATGAATACTTTATTAAAATAATGGTATATATTTTTAAAATTACACAAATATTTATAAAAAAGCATGAGCACTCTTTAAATAATTGATTTTTCTGGAATATATGATTTTACATTTATTTACAACTAATTATAGAATCTATTTTAAAAGCAATTACAACGAACAAAAAAATCAAAATCTTAATGTGGAGTGCGATGGCCGGCCTATTAGGGGAGGGGTGGGGGATTCAGACGATTGACTGGCTATTGGACATATCAAATGAGGTTGCTCATAGTGGGGAATATTATACGATAGTATCATACATATGATACTAGTTATGATACCACTCCCATAATTACCACTCACTCCGTCCGGTGAAAAGTGTACATATAAAATTTTCAAGACAAATTATGAAGTGAAGTAAAAAATGCATTGAAAAATGTGCAAGCCACCATCTCTCTCCCTGACCCAACCCCCAATGAGCTAAGTGCATGTAGAAATTAAGGAGACCATGCGTACAATGTTATTGGTCTTGATTACCGTGTGATGAGAGAGAAACACTTTTTCCTACTTTAAAGTGCATTGAAAAGATAGAAGTACACTCTTTTGTGTACAAATTTCAAAGCCAAATGTACACTCTTCACCGGACGGAGGGAGTATGATTATAAGTTTGTATTTTAGGCTGGTTGTAATGGGGAGTATCATATAGTACTAGTATCATGCATATGATACTATTCTATAATACTACTTCCGTAATGCATAGTATCATAAGTTAGTATCTTAGGTTGCATTATTAGTTGACATGCATGACACAAACTAGTACATCATTTAATATGATACGGTATCATAATATGATACTACATCATCTCTTTCCTCATTTAATTGTGTGTCACATTATCCAAAAAGTCCAGTTGGCATGTATGATACCGTTTATAATAATACTCCCATTACAACCAGCCTTATATGACACATAATAGCACAACATTTATTATGATATGATTCTTATGTCTTCTTTTTTCTCAATTGTAACTATGATACGTCATTAATGTGCTTAGTTGGCATTGCATGAAGGTGCATGATACGAGCTATAATACTCCTTTTGTGAACATCCTGAAAGGAGGCCTTTACACTTCTGAACTAATCTGGCTAGTGCTTCGAGAGTTTTCAACCGTATTGGAAAGGTCCAGCTATGGAAAGCCCATCACAGTATGGAAAGATCCAGGCACATGATACTTTTGGTTATCAACAATTGCACGCCGGCTAAAAAAAATCAACAATTGCACGTCGGCTAAAAAAATCAACAATTGCACGTCCTAGTCTATAATATAATACAACATGCAAGTTAAATGACATATAATCTCGAGAAATTAATATTATCCCATCTGCACGGAAAGTGCTTTTCTATCATGCATGATGGAATCAACCATTCAGCGTGTTGGAGATTCACGCACACGTGCCTTATTAATATACATTGAGACATTAGATGCACCCTGAAACAAGAAGAGATCCGATGAAACTGGATAAAACCCAATGATACACTCTTCTTTTGCATATGCATACAGAAACATTCGGATACACTCTGTAATACAAATAAAACACAATGAAACCTTTTTGTTATACTCTTAAACATGATACATTGGACAAAACTAAAAAACATGGCATGAATCTCTAGCTAACAAACACTGCATGGCAACAAAACCACTCTTCCATATGCACCTTACGGGGAGAGTGCTCCCACTCGGCTTGACCGTCCATGAAGCACAAACCCGCTACCTCATTTTATTCTCTCCCGCTTCGCGGTTGGCCTCACACCAAGGAGGTGTTCTGTTCGTCAATTTTTGCCCCTAACCAGATTACACCGTAACTTGGAAGCGTTATTCCTGTTTGGTTCACATGGGTTGTAATCCCTTCCCATGTAATCCAATTACATCACTACTCACGGCTGATACCGCTCAAACCCCACCGGAAACAATTAACGATACCAGGGCCATCCATGCCGTTCTTTCTTGTCTCATCAATCTAATCTCTGGCACAGGCCGGGTGGCGGGAGGCGGAGGTGCGGGGATTCCCGTGGGATGCGAGAGCCGAGAGCGGCCAACGCGACCAAGCGGCTCTAACTGGTGGTGTCGCTCAACCTAGCCGACGAGCCGTCTGTGGAGGCGGTCCCGAAGGACGACGTGACGGCTGTGGGGTGGCAGTACGTTGCACAGAGCAGCGAGTCGCAATCGACTGTAGCGCAAGAGCACCAGCGGCTGCACATCCTTTTGGATTTGGATTCGAACAGTGTTTCTGGTGACGCATGGCCATTGTTTAGATAAAATCTTCCTCAAGGTGTGAACCCAATATTGCATACCGTTGCAATGGCAAAACAAACAAAATTGAGTTTTTCACATTCCATTTTCATTACCAGCGTGCTATTTTGATTTCATTACCGTTTGCCTTATCATCATATGAACCAAACACCTCCTGAGTGATAACCCTATCTTGCTCGGTACACATTCATCGGTCCTAGCCGATCTTTCCTCCGTCACTCGATTTCATTTTTTTTGCAGGGATGGTCACTCGATTTTTGATAGAGGAACATAGATAGCTGCACTAGAGCTAAGGAAGAATTGAGAGGGCGACAATGGCGAGGAAAAAAAGAGCGTCAATATGACGACAAGGAAGGCGACAACGAGAAAAAAAATAGTCCCTCTCACTACACAATATGCGGGAAGCGCCATTTTGGCGATGGGGCGTGAGGCGGTGTTTGAATGATTATGCTGACGCGCGCTATATATTTATAGTTTGTATTTTTGATATAGTGACAGTTAATGGAGTGGCAGATGATTCATTTTTTCTTTCAGGACGGCGATGTCGTAGAAGACTCTATAGCTAGTTTGTGCTTTGCACGCAAATTTGTAGAGTGCGCATGTTTCATTGGATCTGGTCTGGAGATTGCGACGTATGGTGGTTGACCTTGACCGCTAAACTAGCCCATCAATCCATCAAGGGAATGAAAGGGCAGAGACAACCTGACGATACAATTGGGACGTGTGAGGGAGGGGGAAGCCAACCGAGCTTTGCCCTCTCCCCGTTTTGTTATTTTGCAATCCGAGTCCAAAAGCCACTTCTCATTTGCCTCCAAGGACAAATAATGCATAGAAGAAATTATAATAATAAATAAAGCAATGAACCATCCAAGTAGTACTGTGCATGTTCTCATGGTCACATATTTTCTCCTGCATCACTCCAAGTTTCAACGCCCATTTGCTATTGTTCTCCGTTTTGCTCGATGTCACTTCGCGCAACAGATGAACAGGTGCCGGTGACATACACGTGCTAACATTAGGGTTAAAAGAGTATGATTAACCCATACAATTTTTTATTTTTGCGGGTGAACCCGTACATTTTTTCATGGCAGTGTTCCTACTGGTCAAAAAAGAAGCATGGAGCAATAATTTAACGTCCCACAAGTTCAAGCGAATGATTGAATATTCCAAGCAAGACAGTAGAAAGAGGGAAGATAGAAGGTGCCACGAAGCTTGCTACGTGGGACGACAAAGCAATTATTTGCCTGCACACGCCTTTCTATTGCACCAAGATAGATCAAACACATGGGATCTTTTTCTCTAATAAATTAATGTTTCCCCTTTGTCTTCCATTTACATATTCTGTGCTTCTTGTTTTTTTGCAGGGGCTGTGCTTCTTGTTATTACTTAGGGTAAATAAGAACATCTATTTCAGAAATTCGCTTTGGCACATGGGAGCGCGCGCTCTTGTCACCGAAAAAATTGCAAACAAAAATTTGGTGCATGCATATCGACATTACATGTGTGCATGTCAAGTTTCCGAGAAAAACCGGTATTTTTTGTGGCTTATGTAGAAAAGACAAAAGGATGTCTTATGAAAAGCATTTTTTAACACTAGATTTTGTCTTTTTCACACTCGAAACATACCTTGTCGGTTTTTTACGAAACGACTTCATGAGCATGTACAATATTGAGATGTACGCACCAAAATTTTGTTTAGAATTTTTTGACATTTCAAAATACGTTTAAAACACATTTAAAAAACTAGGAGCGCGCGCCCCGTGTGCCAAAACGCCACTCTCCATATATTTGTTGCTCAAAGAACTCCGTTTTTACGGTTGTACATATGGTTGAATTCCAGCTCTCGAGCACCGCAGGATGCATTTTCAAATCAACCCCACGTTACAAGCAAGAGTGTAATACCCGTCCAACACTGATGCCTTCGAAATGATCATAGCTTCGTGCAACCAACTCCACTACAACCATGCAACCAGCAACTTTGATTTTGTGCTTGTAATTGTTCATTCATGGTTGTAACCCTTGAATATGAACGACACAAGCTAGGCATATATAAGCGCACTCGACAAATCAACATGTATGAGAAATTGAGAATGATACATTCTAAGCATATAAACCAATAAACCACAGACGTATCAGTAAGCCAGGAGAATAAGAACCTTTTTGTATGGAACTTGATTTGTATTTGTATTTTTTGAATAACTTGTATTGCTGCTCACGGATGGAGTAGCACTTATAACCATAATTAATGAAGGACGCAAGCGAGTCTTAAATGCGCTCAACAAATCAACGTGTATGATAAAATCAGGAATTGTAGGTTTTAAGATTAAATCAACCGCCCACAAAGCATATGTGAGACAGAAGAATAACAACCTTGCCCGATAGGTGGGCCGTGGACATGAATATACGATTTCCACAACAAATTCAGCATTCCCATGGTGAAAACAAAAAAGACGCCAATCAAACACACCAAAGATTATACACCCCCCCCCCCCTCTCAAAAAACACATACACAAACACCTATGAAGCTTGATAAAAAGTCTTAAGGGCGGTTCTCAAAAGAAAAAGAAAACTGTTTTTTTTTTAGGATCTGAAAAAGAAAACTGTTGTGAACCGGTAAGCAGCAGCGCGGGTGGCCTTAGCGATAACCACCAGCTCAATCAAACCCGAGACAGGTGCATGATTCCCCATTCATTTCCTTTCCAAAAAAAGCTGAACCCGCCGCTGCCACGCGGGCCCTCCCCGCCGGTCCCGATACTCCCGGCCCATTTGTTATCGGTGGTTTGCCCCGGCTCCAAGAAAGAAAGAAAGAAAAGAAAAGACATCCGCTGCCCCCACCGCGGCGGCGCCCCTCCCTCGTCGATCCAAATCGTCTCGCCTCGGCAGCGACCCGACCCAACCCTACCGCGCCCGCGCCTGCCAACCACGCGTCCCCGTCCCCAAAATTCACGGCGGCCTATATAACCCACGCCCATCCGCCCCCCTCTGACCATCCTCTTTCCCCCTCCCCCCCTTCCGATCCGCCATGCCTCCCCTCGCCAGCTCCCTCCTCCTCTCCCGCTCCGCCGCGGGGCCCGGCTCCGCGCGCGCCACCGCCGCCGCCGCGGCCGCGATCTCCAGGCCCGCCGCCGCGGAGCCCGCCCCCTGCCCCTCCGCGCCCGCCCCGTCCCCGCTCCACGCAGCCCGCGGCGGACAGGGCCCGCGCGGGGCCTTCGCGTCGGGCCTAGCGGGCCGCCTCTTCGGTGGCCGCCGCGCCGCCGCCCGCTCCTCGTCCTCCGCCGCCGCCGTCTTCGAGCGCCGATTCGCCTCCGCCGGTAAGGACCCCCCGCCACCTCGAAACGGATCGTCGCGTCGCGTCTCGGCGTCTCGCCCTCTCCTCTCGCTAACGGGGCATCCTTCTGTTTGTTCGTTTGTTTCGCAGCGACGAAGAACTCGTACGATGAAATCCTCACGAGCCTCGCCAAGCCGGGAGGGGGAGCCGACTTCGGCAAGTACTACAGCCTACCTGCGCTCGCCGATCCGCGGATTGGTGAGTTGTTTCCCAGTTCCCCACCATTTTCGTCTGCTATTGTGGCGTGGTATGCGTCCTATGCGGTCTGATTCCTAGCCCGTGCCGTGTGTTGGGTGAATTGAGAATCTGATCGGGGCCTGGGCGACGATTTGGTCCCTTTCGGTCTCTCTGTTGCCGCTTGTTGCGAGTCGGAGTGGGTGGATTGTTTGGTTCTCCAGCGATGCGTAGTAGTCTCTGATCTGCTCCTTGTTGGATAGTCTATAATGTTGGTGAATTTTGGCTGCTCCACGTGTTCCCATGGAGCGAATTGTCAATTCTGACGGTGGAATTGGCCTCTGGATGCGTTGTTTTCTAGTCAGTTTTTTTATATCGCCGAATTATGTGAATTACCGATGATTTGACCCATCACTTTTTTATTTATCAGATCGGCTACCCTACTCGATAAGGATTCTGCTCGAGTCGGCAATCAGAAACTGCGACGAGTTCCAGGTCACGGGGAAGGACGTTGAGAAGATCCTAGACTGGGAGAACAGTGCCACCAAGCAAGTCGAAATCCCGTTCAAGCCAGCCCGAGTCCTCCTCCAGGTATTGATCCTGATTCCTGCCATCGTCTCCACTTTTTTTGTTCCAAGTTGTCCAGTTGCCGTGGAAAGAATAAATGTGACTTGGAAAGATTCGAGTCAATAGCTTTTGATGGTAGGAATATTGGAAATGGAGGTCCCCTTTCCTATCCTTTCACGAAAGTGTAGTTCCCCAATCACCATGTCTTATTTCCCATTATGTATGTGATGTATGATTGCTGCTGTCACCTGGATTTTTAAAGATAGAAATCATGCACCAGTAGGTGATAGGTTTCTGTATAAGATTAGCTGCACCGTCATCACATATTCTTCTTCCAGTGACAATTATAAAAGTCAACACTTCTATTTTAATCTGGCAAGTGGTACTGTAAGCTGGATACATTGCTTATTTTTTTCTGATACGTTTCTGCTGAGATGTTTGATGATGTGGATCCTTGCTCTTCTTTCTGAAATCTTCAGTTTATTCACTTCATCATTTGTCTCTTTATAGGATTTCACTGGTGTCCCAGCAGTTGTTGATCTTGCTTGTATGAGGGATGCTATGAGCAAACTTGGCAGTGACCCCAACAAAATTAATCCTCTGGTGAGTTTATTTACCAGTGTGGCTACATTTACTATCTCCTTTCTTAATAACTTCTTGGAAATATATTCGACATTCTTGTTTGGTGTACTGTGTGACTTATCCTTCAGTATGCCACATTTTGATATGTGATGTGACAAAAGAATCATCAAGTGAACATGCTTATGTTGTGCTACAATTGATAACCAAGTTACTTAACTGATCATATATATGTTGTAAGAACTGCTGCATTGATTGAGAAATTCTGTTTTCTAACATGCCTATGATGTTTTGCCATTTACACTGTTCTTGATTTCTCATAGCATCTCTTTGGGCCTTCATCCTTGTTATCTTAACTAACAGCCTTTCATCTTATCTTGTTTAATAAACACTAAGGTAGAATGCATGATTGTGTTTGAGTGTTTCTATTCCGAACGTATATGCTTTATTGAACACAGATTATTATCTTAACTAACAGCCTTTTATCTTATCTTGTTTAATAAACACTAAGGTAGAATGCATGATTGTGTTTCTATTCCGAACTTATATGCTTTATTGAACACAGATTATATCATTAATTATTGATGTTTTAAGTGTGAATGTATGACCATTTAGTCTTAAATATTGAGGTTAGCACCTTAGCATATCATCTAATTCCAGTTAGTCAAATTATGACATTTATTACAGTTAGGGTTTGAATGATATGCTTGCAACTTCTTAATCCTATGAACTATAGTTGATTAAAGGGTTTCAAAAGATAATCCATGTAGCCTTTTCCCCTCAAAAGTGGGTGCTAGTGCAGCCTACAACTGCTCTCTTTGTCAACTGACCCCCAAGGGTAGCTTTAGCATGCCAGTTTTATGCTCGTGTCTTTGTGCTTTTGCTTATATTGCTGCATGTATATTTTTTCAGGTACCTGTAGACCTTGTTGTGGATCATTCAGTACAAGTTGATGTGGCAAGATCGGAGAATGCTGTTCAGGCAAATATGGAGCTTGAGTTCAGCCGTAACAAGGAGCGGTTTGGATTTTTGAAATGGGGTTCCACTGCATTCAATAACATGCTTGTTGTTCCTCCTGGATCTGGAATTGTTCACCAGGTATTTCAATAGAACAACTATTTTGTTCTCAAATAATCATTTAAGTTACTTCCGTTAGTAAACACTAACAATTCCGTTTCTAGGTGAATCTTGAATATCTGGCCAGGGTTGTCTTCAACAATGGTGGGATACTTTACCCTGATAGTGTTGTCGGCACAGATTCACACACAACTATGATAGATGGTCTTGGTGTTGCTGGATGGGGAGTTGGTGGTATAGAGGCAGAAGCTACAATGCTTGGGCAGGTGAAGTTAATATCTGCTGATAACAAGTTTCTTATCTCTGATGCTATGCCTGCAATGATTTATGATTTATGTTTGTGGCCTGTCTGGCATGAAAAAGAGGGGTGGTGTGCTGGGATCATCCGTTTATGCCAATTTTCTGAATTGATTGTGGTCTGTTCTGCAGCCAATGAGCATGGTCTTGCCAGCAGTTGTTGGTTTCAAGTTATCAGGGAAGCTGAGGAATGGAGTTACGGCCACAGACTTGGTTCTAACAGTAACTCAAATGCTTAGGAAACATGGTGTTGTTGGGAAGTTTGTTGAATTTTATGGTACCCCTCATATGCCATTGCTTTGTAATTCACACCGCTTTCTTTTACAAGCTTCTCTAATGTTACACACTACACAATTTTCAGGGGGAGGTATGGGTGAACTATCACTTGCTGATAGGGCTACTATTGCAAACATGGCACCAGAATATGGTGCAACTATGGGTTTCTTCCCAGTTGATGCCAAGACATTGGACTACCTGAAGCTAACTGGCAGAAGTGATGAAACTGTATGTTATAGGCTGTTGCATTTTGATTTGCATCTTAACTGCACACGCATCTAGTTTTGACAGTCACATTCTTTAGGTGGCCATGATAGAGACTTACCTGCGCGCCAATAATATGTTCGTCGACTACAAGCAGGTGATTTCATACTTAATCTTATTATAAGTTGTTTGGTGTGTGTTAATATATATTTTAGTTATTTATAATACTGATGATGCTTCTCCCTTGATGTAGGTTCAAGCTGAAAGAGTGTATTCATCTTATCTGGAACTTGACTTGGATGAGGTGGAACCATGTCTGTCCGGACCAAAACGGTAATGTACCTGGAGAATTCCTATCCTTGGCATATGCGTAGCCTCATTCATGACTAATGAAAGATATACTCAACAGGCCTCATGATAGAGTGACATTGAAGAACATGCAGTCAGATTGGCTTTCTTGCCTGGACAACAAAGTAGGGTTCAAGGTAAGAATTTGCTCTGTATATTACGGCAATACTCTACTGGTATTCCTGTGTTATTTGCCATAATCTTGTTTATTTATTGATTAGATGGATGGTTATCATTCTTTGACATCCTATGAAAATACAATGTTGATTAGATGATTGTCGGAAAAACAATGTTGATTAGATGATTTGGATTCCATACTTCTATAATATTTCCGAAAATACATGTGCAAATAGTCCATAGCTGCAAATTTCCTGTACCTTTTTAATTTCCCCCTTCCCTTCTCTTATGCTCACTACACTGTTTCTGTGCAGGGTTTTGCTGTCCCCAAGGAATCGCAGGCTAAAGTTGCTGAGTTTTCGTTCCGTGGGACGCCAGCAAAGATAAAGCATGGTGATGTTGTAATTGCGGCTATCACCAGTTGCACCAACACATCAAATCCTAATGTAATGCTGGGAGCTGCTTTGGTTGCCAAAAAGGCTTGTGACCTAGGCCTGGAGGTTTGTCTCACTGTCCTCAACTTTATGTATTCTGATTTCTGCTTATAGTTAAATTTCAATTGAGGAACTCCATCATGTTGGTAATTTGTACCCTCGTGTGCAAATGCTGCTGTTAAAATGTTTGAAATTGTTGCAGCCTTTTTCTCTTATTACAAGTTAAGTGTATGATTTAGTGCTCCTTTCTCTGCCTATGTTCTGTTAATTTAAGGTTGCCAACTTTTGCTCTAGTTTAACACCGTTTGTATTAATTAGGTGAAACCATGGATTAAGACAAGTCTTGCGCCAGGTTCTGGTGTTGTGAAGAAGTACTTGGACAAGAGGTGCCTCTTGCTTCTCCAGACTAAAAGTTCCCTTTTTTTGGGGATCCTTGGTTAATTTTTTTTCTTCATTTTCCTTTGCAGCGGTCTGCAGAAGTATCTTAACCAGCTTGGCTTCAATATTGTTGGCTATGGGTGTACAACCTGCATAGGAAACTCTGGAGATCTTGATGAATCCGTAGCTGCTGCAATTACTGACAATGGTGAGATTGACATTGCTGGTTGAGAAAGGATTGAAAGTTGTGAAAAAGTGCATTTTACTCACTTTTTTATCTTTCAGATGTTGTCGCTGCTGCTGTGTTGTCTGGGAACAGGAATTTCGAAGGCCGTGTACACGCATTGACCCGAGCAAATTATCTCGCATCTCCTCCATTGGTTGTGGCCTATGCCCTCGCTGGCACGGTAAGAGAACATGCAGTTTTCCAATGTTGAAACCTCTGCATATTATTTCAAACTAAACTGTGGAAGTACCGCAACAAAGAAAGATTGCTGTCATTTATGTAATGCTACTACTTGGACTCACCAATACAATTTCTGGGTGAGAGGAGGGCTGTTACCTACTAAGCTAACTGCTACTACTTGGATTAACCAGTAGAATTGATTAAGCCCTGATCTAAGCTAACTAGTTAAACCTTCTGCCTAAATATTCTTGTGATTTTCTAACAATTCACTAGCGGAAGCAAGGTGCAGTTCTACTAAGCTAACAAGTTAAAACTTCGCCCTCCTTATTCTTGTGATTTTCCTTTCTGAACTGTGGACCATGTGCTGCAGGTTAATATTGATTTTGAGAAAGAACCAGTAGGCATCTCAAAGGATGGGAAGGAGGTTTACTTCAGGGATATTTGGCCTACCACTGATGAGATTGCTGAGGTTGGTACTGCAACTTTTACTTTTGTTATATTTATCTCCATGTACTCTTTGAGACCATATTAGATTTGAGATATTCCTCATATCTGTGCTGTTAATTCTTCTAGGTTGTTAAGGCGAGTGTGCTCCCAGACATGTTCAAGGGCACATATGAGGCAATCACCAAAGGAAATCCTATGTGGAATGAGCTGCCAGTATCAGCAAGCACTCTCTACCCATGGGATCCAAAATCAACATACATCCATGAGCCTCCTTATTTCAAGGATATGACAATGACCCCTCCTGGCGCACGGCCTGTGAAGGATGCGTACTGTCTTCTCAACTTCGGTGACAGTATCACAACTGATCACATATCGCCAGCTGGAAGCATCCACCCAGACAGCCCAGCTGCCAAATATCTAAAGGAGCGCAATGTTGAAAGGAAGGACTTCAACTCATATGGCAGCCGACGAGGGAACGATGAGATCATGGCTAGGGGAACTTTTGCCAACATTCGTATTGTGAACAAGTTCTTGAAGGGAGAGGTTGGCCCCCAAACCATCCATGTACCATCAGGGGAGAAGCTTGCTGTTTTTGATGCTGCTATGGTAATGCACTAGAACTTCATAGAATCCAAATTTTGGTTTTCAGTGATGCAACATACTCCTACTTAGAAAGCATTCAAATCTCATTGAACGATTTTCATTTTTTGTGTTTGTTTTTGACAGAAATACAAGAACGAAGGGCATGACACTATCATCCTGGCTGGTGCTGAGTATGGCAGTGGAAGCTCAAGGGATTGGGCTGCGAAGGGTCCAATGCTTCAGGTAACTATGCTTCCCACCTGTTGTTTCTTTGCTTACACCATGACACTAGCTGTCACTAATGGGTGTGGTGCTTTGACTTTGTGACTGCAGGGAGTGAAGGCTGTGATAGCCAAGAGTTTTGAGAGGATTCACCGTAGCAATCTCGCTGGAATGGGCATCGTCCCTCTATGCTTCAAGGCTGGGGAGGATGCCGACACTCTTGGCTTAACAGGCCATGAGCGCTACACCATCCAGCTTCCGACTGATGTGAATGAAATCAAGCCTGGCCAAGATGTTACGGTCACAACCGACAACGGCAAGTCGTTCACGTGCACACTCCGCTTTGACACTGAGGTACAGACAATTCTTTCCTGAGCATTTTGTCTAGGCGAGTGTTGACTATCAATGGTGATTTCTGATGTTCAAATTGTCGATTTCCATTCAGGTGGAGCTTGCTTACTACACCCATGGTGGTATTCTACCATATGTCATCAGAAAGATCGCAGCCGAGCAATAGAGATGATTGCGACGACGAGGCAAATTGTAATTGTTGTAAACAGTTTGTTTAGCAAGTCCTGTTTGAGGAGTACCCCCTCAAATAACATCTGAGATGTCTGCAGAGAACTCGGAAATTTTGAGCGCGTAACACGCTAGGTTTTTGTTTGAAGGCACTATGTTAATAATATGCCTCACAACTGATGAGATGCTTTTGCATATTGTAACGGTCTATGAACACTGAAGTGGAATCAGCCGAAGGAATGTGCACATTGTTTTCTTACTTCTGGTTGTTTTTTGATACGTCTATTGTTTTAATTCCATGAACAGTAGACGTATCATTCTGGGATTGATGACTAGATTCGGAAGCGCACTTTTGGCTCCGGGCGGCGCGCGCCCCTTGTATCTTGACGGTGCAGGATGTCTTTAAGATGTGTGATTAAGGTAGTGGAGTTTCATTTATGAAATCAGTAAAGAAACTTTGATGGCTAATACGCCCTGTATACGGCCTTGCTCTCTGCGGAGGTGACATTCTGGTGCAGATTAGAAGAGGAGTTCGGTCATGCATAGTAATGAAAGTTGGCCAGGTTCTTCAATGTTTCTGTAAATGCGCTGACGTGCTTTTTTGTATGTGAACTGTGTGTGTGAGATGAATAAATATCCTGTTTTACGGGGTTAATCCTCGACTAATGACCAATCCATTGCATGCCGATCAATTAAAGAAAGAAAACACAACACACGACTATAACAAACGAGGTGATTAATTAGTGTAAGTATTTCGGCCTAAAAACATTTCAGTTCAAAAGCAAAGTGAAAGATTCGAATGTGTTAGTCCTGATCCTTAATTATAGCGAAAATGAGACGATTAATTAGTGCAGGTGTTTGGGCTAAAAACGTTTTGGTTCAAAAAGCAAAGTAAAAGCATTTCGAATGTATTAGTCACCTAATTCTTAATTAGATAAAGATGAGGCGATTAACCAGTGCAAGTATTTCGGCTCAAAATGTTCCGACTCAAAAAGAAAAGCGAAGTACTTCGGATATATTAGTCGTCTGATCCTTAATTAGAGCAAAAAGGAGGTTATTAATTAGTGCATGTATTTCAGATGTAATTAGTCGTATGGTCCTTAATTTGAGAAAATTGAAGCGACTAAATAGTTTTGGCTTAAAAAATCGGTTTAGAGACCAAAGTGAAAGTGTTTTTGGATTAATTAGTTGTCTGATCCTTAATTAGAGAAAAACGAGGCGACAAATTAGCATTTGCATATGATCTGCGTTATTAATCTGGCTATTAATCAAGACAGGTTGATTGAGGCATTATATATGCGTGGTGGGTTGGCAGGAGATTTCAGATAAGCGCAGGATTCATCATTTAATGCTGACATGAGCAGAACCCACTTGAATGCGAAATACTAATTATATACGGGTTGACTGTCGTAATTATACACAGAAGAAAATCAAAGAGATACTAATTACTGACGGCTTTGGATGAACCTTGAATGGTGAGATTTAGGGGGGTGGCGTGAGCAGGTTCTCCTTCGTATTTTCCGACTAGATTCAGCAAATCCCGGTGCTGGTTGTAAGAACGATTATTAGAAAGTTGGCCTGCACATGCCAGGCTCTTAAAAGCAAGAATGCAGATTTGAGCAGGTGGAGTTTGATAGATGAACCTCCTTCCCGGATTTGACGAATGTTGGATGCATAAATACCTTTCAGTTAATGTATTAATACAAAAGGTCTAGGACTACGAGGGTGGTTGGCCTCCACAGCCTCCATATTTTGAGGCACTGAGGTCTCGTTTTTGGAGCGAGCTTCATAAATTATGGCAATCACAGTGCATATGTCGGACTCTGCTAGAGTGCATTTTTGCGTGTTAATTTTTATACTAGCTGTTATTATGGCGATCTGCCACATATGACACATCTAATAGAGTTGTTGCAAGGGTCTTACTTTCATTGATTTTTTTTTTGATTGTTAGCTACTACAGTAGCATGTACAATAACGATAGTTGAGTTTGTTATGTTTTTCCCTTCCATCTCGATGATGTTATTTGTATTAGCTTGCGTGTCATCGTTTCCTAGCTCTGCTTCAGACTATAGGTTTAACTGCTGGTAACTGTGTGGAATGCAGTCGCGAGCTGGGGAAAGTTAAAGTCACACTGTCTTTTGGATTATAATCTCCATTTTCTCTTGTCCCACAGTCTATCTAACCAAATGCATGGTCGTGTGAGAGCCCAACAGCCCACCAGCGGTGGCTGCAGTGTCTCGTCCTGCGGCTGCGCTGCCATGCTGGCTTAGTTAATGGAAGCAAAAGAGCTCCGTTGGTTCAGGCTCGTTGAGTTGATTCTGGAGCTTGTTGCAATGTGCATTTGGGCTGAGGAAAACTCCTGTATCTATTGAGGAGTTCCTAGGGCCCTGGATAAAAACATTTCGAAAAGAAGATAAAAAACTTGCTCTAGTGGGGATTTCTGCCTTATTCTGGGCTGCTCTACCCTCTGATGTGAAGGATGGAGGGGTGTTTCAGGTCCTAGTAGATAGGTCTGCTGCGTTGGTGTGCGTTTTGAACTCTGTAACATCACTCGGTCTGGTTGGGTTTTCTTAATAAAAATCAGAAGGGGAGAGCCATTCTTTTATCAAAAGAAAAAGGGCTTGTTGAGTTGATGATTCTTACCTCTTTGTGTGTTCTCGGGTAGTCTGGTGGCTCTTCAACCTACATGCCCTGGTAACCAGTGGCGGGGTTTGATAAAGATTGTTGAGGGGGCGAACGCATGATTTCTTAGAAATTTTTAGGGATACACTCAAGATTTTTTCTAGAGTAGGGGGGACAATGGCCCCCTTTGGCCCCCATGAAGCTCTGCCACTGCTGGTAGCCATTTAGTCCGTCGCACAATTGACCATTGCCTACTGATCACCGAATACCGATAGAGTGAATCTGAAACTAGTAATACTTCTCATCCAGAAGGACAAGAAAAATCAGGGTAGTATCTGTAAAATAACCCAAAGGATTTGTAGTGTACCATAAGGGAATGTACTACTTGTGTGCTAAATGTGCTAAATTTAGGATCAGATTCGACCTCACATTCGGATACAAGAAGGGCAGATGTTTAGTAGACCGCTGCTCATCTTCTTTTCGCACTCTCCTGCTTGTGCTGCATCAACAACCTCTGAAGATGGCAAAGGCACCGTCAATGGCACATTGGGCACAGAACTTAGTGCCTGCACCTAGGCTTTAAGCCTAGCCGGCCTATCCCTATCCGTGGACAATGATGCTATAAGATAATGTGGTTTTCATGTTTGCTCAGTGAGCAATGAGTACACCGGTGCTCGTCCATTTCGCGACGCTGTTGCTGTTGCCGTGCTCGGTGTGTCTCGTGTCGATTTTGTGATATGTTTGCAGTCTTTTCAATGGAAAAGAGGCACTATCCGGTGGGAAACGAGATGATTGTTCTCCACATGGCCAGCTGGTACATATCCTTGTGAACTTGATCCTGCCACCGTCCTAATCACCTTTTGCTCGCCACATAGGAGTGTCTCAAATTCAGTGGGGCTGGGAGTGCGACATGGACGTCTGACTTTTTTTATTCCGCATTTCATGCTCTTTTCACATCTCCTTGTTCCATATAATGGCATGGAGGTTTTATCTTCTGGCATGGGTGACAGAAAATCTACATACTCCTACGTAACTTGCCTAAGAGCATCTTCAATAGCCGCGCAATAAAAAAGCGTTCACTCCGGCAGGCGCTGCAAAAAATAAAACTGCGCTATACACTCAAAACAAATAAAAAACTGTAGACATAGATAAAAAAAACGATACATAGATAAAAAAACCGATACATAGATAGTTCATCTAGCATAGATAGGTAAAAAAAGACATTAATCCGAGGTAAAAACTACGGTGCAACTAGAAACTACTCCAAGTCGTTGTCCCCCTCCTCGCTTGTGTCGTCCGACGTATCAAGCCACGCGTCTTGCCACCACTCATCGTCGCTAGAGAAGAATGATGCCGCTCCCAGATCGCACTGTGATATTGCGAGTGCCTTCCGACGACGCCTGTCCGCCCATTCCGCACGTTGCCTTGTCCTCCTCTTTGCCCAGAAGACGTTCTCGTTGGCGCCGTCCTCCGGGTGGCGCTGGCGCCACTCCGCCATGGCTCGCTCGTCCGCCTTGGCGATGAGTAGGCGGCGCTGCCGCCGACAGTGTTCCTGGCGGTCGGTGTCAGTTATTAGCCGCGGCGGAGGGGCGATGGCCCGCGCCTGCTCGCACGTCCAGACGTCCTGAAAGTTCATTTGTGGGCGAGGCCTCCCGAGGCGCCACGCCGCCCGCGTCGTACGCGCGGGCGGCCTCGTGCGCAATCTCGAACGTGCGGAGGCCGAGGCGGACGTTGCCGGACCGAATCTCAGCGTAGAAGACGCGGAGGGGCGCTCGCGGACGCGCGGTAGTCCGAAGATCCCCGGCGGCGGGGCAGGGAAGCGAGAGCGCGTGGCGATGTGGATAGCGATGGGAGGCCGTGTGGCGGGCGCAGCAATTTATAGGCGCGCCAAATCTAGCGCGCGACCTCCCGCTTTCTTCCACGCGCGCGCTTGAGTTTCCTGCCTCAGCTGGAGCACGCGAAACCGTCTCGCGCGCGCTAAAGTCGCATTTTACCGCGCACGCGGTTTTTGCGGCCACTCTTGGAGATGCTCTAACTAATCTCTCCACCCCCGATTTCAACTGGGTGGGTTCTCCTCCCCTGATTTCCTCCAACAGAAAAAGGCCATCTAAACTATTACATTAATTTATGTTTGATGTTTACGTAGGTGTAGCATTGCCGCTTGCATGGTACCGAGTTTTCAGTGTGTTTGTAAGCTTATCATTGTGTGTTTCTTTATGTTTCGAACCACTAATGATTAGGTTGTCTATATCTTCTGTTGTAGACATTCTGTCGCATTATCAAGAGAAAATCGTGTTGGCGCACTCGACATTCAGTACAAGTAGAAACATGTACCAGAAATCTATCGCATGTGGATATGTCTACAACTATGTCATATCAGACCAGGTATAAACAAACACTAGCTTAGTTTCTTAGCTTGTTTATTTAGCACTGGTACGTAGAGAACGGTTGTTCCTTTTCACGCGTTCTTAGTGCCGGTAAACGTATGTGACCAGTACATACGTACATACATACGTAGAACGATACACAATACACACGTACGTTGACGTATCCGTATCACAGGAGCTTGTCGCAGCGCGCGGGCACGAAGAGCAGCATATTGTGCTCCAGGTCGTAGACGACGTGCGTGTTCTGCTGCTGGAAGTTGCCTATGAGCGACCTGCTGTCCTCGCCCGCCGAATTTACCACCACGCACAGCCCGTCCTCCTCGGTGTACATCACGTAGTTCTCCCGTGGGAGGTCCCAGTCCGCGCCCTCCAGGTGGAGGATCAGCTTCGGCATCGCGGTCTCCTTCTTCTTCGGCGAGACGGTGAAGCACAACAAGCCAACGTGCTCGGCGGTGTTGTTTTTGTTGACTGGCAGCGGCACCTGCGACTCGAACGCCTCCACGAGGCTCCGGTACACGGCCTCCGGGAAGCTCGTCAGGGCCGAGCCGGAGTCGATGATCGTCCCGCCGGAGCCGTCGCCCTTGAGCGCGAACGCCGACGCGTCAAAGGGCAGCCGCGTCTTGCCGACGGTGATGCCTTTGAGCGAAAGGTAGTAGTGATTGGATTTGGGGTTCCGCACCAGCTGGGTGGATTGGATAGGTCCCGTGGCCTGCGCTTCGAGGTTGTCCGGCGTGCCCAGGAACACGGGGCTGGGCCTGGACTCCACGATGGTGGTGAAGCAGTGGGAGAACCTGCCGACCTTGAGTTGTGACGGCAGAGACAACACCCCCCGGCCGAAGCCGGCGATGCCGGACTCGTTTGATCCAAAGGTCCCGGTGTTGAACATGCCACAACCAAACCGGAGGTTGGGCACGACCGCGACCTTGCCGTTGGCCGCCTGCTGGAAGGTGAAGGTGTCTTGGTACATTCTCCCCGTCGTGATCGAGTTGTCGCCGTACGAGTCGGTGTAGACGCAGGAGTTGTCGCCGACGGCGCACCCGGAGAGCGAGAAGCCCCCCTGCACGCAGAGGGGGTCGAGGCAGGAGACGCCGCGGGCTGTGCCGGAGGCGGAGGTATCCAGCTCCGGGAACGGCTGTGGGAAGCAGACCTGGCAGAAGCACTGCGTCCAGATGAGGTCGCTGCCGGTGTCGAGCGTCAGCGCCACATGCTGCGGGCGCGGCGTGCCGATGCCAAAGTGGATGAGGTACTCGGAGTTAAAGTCCTCTTTGCCAACGGTGCCGCGGGCCGCGGGCGCCGTCACCGCATGGGCGTTGGCGCCACGGCCGGGTGGTGACCGCCGGCTGTCTATGCGGGCACGTGACCGAGCGGCCATCCGGCGAAGCAGCTGGTGCTTGGTGAAGCCGCGGCCGCTGTCGACGTGCGTGAGGTCGAGGCGCAGGGACGCCGCCGCGTGGCCGGTCGCCGACGAGGCTAGCAAGACCGTTAGGAAGAGAACGCCGGGTAAAAGCTGCAACGCTATCATGTCCTTCATCGTGCACACGCTCACACTGGATGTTGTTGAGTTGGAGTTATATAGCGACGGCGTGCAAGTCAACTTTGCAAAAAGATCCATCAAAACGTATATAACCACATAATTATCCATGCCACTTTCTATTTTCTTTTACTAGCAAAAGAGCCCGTGCGTTGCAACGGGAGAAAAAAAATCATAATCTTTAATGGTCATGATCACATTTTGTTGTATCACCGAGATACAACACCACTCTCAATTTTGTGAAATCATGAACATTTTCTAAACTTGTGAACATATTTGAAATCGTGGTCATTTTTCAAATTCATGAAAACTTCTACAAACATTTGATCATTTTCAAAAATCAAGAATATTTTTCAAATTCATGAATATTTTATAAACTCGTGAACATATTTGAAACCGTGGTCATTTTTGCTGTATCACCGAGATACAACACCACTCTCAATTTTGTGACATCATGAACATTTTTTAAAAAAATTTGTTCAATTTCATTAACATTTTTTCATACATGACCTTTTGAAAAAATCATGAACATTTTTTGATTTCTCGAACATTTTTGTTCAAAGTTTCAAACATTTTTTGAATAAGAAAACAGTTTTTTTTATAAAACCGTGAACGTTTCTTTAATACACAAATATTTTATGATTTATTAAAAAATATATTTCAGAATTCCAATTTATTTTAATTTGGGAACTTTTTTGTAGTCCGAAATTATTTAAAGTAGAAAGAAAGAAAGCAGAAAAAACAAAATAAAAAAACAGGCCGCCCGGACATGGACCGACTCAAACGGTCGCGCTGCGTCTTCTCCCAGCGCGCAAAACACAGTATAGGAGGTCCTACTGCATGAGCCGGCCCAGTTGGGGAATTGCCCTGTGTGAAACGTTTTTTACCACTTGTAGAAAAATGGCCCATGTGTTGTAACGGGTGCATAAATATATTAACTGGTTAACATCAATGTGGTAAACATATATTTTTAGTGTTCATATGCACAACACATCATATTGTCGATTTTTTCTTTTTAAAAAAAAAATCACTCCTCTTCGTGTGGCCATGGAGGCATGGCGGATCCCACCGCCAATGACACATCCGTCTAAATATAGTATACTCGTATATTCATCTTTTGTGAATCTTAACATCACAAACTGAAACATTTGGGCATTTGATTTTGGTGACTACATCCAAGTTGTACAAAACCGTTCATAATTTAGGAAGGATTAAGTAGAGACATGGCATAAAGAATATGCGTGTTACATACTAAAAAACAATTTACCACTCTTTTTTTGCGACATATGTTTTGGGAATTTACAACTCATATCATCAGTCTTTTCTATACTCCCTCCATTTCATAATATAGTGCGCCCGCGCTTCCCGAGGTCCAACTTTGATCATAAATTTAACCAACGAAACCAACTGCGGCGGAAGAAAAAATTATATAATTGAAAACTTCTTTCAAATACGAATTCACTGATATAATTTTTGCTCCCGCCGCAATCGGTCTTGGTAGTTAAATTTACGGTCAAAGTTAAAGCACGTGGATAGAGAAAGCACTACATTGTGGAATGGAGGGAGTATTACGTAATCTCTTCACGCCACGGTCCTTCTTCCTTCCTTAATATATCTTTGGGAGGGATACTCCATTTTTTTTTGCTTCCAATATAAGCCGTGTAGTAGATGTCGCGCTCCTTCCATGCCTTCATATTTCTTTCCTATATTAATCCGTGCATGCCCACTCCTTCCCATATTATAAGCTCTTTGCGCCACGGTCCTTCTTCCTTCATTATATCTTTCTCACTCATTAACTTCTGATTTCCGATGGCCTCGGGCAGCCTGACTCCTGCTTTTCTTTAGATCAAAGGCTGAGGCCTAACTTCTGCAGTCAACTCGTGAACCTATAAAAACTGGTTGGACTTGATATAGACAAGCCATCTACCAATATTTTCCCAACCTTACTCAACACTGGAATTTTACTACTTAATATTGGTAGATGGCTTTTGTCAAAAGGAGGTTTTCTTTAGATCAAAGGCTGAGGCCTAACTTCGTTTTAGACCATTGCTAGATGCTCATGGGCTCTGGTAGGGTTATGCCTTGTCCTCGATGATTTTCATCACCATCAGGGGCGGAGACAAGCCCCAGGCACACCGGGCTGTGACCTGGGGTGCGACGATTGCAGGCAGGCTTTCGTCAACACTGTTCAATGCTTGTAGCTACAATACAGTGAGGCCGGCCCGGGCCTGGCTCAGTCTTGCCTCCGCCCTTGATCATCGTGATGGATCTTTTGTGTGCTCTATTTAAGAAAGCCAAGGAGGAAGAGCTCCCCTTTTTCTTGGTGGCCATTGCACCACTCACATACTCCCATTTTATGTTGTTAATGTTATTGCATTCATCAAGGCTTATTGGTATGACTCATGCACATTTGTAACATTTCACTGGAATGCTTGTTTTGTTGTGGTTGTGTTGGGGTACGTGATTCTCACTTTGCCATAGCGTGCCGGGAAAGAGGGATGCATGCATATGTGCCATGTGGAGTCCGGTGGTAGGAGCACATGACTCTGTTGTGTCCATTGACTTCCTTGTCGCTGGCTGCGGATCTCGACTATGGCTACCGGCGAGTCCGAATCAGAATGATTTGATTTTTTTTATGTTTTAGGTCAATACTCGGAGACATACGATGCCTTCGCGTTGAGATTCATGCAATGATTAGGGAAATCTAACATTGGATTAGCTGATTAGCACCATCTTCTCGCACATAAAAAGGAAAGCCCCGCATGTGTAAACACTCTCTTGTACTCCCTTCATTTCTAAATATTTGTTTTTTTAGAGATTTCAAATAGACTATCACATATGAATGTATATATATATATATATATATATATATATATATATATATATATATATATTTTTAAAGTATAGATTCACTCATTTTGTTAGAATAAATCCGAGGCACTTCGTCGATCATCCGAGGATCAAGCAATCACACGAGCACGACACCGAGATTTGTTAACGAGGTTCACCGATATGGCTACATCCCCGGGGCTTGACTACGGGCGCTCCTCCCCATGACACCATCACAATACCGCACCCTGGCCACCCGGGCGCCGGCACACGCAGCCGGCTCCCCTTGCGCGCCTATGCTATTATGTTGGCATAGGTTACATCGTGTGTCTACCCCCACCTATATATGAGAGGCCTAGGATACAAGTGTCCTATTAGGACACAACTCCATATCCTATGTAAACATAATACTACTCAGAGTCCAACTGCAACCTACCTTGTACACTATATTCGACACAACTCTAATACATTTTACTTCGTATGTAGTCATTTGTTGAAATTTTTAGAAAGACAAATATTTAGGAATGAAGGAGTAGATGATATATTATCCTGCATGCTGAACCACACACTTTTTCTTGACACTGTCTTGTTTTGAGGTTGCTTACCACATACACTATGTGGTTTGCGAACCACATCTTAATTACATCACTGTCAAGGTTCTGCTTGAACCGTTGACAAGGAAATATTTAGGAACGGTGGTCAGTGCTGGGACCACGATCGACAACCTCGGATGATCAATCTATTAGAGTAAGTATACAATAGGATAACATAAGCGAGCTGTAAGACTTTTAAATATTATATTTTGGATGAGTTGGAGGAAAAAGAAAAGAAGCGGACTACTCACTAACAGCCGCCTATAGGACGTGCTTCTAGACACTTTGTGTGTGTGAGAGAGGTAAGCTATGTATCAACAAAATAATACAGATTTATACACACCTATTATACATGTTGGTTATAAGGCTAGCTATAAATGATGTGACAAGATCATATAACCATGCTCTTATCTATAGCATGACCTTCAACTGTTGCAGCAGGAAATGGATCCCTAGCTGCCGTACCTCAAACGTCAGGCTGCCGTGGACAATGTTTCTGTTTTTTTCTTGGACGGGTCTAGCTGGCGGCCGGGCGCTAGCTAGCGTTCGCTAGCGGCCGGCCAAATAAAGTAAGTGCCTGTCTCCTTGGTCCCAGGGACTAGACAACCGCATACTAAAAAGATAAAATTAGTGTAATCTAAAAATGTTAAAAATGACACTGTTAATTAATTATTCTGTGTGGTCTCTTCTCACGTGATGGATGCCTGCATGCCACAACATTAATTTTCCTCATGTTCATCCTTTTGCATCAATTTTTGTTTTTCAAAATTATAAAAGACATATTCTCTAAACCGCGCGTCGAAATTCAGATCCGTTTTCACTGTTGAAACCCTCGCGACGTGCTCTTCAAAAGTAGATCTCACATGGGCATGTTTCGGCGAACTAGTCTTCCTGCCAACTAAATATCAATGTATGTGCAACTAAACTACATTGTCGCGCCAACTGAGCATATGTGTGTGCCAAAATAGTCCTCCCAACTAAACATTAATGTGTGTGAAACTAGACTACATTACCGCGCCAACTGAGTATATGTGTGTGCCAAATAGTCATGCCAACTAAACATCAATGTCTGTGCAACTAGACTACATTGCCGTGCCAACTGAGCATATGTGTGTGTCAATAGTCTTGCCAATTAAACATCAATATGTGTGCAACTAAACTATTGCCGCGCCAACTAAGCATATGTGTGTGTAAATAGTCCTGTCAACTAAATATCAATGTGTGAACTAGACTACATTATCGCGCCAACTGAGTATATGTGTGTGCCAATAGTCCTGTCAACTAAACATCAAAGTTGTCATGGTTGCTAGAATGCAATCTCATAGGAAGTTGAATTATGCAGATCCAAAAATTGGTTTTGCAAAAAGTTGCACGATGTAGTACTAAAGTTACACAATACAGTACTAAAGTTGCACTATATAGCATCAAAGTTGGCATCAAAAAAATTTCGTCGAAACATACTCATGCGGGATCTAGTTTTAAAGATCTCGTCGCAAGAGTTCCAGCAGTGAAAACGGATTTGAATTCCGACGCACGGTTTGAAAGATATGACTTTTTAAAATTTAAAACTCTGAAATGAATATGCTATTAGTGTGAACACATTTAATACTAACAACCACATGCACTAGAAGACAAAAAATTAACAACCACATGCATGCGAGACGCGGCCGCTCAATTCAACTAAATAGTGCGTATGCACTTTTTAGATTTTAGGTTTTTTCTTTTAACACGACGCCTGCTATTTGTTTCCGTCATTAGCTTGTGCGCCAGCGTTTCCTACCTACTGAAGATGAAGATGGCACGGCAGGGCACAGAACTTGGTGCCTACATGCATGCGTCTAGGCTTTAAGCCCGTCGAGCATGACACTATTAGAGAATCCCTATCTGCGTGAGGAGCGGTGAGCACGCCGGTGCTCGTCCATTTCACGATGATGCCGCTGTCTGCTGTGGTGCTACTTTGTTGGTGTGTCTCCATGTCGATTTCATCGTACGTTTGCGGTCTTTTCAGCAGAAAAGAGGCGGCACTACCTGGTGGTGATGAACTACATGATTGTTCCCACACCCCCGCTTCATATGGGACATCCTTTTCTTTTGCGAGGTATATGGTACATCTTCTTGTGAGCACCGACGCTGCTGCCACCGTCCTATGTGTTTGTCTTCTGGTTTTCTAAGTGCCTTCTTATGCGCACCACCTCCGAATCTCAGGTATTAATCGCGCGACATGCTGCTCGGTTTAACAAAACTACTCCCTCCGTTCGTAAATATAAGTATTTTTTAGATTTCACTACAAACTCCACACGGATGCATATAGACATATTTTAGAGCATAGATTCATCTATTTTGCTCCGTATGTACTCCCTCCGTTCCTAAATACTTGTCTTTCTAGGCATTTCAACAAGTGACTACATACGGAGCAAAATGAGTGAATCTACACTCTAAAATATGTCTACATACATCCGTATGTAGTAGTCATTTAAAATGTCTAGAAAGACGAATATTTAGGAACGGAGGGAGTAGTTCATAGTGAAATCTCTAAAAAGACTTATATTTAAAACAGAGGGAATAATTAGCATGCATGTATTCCTTACGAAGAAGAAACATGTTCATCCTAGTTAATAGGCAAACTGTCAGCAAAAATAAATAAGTGATGTACTACTAAATACTCTCTTCATTTTTATTTACTTTGCATATTATCTTTGTCTCGAGTCAAACTTTTTAAATTTTGACCAAGTTTATACAAAAATTTATTAACATCCACAATACCAAATCGATACCACTGGAATCGCCATCCAATATATTTTCATACCATATATATTTTTATTATGAAAGTTTAGATGGTTTTTGATAAACTTGATCAAACTTTATAAAGTTTAACTTAGGACAAAGCTAATGTGCGGAGTAAATAAAAACGGAAGGAGTATTACAAAGTCTAAATCATGACTTCTACCTTCGAAAGTCGGCTCGAAGATTGAAAAAAGGACTGCTCCATTGGTAAAGATTGTCCTTTCGCCAATGTATTTGTGACATCTTTAAAGGGCACACGCTCAACAGCCTCGGATTAAGGTACAAATGACGTGGCCACATCCTTCTTAACTTGGCAGGTTTTTCATTGTTTTCCAAGGTATTGTGCCTTTTTCTGGCCAGTCAGATGAGCATACCACCCTTAGCCTCCGCCCCGCTTTGTAAGAAAACTATGGTTACATACGGAAAGCTAAAATAGGGAATCAAAATACTGAGATAATGCTAGGATTGTATGGAGATGCGTAGGGGCGCTGCTTTGGTCTTTTTGGTCGGTTTGGAACAAAATTACGATTGAACAAAAGTTCCCTACTCACCCAGCTGATATTATCTTCAAATGCCACATTTTCCTACAGACTTGCGCACCACTGGGAAGACACGTGGCGCGGACCGTATGGACGGGATCATGGAGCAGATAAAGATGACTATGGTGAAGGCACAACAGACAGATGTGCCAGTTTGAGACTTTTGCGCCGAGCTTGTTTGATGTTTAGCTGGTCTTTTGGGCATGTTAAGCTCCTCCTATGGTGGCTAGAAACTGATTTTATTTAGCCTAGACTATTCGGGGATATGTGGCCTGCCGTATGGTCTGTATGTTTAAACTATCTGTGGATGCTGCCTAGTGGCTTTATTAATTTCAAGCCGGACGCTTCTAGTGTCTACGTTCTAAGAAAATACTGAGATAATTCTGACGTTCACAATAGATAAAACATTATGTAGCTAATTAGCATGTTCCAGAAAATTGATGAAATAGCAGCGTGCTTATCATCCAAATACCGGATAAGTTGTATTGTCGTTCCCTGAAGAAGGAGATAGCGACTGTTTATGCGAGGGATCATCCATAGAAAATGATAGCACTGGCTGTAAATCACATTGGGACCGACAGAGGATTCGTTGGTGTTGAGCACATATGATAGTGGGTGTTGTAGGGATGTTCTCGTTCGGCGACCCGGCGCCGATGAAGCAAGTGGATCTGCACAGGCGGAGCAAACAGGAGCGCCACCGGCAGGTGTTGCTCGAGTTGGATGGGAGCGATGGACGCAGACGTGCGTCCAGTGCGTTGTTCTTTTCACGTGAGCAAAGGCATTTTTGGAGGAGGGGCATGATGGTGGGAGTGTGCGGTGCGTGATTTTGGCTAATGTGTTTTTTTCAATTATTACGTGATATATGGTGTGACAATTTATTGCCTAATGAAGGTGTAATTAAGGTGCAATGATGCCTAATTAAGGTGTTCTGGAGATAATGCGTGATATATGGTGTGACGATTTGTTTCCTAATGAACTGTAATTAAGGTGTAATGATTCCTAACTAAAGTGTTGTGAAGATGATTAAAACTTATTAATATATATGTGAATTTAGTGTGACACAACATTCGAACAACCTGGTCCACTGATGAATGATAGATATGTGGCTGAGATCTAATGTTTCTTCCTCAACTCACTTGTTTATAGTATAATCGAGATGGAAATCAGTGGGACATAGAAGATGTGCATTTATCTATTCCACATTTCTTGTTCTTTGGCAACATATTCCATATCTTCGCACACGGGTGGAGAGTTTATGTTTCAGCAAGGGCGGCGGTTTAGCACCAGGTATGATCGAACATGAAAGCTTGTCCAATTTTGCTATTTCTCAGGTACATGAATTTTTCTGTTGTGTTAGTCACCTTTTCTTCTTATTTCCTTCTTTTCGGGGGTACCTCGTCGAAGAAGCAACATCACTATCTGTCTTAGAGGGAAGCCATAGCCTCATTATCTACCTTATTAGGGGGAGCCACAACCCCATTATCTATCATAGGGCTGGGGTTGCAGGGGATCATCAGAGTTGTTCATCGGTGGTGTGGGACTTAGAGGGATGGTCAAGGCGTCGGCCAGCACGACGGTGGGGGGAGGTTGAGGGGAGGGTGGGATGATGAGGCAGCTATCGGTGTCAAAACCGGCGGATCTCCGGTAGGGGGTCCTGAACTGTGCGTCTGAGGTTGATGGTAACAGAAGACAGGGGACACGATGTTTACCCAGGTTCGGGCCCTCTCTATGGAGGTAATACCCTACTTCCTGCTTGATTGATCTTGATGAATATGAGTATTACAAGAGTTGATCTACCACGAGATCGTAATGGCTAAACCCTAGAAGTCTAGCCTGTATGACTACGGTATTGAGTATATCTTTTCTGGACTACACCCTCCGGTTTATATAGACATTGGGGGGATCTAGGGTTACATAGAGTCGGTTACATAAGATGGAATCTTCATAGTTGTTCGCCAAGCTTGCCTTCCACGCCAAGGAGAGTCCCATCCGGACACGGGCACCGTCTTCGGTCTTCATATCTTCATAGCCCATCAGTCCGGCCCATAGATAACAGGCCGGACGCCCGAGTACCCCTTAGTCCAGGATTCCCTCAGTAGCCCTTGAACTTGGCTTCAATGACAAGGTATCCGACGCATAGTGCTATCTTCGGCATTGTAAGGCGGGTTCCTCCTTCCGAACTCCCGAATAGTCTTCGGACGAATTGATCGTGTTCGGACCTGTAACACACACCGCACACAACCGTAGAGAGAATATAATAACACACGAGTCCAATCTGCTGACAACTTTAGTAATGTGACGTCACGCCTGTCCGGTCATAATTTCGAACCGTTTTTCGCCCCACGTTTCGAGACACGGTTGTCATTGGCATGTCTTGTCAAAGTAGAGATCGTGTCCCCTTATCACGGGATTCTCATCAATACGTGTGCGGGTAACCCAACCGTGCCGTTTACATAGCTCTTGGGAGCAGGCGAATTTTAAGGCGAATGGGGGGGGGGCGTTCGATATTCACCGCCCTTATAAGGAGATAAGATTCCCCTTTCTTCTCCCACGCTTTCCTCCCGCCTCTCCGTTCTTGAGCAACGCCCAAGTTCTCATTTGCCCCATTCAAATAAGCACCCAGCCATGTCCGGATCCGGAGCCGGCGGCAAGTGGATGACCTCCTCCGTTAAGAGGAAAGATATGGAGGAGCTCCGAGAGGCCGGATACCTGGCCAAGGAGATCGTTCACGGACTTCCGGCCGAGGGACAGATCGCCCCACCCCCGAGCCTCATGAGAGAGTGGTGTTCCTCACGCATTTTGTCCACGGGCTGGGATTCCCTCTCCATCCATTTGTCCAGGGATTGATGTTTTATTATGGGCTAGACTTCCATGATCTAGCCCCCAACTTTATCCTCAATATCTCGACATTTATAGTCGTGTGTGAGGACTTTCTCCGCATCCCACCTCACTTCAGCCTATGGCTGAAGACCTTTAATGTGAAGCCAAAGGTGGTGAGAGGCCAACAAGCAGAGTGCGGAGGAGCTATGTTGGGTAAGATGCCCAATGTCACCTGGCTCGAAGGTTCTTTCATGGAGACGGTGAAGGGGTGGCAATCAGGGTGGTTCTACATCACCGAGCCGCGCGACACCAACTGGACGGCGGCCCCCAAATTCTGATCCGGAGTTCCGATGCGGCTCACCTCCTGGCAAGAGAAGGGCCTAACCTAGGGTTCTCCGGGCGAGCTGACAGGGCTCCAGACGTGTGTCCAGAACATGATATCCAAATAGATTAAGCTTGTCAATGTGATCCAGGTTATGCTCATCCGTCGGATCCTCCCGTGCCAACGCCGGACTTGCTATTTATGGGAATTCTATCCGGCCAAGCACCAGACGCTGCTAGAGCTCTTCGGCACAACGCACGAGGATATCTGGAAAGTGCTCTTCAAGGCCGGCGAGATGCCACCGCCTACAACCGAGGATCGTGGGCTTAGCTCAAAGCGCCAAGCTAATTCGGTAAGTTCTTTCACGCTCTCAAGGCATAACCTTTACTAGCATGTTGTGAGAAAGAGGTCTAGCTCTCCTATCAATTTTTTCCTTAGGCCTGGATCGACATAGCGAGGCGGATTAACTGTCCAGCCCCGCTACCCGAAGACGAAGAGACCCCACTCCTGACGAAGATGTTGTTCCCGACGCCTTATGACGTGCCAGAGAAGAAGATCAAAAAGGAAGCCAAGGGGACCAGGAGTGGCCTTCGTTGAAAGGATAATTCGGAACTGTCGTCCGGAGACGAGACCGACCCTTCGGTCGCCGAATACGGCGACGACGAGGAGGAAGAAGACAATTCCCCCCTGAGGGGGAAGGAAGAAAAAGGTGGCCTCCACGAACCCGGAGGCGAAGGCACCCGGCCAAGAGGGGGAAGGGCTCCCTCACGGATAACTCCGCATGGGATGTCGATAGCAGTCCGGTACGAATGCCTCGGACTAAGCCTCGGGCAGCTTCGTAAGTACCAAAGACCTTATGTCCGTCCAAATGTTTGGCCCTTCCCCTTTGCAATATTAATATGTTTAATTTATGCTATTGCAGTCCGGCCTGCGATAGTTCTCCGCAATCCTCGACAGAGGGCTCGCTAGACTCAAAGGAGATGGCTAGCATGTCGCCACCACCTCTTCACTCTGCCTTGCCCAAGGATGATGACGAGGTGGTGTCCCAAAGGGCCTTCCCCGACAAAGGGGGGGCTTCGGAGATCGTCAGGATGGCGTCCAAGGGTGGCTCCACGGCCGCCGGACACATGGGGGAAGAAGCCCCCATGGAGACTGATGGTGGGGGCCGAGTTCCATTCGGCCCTCAGTCGAATATCATTCCGGAGACCTGTATGGCTCCGGAGTCTAGCGAATGGCCTTCCCCGAAAGGAGGGGGTGTGCCTGTTCCACTGGTGACCTCTGTCCAACCAGAGGCACCGGATGATTTGCTGGAAGCACTGCGAGGTGCTTCCATTGTAGATGAACACCGTGTCCTCATGGGTATGGTGATAAAAAAGGTTCAGTCTGCCAAAAGCGGACTGACCGAAGCCTGCACTAGCCTTTTAACAGGCTTTGAGGTAATAATAATTGTAGAAAGAATGTCACAGCGTAGACAGTAGCCCCTGATGCCCTGTTCAGTGTTCAGGAAGAAAAGCCGAACAGGGGATCAAAACGATTTTCGCAGGAGTCTAACATATGATGTCTATGTAAATAAGCAGGCGTCGCTGCTGGCTGCTGCCGCTCATACAGCGGAGGTGTCCGAACTGAAGCGGAGCCTGGAGTGTGCCGAGGAAGAGCTCAAACTTGTGAAGAAGCAGCTGGAGGACAACCAAGGTATGCAGTAACCCGTGCGTGTATGTTAGGAAGGATGAATACTTCGTGCTGACTAAAGTGTCATGGACTATACTAGGGGCCACGACCGAGGTGGCGGCCCTCAAGAAGGCATTAGCCGAGGCCGAGGACCAAGCGGCCAAGGAACGCGCTGCACGCGAAAAGCACGAGGCCCGGGTCAGCGAGGTTCAGCAAGAGCTTCAGGATGCCGTTAAGAAGTATGAGTCCTTGGAGCGTAATTCTAAGACACAGGCGTCCGAACTTGCGAAGGCTCGCCAGAGCGCACAAGAGGCTCAAGCCGAAGCCCAGAGAGCCCTTCAGGAACTCCAGGCGGCTAAGAAGATTGCGGCGCGTAAGGCTTTCGTTATGCAAAGCAAGTCTATGAAGGGAACACGCCTTTTACTTACCCGAATTTGGTGCTCCACAACGGCGCTTATAGATTTGCCGCGCAGCGTATCCGATGCTGCTGGATTCTATCGACCCGAGGAAGGGAGTTCGACGGAGAAGCTGTTCTGGTCTCAATATCTTGGACTAGAACATCCGGTATCCTTCAGCGACCAACCGAAACAGTTGGTCGAGCTGCACAAGGTGGCCGAGCTGGCCATGAGGGACCTGATAGTCCGGCTATGGCCTGCCGCGCCGGTACCCAGCAGCTACTTCGGGCTTGTGAAGCGGCCTGTTAGTGTCTGCCCGCAACCTGAGTTCGTAAAGCGATCGGTCTGTATTGAAGGTGCCCGGATGGCCTTTGCTCGCTGCAAGATGTGGTGGGCGAAAATGGACGCTGTCGAGCTGATGAAGGGGTCGCCGAAGGGCAAGGAGCACCGTACACCCGAGCGCTATTTTGTGGATGTCCTAGAGGAGTCTCGTATTGTAGCCACGCAGTGCGGGCAGGACATTATTTTTGAGTGAATACACTCGTATTTTGTCTTGTATGATGACAACAAATCCGCTTTGTGATATAATTTATGTTTTGATTGTGTCCTCCTGTGTGGCCATGTTGTATGAAATCTGAGGGTTAACCAGTCGTCGGCTTCTGCCCTCGCGTAGGTAGCCAGAGGAGTTTTATAATAAAACATATGCACATCCCTTGGAATACGAACTAGAGTGCTGTCAGTGTCTGATCGGGAAGTACCGATCCTTCATGAAATGCGGAAAAATCTCCAACGATTTGAGACCTCCGAACAGCTGACTAGCTCTCGCCGCATCATGACAGTCAGTTTTCGACTTTCTCTACTGAGGTGCTCATCCGGTTAAGACTAGGACACAATCGCAGTAGTTCTCCCTTTACTACCCTAGCTGATGTAGCAGAACATAGGGTAGCAAGCACAGGAGCCAGGCAACCCAACTATTGACCAAAGACATGATTCAGGGCCAATGCATACAATGCTAAATTCGGGGTGCCGAACTATACTTATAGAAAGTGTTCGGACTTTTGTTGTCATAGTGTGGGGTGTTATAGAGCCCCTGGCAAACATCAAACGTACCAAAGTGTACGGGTGCTACCTGATGGGGTTATCCACAGGGAATCTGAAAAAGAAAAGAGAGAAAGAAAACAGAGAAGACGTAAATCTAAAAAGCTCAGGTCCTACAGCTGCAGCTACAAATTGTTTTCATTGTAATGTAATTAGTACGTCAAAGCGCATTGATACAAATAGTGTAATAAGCAACATGCTATTTAACATGCTGAAACCAGGGGAGAGCTGCATGTGGGTCCTGCAAAACAGGTAGAGTTATCGTTAACGAAATCACCTAAAAAGTTCCCCATATGTCCGCGCTTCTCGCCGTCTTGATGTATTTATCCTACAAGAGGACCGATGACCAGACCCCCCAATGGGGCCTGTGGGATTGAGACCTGAAAGGAAAACAAGTAAAAGTGAAAGTATGTGTGTATCCAATGCCGGTTGAGCCGTTGCATGAATCACAAGCTATCTGTGCCTCCGTCAATGCCAATGGAATTTTAAGTGCGTAGTTTTGTACGCGCGACACGGACGCCACCACTTGATCGGGACTTAGACGGAGGCCGGATTGCTAGTCGAGCTCCTGACGAGCCGAGCTCTCCTGCTGCAGAGTAGTTCAGACCCTCTTAAGGGGGAAACTTTTTCTGCCCCCCTGTGTGTTGGAGAACGTTGCAGAAAAAAAAATTCCTACGGTTTCACCAAGATCCATCTAGGAGTTCATCTAGCAACGAGTGATTAGATGCATCTACGTACCTTGTAGATCGCGAGCGGAAGCGTTCAAAGAACGGGGATGATGTAGTCGAACACGACGTGATTCAAATCACCGATGATCTTAGCACCGAACGAACGGTGCCTCCGCGTTCAACACACGTACAGAACGGATGACGTCTCCTCCTTTCTTGATCCAGCAAGGGGGGAAGAGAGGTTGATGAAGATCCAGCAACACGACGGCGTGGTGGTGGATGCAAGGCGTCACAGTAGCAGGGCTTCGCCTATACTACGAGAGAGAGACGTAACGGGGAGAGAGGAAGCACCAAAGGCTGAGGTATGAAATCCCTCCTCTCCCCCACTATATATAGGAGGGCCAAGGGGGGGTGGTGCGCAGCCTAGGAGATCCAATCTCCTAGGTGCGGCGGCCAGGGGAGGGTTTCCCTCCCCCCCAAGGCACCTCGGGGTGCCTTCCACCACTTGGACTCCTCCGTGGTGGAAATCCTAGGCGCATGGGCCTAGTAGGGCTGGTGCCCTTGGCCCATGAAGGCCAAGGCGCACCCCCTACAGCCCATGTGGCCCCCCGGGACAGGTGGCCCCACCCGGTGGGCCCCCGGGACCCCTCCGGTGGTCCCGGTACAATACCGATAACCCCGAAACTTGTCCCGATGGCCGAAACAGCACTTCCTATATATAATTCTTTACCTCCGGACCATTCCGGAACTCCTCGTGACGTCCGGGATCTCATCCGGGCCTCCGAACAACATTCGGGTTACTGCATATTCATATCTTCATAACCCTAGCGTCACCGAACCTTAAGTGTGTAGACCCTACGGGTTCGGGAGACAAGCAGACATGACCGAGACGACTCTCCGGTCAATAACCAACAGCGGGATCTGGATACCCATGATGGCTCCCACATGCTCCACGATGATCTCATCGGATGAACCACGATGTCGAGGATTAATCAACCCCGTATACAATTCCCTTTGTCAATCTGTATGTTACTTGCCCGAGACTCGATCGTCGGTATCCCAATACCTTGTTCAATCTCGTTACCGGCAAGTCACTTTACTCGTACCGTAATGCATGATCCCGTGATCAACCACTTGGTCACCTTGAGCTCATAATGATGATGCATTACCGAGTGGGCCCAGTGATACCTCTCCGTTATCCAGAGTGACAAATCCCAGTATCGATCCGTGTCAACCCAACAGACACTTTCGGAGATACCTGTAATGCACCTTTATAGTCACCCAGTTACGTTGTGACGTTTGATACACCCAAAGCACTCCTACGGTATCCGGGAGTTACACGATCTCATGGTCAAAGGAAAAGATACTTGACATTGGAAAAGCTCTAGCAAACGAACTACACGATCTTTGTACTATGCTTAGGATTGGGTCTTGTCCATCACATCATTCTCCTAATGATGTGATCCCGTTATCAATGACATCCAATGTCCATAGCCAGGAAATCATGACTATCTGTTGATCAACGAGCTAGTCAACTAGAGGCTTACTAGGGACATATTATGGTCTATGTATTCACACGTGTATTACGATTTCCGGATAATACAGTTATAGCATGAATAAAGACAATTATCATGAACAAAGAAATATAATAATAATGCTTTTATTATTGCCTCTAGGGCATATTTCCAACAGTCTCCCACTTGCACTAGAGTCAATAATCTAGTTACATTGTGATGAATCGAACACCCATGGAATTCTGGTGTTGATCATGTTTTGCCCTAGGGAGAGGTTTAGTCAACGGATCTGCTATATTCAGGTCCGTATGTACTTTACAAATCTCTATGTTTCCATCTTGAACATTTTCACGAATGGAGTTGAAGCGACGCTTGATGTGCCTTGTCTTCTTGTGAAACCTGGGCTCCTTGGCAAGTGCAATAGCTCCAGTGTTGTCACAAAAGAGTTTGATTGGCGCCGACGCATTGGGTATGACTCCTAGGTCGGTGATGAACTCCTTCACCCATATAGCTTCATGTGCTGCCTCCGAGGCTGCCATGTACTCTGCTTCACATGTAGATCCCGCCACGACGCTCTGTTTGCAGCTGCACCAGCTCACTGCTCCACCATTCAACATATACACGTATCCGGTTTGTGACTTAGAGTCATCCAGATCTGTGTCGAAGCTAGCGTCGACGTAACCCTTTACGACGAGCTCTTCGTCACCTCCATAAACGAGAAACATTTCCTTAGTCCTTTTCAGGTACTTCAGGATATTCTTGACCGCTGTCCAGTGTTCCTTGCCGGGATTACTTTGGTATCTTCCTACCAAACTTACGGCAAGGTTTACATCAGGTCTGGTACACAGCATGGCATACATAATAGGACCTATGGCTGAGGCATAGGGGATGACACTCATCTCTTCTATCTCTTCTGCCGTGGTCGGGCATTGAGCTGAGCTCAATTTCATACCTTGCAAAACAGGCAAGAACCCTTTCTTGGACTGATCCATTTTGAACTTCTTCAAAATCTTATCAAGGTATGTGCTTTGTGAAAGACCTATGAGGCGTCTTGATCTATCTCTGTAGATCTTGATGCCTAATATATAAGCAACTTCTCCAAGGTCCTTCATTGAAAAACTTTTATTCAAGTAGGCCTTGATGCTGTCCAAGAGTTCTATATCATTTCCCATCAAAAGTATGTCATCTACATATAGTATGAGAAATGCTACAGAGCTCCCACTCACTTTCTTGTAAACGCAGGCTTCTCCATAAGTCTGTGTAAACCCAAACGCTTTGATCATCTCATCAAAGCGAATGTTCCAACTCCGAGATGCTTGCACCAGCCCATAAATCGAGCGTTGGAGCTTGCACACCTTGTTAGCATTCTTAGGATCGACAAAACCTTCCGGCTGCATCATATACAATTCTTCCTTAAGGAAACCATCAAGGAATGCCGTTTTGACGTCCATTTGCCATATTTCATAATCATAGAATGCGGCAATCGCTAACATGATTCGGACGGATTTCAGCTTCGCTACCGGTGAGAAAGTCTCATCGTAGTCAACCCCTTGAACTTGTCGATAACCCTTAGCGACAAGCCTAGCTTTATAGATGGTCACATTACCATCCGCGTCTGTCTTCTTCTTAAAGATCCATTTATTTTCTATGGCTCGCCGTTCAACGGGCAAGTCAGTCAAAGTCCATACTTCGTTTTCATACATGGATCCTATCTCGGATTTCATGGCTTCTAGCCATTTGTCGGAATCTGGGCCCGCCATCGCTTCTTCATAGTTCGAAGGTTCACTGTTGTCTAACAACATGATTTCCAAGACAGGGTTGCCGTACCACTCTGGTGCGGAACGTGTCCTTGTGGACCTTCGAATTTCAGTAGGAGCTTGATCAGAAGTATCTTGATCATCATCATTAACTTCCTCTCTAGTCAGTGCAGGCACCTCAGGAACATTTTCTTGAGTTGCGCCATTTACCGGTTCAAGAGGTAATACTTCATCAAGCTCTACTTTCCTCCCACTTACTTCTTTCGAGAGAAACTCTTTCTCTAGAAAGGATCCATTCCTGGCAACAAAGATCTTGCCTTCGGATCTGAGGTAGAAGGTATACCCATAAGTTTCTTTAGGGTATCCTATGAAGACGCATTTTTCCGACTTGGGTTCGAGCTTTTCAGGTTGAAGTTTCTTGACATAAGCATCGCATCCCCAAACTTTTAGAAACGACAGCTTAGGTTTCTTCCCAAACCATAATTCATATGGTGTCGTCTCAACGGATTTCGATGGTGCCCTATTTAAAGTGAATGCGGCAGTCTCTAAAACATAGCCCCAAAAAGATAGCGGTAAATCGGTAAGAGACATCATAGACCGCACCATATCTAATAAAGTGCGATTACGACGTTCGGACACACCATTACGCTGAGGTGTTCCAGGCGGCGTGAGTTGTGAAACTATTTCACATTTTCTTAAGTGTGTGCCAAATTCGTGACTCAAGTATTCTCCTCCACGATCTGATCGTAGAAACTTGATTTTCCTGTCACGTTGATTCTCAACTTCACTCTGAAATTCCTTGAACTTTTCAAAGGTTTCCGACTTGTGTTTCATTAAGTAGACATATCCATATCTACTCAAGTCATCAGTGAGGGTGAGAACATAACGATAGCCACCGCGAGCCTCAACACTCATTGGACCGCACACATCAGTATGTATGATTTCCAATAAGTTGGTTGCTCGCTCCATTGTTCCTGAGAACGGAGTCTTGGTCATTTTTCCCATGAGGCATGGTTCGCACGTGTCAAATGATTCATAATCAAGAGACTCTAAAAGTCCATCTGCATGGAGCTTCTTCATGCGTTTGACACCTATGTGACCAAGGCGGCAGTGCCACAAGTATGTGGGACTATCATTCTCAACTTTACATCTTTTGGTATTCACACTATGAATATGTGTAGTAATACGCTCGAGATTCATTAAGAATAAACCATTGACTATCGGAGCATGACCATAAAACATATCTCTCATATAAATAGAACAACCATTATTCTCGGATTTAAATGAGTAGCCATCTCGTATTAAACGAGATCATGATACAATGTTCATGCTCAGACATGGCACTAAATAACAATTATTGAGGTTTATAACTAATCCCGTAGGTAAATGTAGAGGTAGCGTGCCGACGGCGATCACATCGACCTTGGAACCATTCCCGACGCGCATCGTCACCTCGTCCTTCTCCAGTTTCCGTTTATTCCGCAGCTCCTGTGGTGAGTTACAAATATGAGTAACGGCACCGGTATCAAATACCCAGGAGTTACTACGAGTACTGGTAAGGTACACATCAATCACATGTATACCAAATATACCTTTGGTGTTGTCGGCCTTCTTATCCGCTAAGTATTTGGGGCAGTTCCGCTTCCAGTGACCCTTCCCTTTGCAATAAAAGCACTCTGTCTCAGGCTTGGGTCCATTCTTTGACTTCTTCCCGACAGCTTGCTTGCCAGGCGCAGCAACTTCCTTGCCGTCCTTCTTGAAGTTCTTTTTACCCTTGCCCTTCTTGAACTTAGTGGTTTTATTCATCATCAACACTTGATGTTCCTTCTTGACTTCTACCTCTGCTGATTTCAGCATAGCAAATACTTCAGGAATGGTCTTTACCATCCCCTGCATATTGAAGTTCATCACAAAGCTCTTGTAGCTTGGTGGAAGCGACTGGAGGATTCTGTCAATGACCGCGTCATCTGGGAGATTAACTCCCAGCTGAGTCAAGCGGTTATGTAACCCAGACATAGTGAGTATGTGCTCACTGACAGAACTATTTTCCTCCATCTTACAGCTGAAGAACTTATCGGAGACTTCATATCTCTCGATCCGGGCATGAGCTTGAAAAACCATTTTCAGCTCTTCGAACATCTCATATGCTCCATGTCTCTCAAAACGCTTTTGGAGCCCCGGCTCTAAGCTGTAAAGCATGCCGCACTGAACGAGGGAGTAGTCATCAGAACGTGTCTGCCAAGCGTTCATAGCATCTTGGTTCTGTGGGACGGGTGGATCACCTAGCGGTGCTTGTAGGACATAATCTTTCTTGGCAGCTATGAGGATGATCCTCAGGTTCCGGACCCAGTCCGTATAGTTGCTGCCATCGTCTTTCAGCTTGGTTTTCTCTAGGAACGCGTTGAAATTGAATACAACGTTGGCCATCTGATCTACAGGACATATTGTAAAGATTTTAGACTAAGTTCATGATAATTAAGTTCATCTAATCAAATTATTAATGAACTCCCACTCAGATTAGACATCCCTCTAGTCATCTAAGTGTTACACGATCCAAGTCAACTAAGCCGTGTCCGATTAACACGTGAGACGGACTAGTCATCGTCGGTGAACATCTTCATGTTGATCGTATCTTCCATACGACTCGTGTTCGACCTTTCGGTCTCTGTGTTCCGAGGCCATGTCTTCACATGCTTAGGCTCGTCAAGTTAACCCTAAGTGTTTTTGCATGTGTAAAACTTCTTACACCCGTTGTATGTGAACGAAAGGATCTATCACACCCGATTAACACGTGGTGCTTCGAAGCGACGAACTGTAGCAACGGTGCACAGTTAGGGGAGAACACTTCTTGAAATTGTTGTAAGGGATCATCTTATTTACTACCGTCGTTTTAAGTAAACAAGATGCAAAACATGATAAACATCACATGTAATCAACTAATAATAGTGACATGATATGGCCAATATCACATAGCTCCTTTGATCTCCATCTTGGGGCTCCATGATCATCCTTGTAGATCGTCATACTCATCGACATATAAGTCGTGATTCCTTGTACAAGAACATGATCAATCTCATACATCACATATATCATTCATCACATCCTTTTGGCCATATCACATCACATAGCATACCCTGCAAAAACAAGTTAGACGTCCTCTAATTGTTGTTTGCATGTTTTACGTGGCTGCTATGGGTTTCTAGCAAGAACGTTTCTTACCTACGCAATGACCACAACGTGATATGCCAATTGCTATTTACCCTTCATAAGGACCCTTTTCATCGAATCCGATCCGACTAAAGTAGGAGAGACAGACACCCGCTAGCCACCTTATGCAACTAGTGCATGTCAGTCGGTGGAACCTGTCTCACGTAAGAGTACGTGTAAGGTCGGTCCGGGCCGCTTCATCCCACAATGCCGCCGAATCAAGATAAGACTAGTAACGGCAAGCATATTGAACAAAATCAACGCCCACAACTACTTTGTGTTCTACTCGTGCAAGAGAACTACGCATAGACCTAGCTCTGATACCACTGTTGGAGAACGTTGCAGAAAACAAAACTTTTCCTACGGTTTCACCAAGATCCATCTAGGAGTTCATCTAGCAACGAGTGATTAGATGCATCTACGTACCTTGTAGATCGCGAGCGGAAGCGTTCAAAGAACGGGGATGATGTAGTCGAACACGACGTGATTCAAATCACCGATGATCTTAGCACCGAACGGACGGTGCCTCCGCGTTCAACACACGTACAGAACGGATGACGTCTCCTCCTTTCTTGATCCAGCAAGGGGGGAAGAGAGGTTGATGAAGATCCAGCAACACGACGGCGTGGTGGTGGATGCAGGGCGTCACAGTAGCAGGGCTTCGCCTATACTACGAGAGAGAGACGTAACGGGGAGAGAGGAAGCACCAAAGGCTGAGGTATGAAATCCCTCCTCTCCCCCACTATATATAGGAGGGCCAAGGGGGGGTGGTGCGCAGCCTAGGAGATCCAATCTCCTAGGTGCGGCGGCCAGGGGAGGGTTTCCCTCCCCCCCAAGGCACCTCGGGGTGCCTTCCACCACTTGGACTCCTCCGTGGTGGAAACCCTAGGCGCATGGGCCTAGTAGGGCCGGTGCCCTTGGCCCATGAAGGCCAAGGCGCACCCCCTACAGCCCATGTGGCCCCCCGGGACAGGTGGCCCCACCCGGTGGGCCCCCGGGACCCCTCCGGTGGTCCCGGTACAATACCGATAACCCCGAAACTTGTCCTGATGGCCGAAACAGCACTTCCTATATATAATTCTTTACCTCCGGACCATTTCGGAACTCCTCGTGACGTCCGGGATCTCATCCGGGACTCCGAACAACATTCGGGTTACTGCATATTCATATCTTCATAACCCTAGCGTCACCGAACCTTAAGTGTGTAGACCCTACGGGTTCGGGAGACAAGCAGACATGACCGAGACGACTCTTCGGTCAATAACCAACAGCGGGATCTGGATACCCATGATGGCTCCCACATGCTCCACGATGATCTCATCGGATGAACCACGATGTCGAGGATTAATCAACCCCGTATACAATTCCCTTTGTCAATCTGTATGTTACTTGCCCGAGACTCGATCGTCGGTATCCCAATACCTTGTTCAATCTCGTTACCGGCAAGTCACTTTACTCGTACCCTAATGCATGATCCCGTGATCAACCACTTGGTCACCTTGAGCTCATAATGATGATGCATTACCGAGTGGGCCCAGTGATACCTCTCCGTTATCCAGAGTGACAAATCCCAGTCTCGATCCGTGTCAACCCAACAGACACTTTCGGAGATACCTGTAATGCACCTTTATAGTCACCCAGTTACGTTGTGACGTTTGATACACCCAAAGCACTCCTACGGTATCCGGGAGTTACACGATCTCATGGTCAAAGGAAAAGATACTTGACATTGGAAAAGCTCTAGCAAACGAACTACACGATCTTTGTACTATGCTTAGGATTGGGTCTTGTCCATCACATCATTCTCCTAATGATGTGATCCCGTTATCAATGACATCCAATGTCCATAGCTAGGAAATCATGACTATCTGTTGATCAACGAGCTAGTCAACTAGAGGCTTACTAGGGACATATTATGGTCTATGTATTCACACGTGTATTACAATTTCCGGATAATACAGTTATAGCATGAATAAAGACAATTATCATGAACAAAGAAATATAATAATAATGCTTTTATTATTGCCTCTAGGGCATATTTCCAACACTGTGTTCGGCTGCCGTGGCTCTTCGTCGTCGTCCTCGCTTTGCGATCCTTTTTCCCTGTTCTCGGCGTTTAATTTGCCGGCCTGTTTGAAAACCCAGCACTCTCTATTTTTATGATTAGGAGGCTTGTCGAGGGTGCCGTGAATCTGGCATGGACGATCAAGTATGCGGTCCAAGCTGGATGGGTCCGAATTGTTCTTTTGGAACGGCTTCTTCCACTGACCGGACTTAGAGTCACTGAATCCAGCGTTGACCGCCGTATCCTCGGTGTTGTCATCGCCGTTTCAGCTCTTGTATCTATTGCGTCGAGACTTGTCCTTGTTATTTTTAACCTCAGGGGTGCCGACGTCGCTTGCATTGTTTTTACTACGAGCCAACCAACTGTCCTCGCCCACACAAAAGCGGGTCATTAGTGCCGTGAGGGCCGCCATGGATTTTGGCTTTTCTTGGCCGAGGTGGCGAGCGAGCCATTCGTCGCGGATGCTATGCTTGAAAGCTGCAAGAGCTTCGGCGTCCGGACAGTTGACAATTTGGTTCTTTTTAGTTAAGAACCTTGTCCAGAATTTCCCGGCGGACTCTCCGGGTTGTTGAACTATATGGCTCAAGTCATCAGCGTCCGGAGGTCGAACATATGTACCTTGGAAGTTATCGAGGAAAGCCTCTTCCAAGTCCTCCCAGCTGCCAATGGAATTTTCAGGCAAACTGTTTAGCCAATGCCGAGCTGGCCCTTTGAGTTTTAGAGGGAGGTATTTTATGGCGTGGAGGTCATCTCTGCGGGCCATATGGATGTGGAGAATGAAGTCCTCGATTCACACCGCGGGGTTCGTGGTTCCATCGTATGATTCTACATTAACGGGCTTGAATCCTTCGGGGAATTCGTGATCCAGGACCTCATCAGTGAAACAATGAGGGTGTGCGGGGCCTCTGTATCGGGCCGTATCATGACGCAACTCTGATGGAGTCTGTTTGCGGTGTTCGGCCTGCGCATGACTGGGTTTATCACGTCCGTATAGGTGGCCGTTGTCACATGTCGAGGTGCGTCCTCGCGATCCGTAGATTGATCTGGTAGGTCCTGCTTTATTGTTCAGGCTTTGCCGGAGGTCATATGTATGGTTGTGGGCGAATTTATCTTTGCCTGAGTGACGAGGCGGGGCGGGCTGGTGTTCGGCATGAGTTGTCGTTTTCTCCCAGCTACGCGGTGGTCGGTCAGCCGCATTGTACTATGGTGGTATATACTCCAGCACCTCCTCGTCGAACTGAGGGAGCAATTTACGCTTTGGGTAGCTTTTGGTTGGGCGCTTGAGGCCGTATTCTTCGGCTGCTAGGACATCAGTCCATTTATCAGCAGATCTTGGTCAGCTTGAAGCTGCTGCTGTTTCTTTTTCAGACTCCTTGCAGTGGCTATTAGCTGGCGCTTAAAGCGCTCCTGCTCAAGAGGTTCCTCGGGCACGATGAAATCTTCGGTGCCGAGGCTCACCTCATCCTCGGAGAGCCAAAGGTAACTATCGTCCTTGGAATCTTTGTGCGTGGCCTGTTTAACAGGGCTAACCTGCCCATCTTCCCGTTTATCTTGTTCGTTTGTTGTGTCGACGGGGTCTTCGTTGTCTTCGGCACCTTCCGGAGTGTCATCTTCTCCTGTGCCGGTGTTGCTATCTTTACTGCGGCGTGACTTAGAGCGGCGCCGCTAACGCTGGCGCTTGGACTGTATTTCGGAAGGTTTATCCTCAACTGGGTCTTCCTTGTTGTTGCTGCAGTTTTCCTTTGGTGCATCCACCATGTATACGTCATACAAGGAAGTAGCCATCCAGCGTCCGGTGAACGGCGGGTTCTGGGCCTCTTCTTCTCCGGCATCGTCGTCACTGTCCTCAGAGTCGTAATCAAGTCCGTCGGTCAACTCCTCGACCGTGGCTATAAAGTGGGTGGTGGGTGGGAGGCGAAATTCTCCATCGTCAGCCCCTAGTTCGAGCCGAATATAGTTCGGCTGAGAGTCCTCCTCCAAGGACATGCTTTTTAACGAGTTTAGCACATCGCCTAGAGGCGAGTGCTGGAAGATGTCTGTGGCGCTGAATTCAAAAATCGATAAACTATCAAGTTCGGCGTCCGCGGGCTCGCATGGTTCGGAACCTATGGCCGGAGACGAGTCCGGTGTTCCGGTGGCATCACCGAGCCGCGCGACACCTGGCTCGAAGGTTCTTTCGTGGAGACGGTGAAGGGGTGGCAATCAGGGTGGTTCTACATCACTGAGCCGCGCGACACCAACTGGACGGCGGCCCCCAAATTCCGATCCGGAGTTCCGATGCGGCTCACCTCCTGGCAAGAGAAAGGCCTAACCTAGGGTTCTCCGGGCGAGCTGACAGGGCTCCAGACGTGTGTCCAGAACATGATATCCAAATAGATTAAGCTTGTCAATGTGATCCAGGTTATGCTCATCCGTCGGATCCTCCCGTGCCAACGCCAGACTTGCTATTTATGGGAATTCTATCCGGCCAAGCACCAGACGCTGCTAGAGCTCTTCGGCGCAACGCACGAGGATATCTGGAAAGTGCTCTTCAAGGCCGGCGAGATGCCACCGCCTACAACTGAGGATCGTGGGCTTAGCTCAAAGCGCCAAGCTAATTCGGTAAGTTCTTTCACGCTCTCAAGGCATAACCTTTACTAGCAAGTTGTGAGAAAGAGGTCTAGCTCTCCTATCAATTTTTTCGTTAGGCCTGGATCGACATAGCGAGGCGGATTAACTGTCCAGCCCCGCTACCCGAAGACGAAGAGACCCCACTCCTGACGAAGATGTTGTTCCCGACGCCTTATGACGTGCCAGAGAAGAAGATCAAAAAGGCAGCCAAGGGGACCAGGAGTGGCCTTCGTCGAAAGGATACTTCGGAACTGTCGTCCGGAGACGAGACCGACCCTTCGGTCGCCGAATACGGCGACGAGGAGGAAGAAGACAATTCCCCCCTGAGGGGGGAAGGAAAAAAAGGGTGGCCTCCACGAACCCGGAGGCAAAGGAACCCAAGAGGGGGGAGGGCTCCCTCACGGATAACTCTGCATGGGATGTCGATAGCAGTCCGGAACAAATGCCCCGGACTAAGCCTCGGGCAGCTTCGTAAGTACCAAAGACCTTATGCGCGTCCAAATGTTTGGCCCTTCCCCTTTGCAATATTAATTTGTTTAATTTATGCTATTGCAGTCCGGCCTGCGATAGTTCTCCGCAATCCTCGACAGAGGGCTCGCTAGACTCAAAGGAGATGGCTAGCATGTCGCCGCCACCTGTTCACTCTGCCTTGCCCAAGGATGATGACGAGGTGGTGTCCCAAAGGGCCTTCCCCGACAAAGGGGGGGCTCCGTAGATCGTCAGGATGGCGTCCAAGGGTGGCTCCACGGCCGCCGGACACATGAGGGAAGAAGCCCCCATGGAGACTGATGGTGGGGGCCGAGTTCCATTCGACCCTCAGCCGAATATCATTCCAGAGACCTGTACAGCTCCGGAGTCTAGCGAACGGCCTTCCCTGAAAGGAGGGGGTGTGCCTGTTTCACTGGTGACCTCTGTCCAACCAGAGGCACCGGATGATTTGCTGGAAGCACTGCGAGGTGCTTCCATTGTAGATGAACACCGTGTCCTCATGGGTATGGTGATAAAAAAGGTTCAGCCTGCCAAAAGCGGACTGGCCGAAGCCTGCACTAGCCTTTTAATAGGCTTTGAGGTAATAATAATTGTAGAAAGAATGTCACAGCGTAGACAGTAGCCCCTGATGCCCTGTTCGGTGTTCAGGAAGAAAAGCCGAACAGGGGATCAAAACGATTTTCGTAGGAGTCTAACATATGATGTCTATGTAAATAAGCAGGCGCCGCTGCTGGCTGCTGCCGCTCATACTGCGGAGGTCTCCGAACTGAAGCGGAGCCTGGAGTGTGCCGAGGAAGAGCTCAAACTTGTGAAGAAGCAGCTGGAGGACAACCAAGGTATGCAGTAACCGGTGCGTGTATGTTAGGAAGGATGAATACTTCGTGCTGACTAAAGTGTCATGGACTATACTAGGGGCCACGACCGAGGTGGCAGCCCTCAAGAAGGCATTAGCCGAGGCCGAGGACCAAGCGACCAAGGAACGCGCTGCACGCGAAAAGCACGAGGCCCGGGTCAGCGAGGTTCAGCAAGAGCTTCAGGATGCCGTTAAGAAGTACGAGTCCTTGGAGCGTAATTCTAAGACACATGCGTCCGAACTTGCGAAGGCTCGCCAGAGCGCACAAGAGGCTCAAGCCGAAGCCCAGAGAGCCCTTCAGGAACTCCAGGCGGCTAAGAAGATTGCGGCGGGTAAGGCTTTCGTTATGCAAAGCAAGTCTATGAAGGGAACGCGCCTTTTACTTACCCGAATTTGGTTCTCCACAGGGGCACTTATAGATTTGCCGCGCAGCGTATCCAATGCTGCTGGATTCTATCGACCTGAGGAAGGGAGTTCGACGGAGAAGCTGTTCTGGTCTCAATATCTTGGACCAGAACATCTGGTATCCTTCAGCGACCAACTGAAACAGTTGGTCGAGCTACACAAGGTGGCCGAGCTGGCCATGAGGGACCTGATAGTCCGGCTATGGCCTGCCGCGCCGGTACCCAGTAGCTACTTCGGGCTTGTGAAGCGGCCTGTTAGTGTCTGCCCGCAACCTGAGTTCGTAAAGCGATCGGTCTATATTGAAGGTGCCCGGATGGCCTTTGCTCGTTGCAAGATGTGGTGGGCGAAAATGGACGCCGTCGAGCTGATGAAGGGGTCGCCGAAGGACAAGGAGCACCGTACACCCGAGCGCTATTTTGTGGATGTCCTAGAGGGGTCTCGTATTGTAGCCACGCAGTGCGGGTAGGACGTTATTTTTGAGTGAATACACTCGTATTTTGTCTTGTATGATGACAACAAATCCGCTTTGTGATATAATTTACGTTTTGATTGTGTCCTCCTGTGTGGCCGTGTTGTATGAAATCTGAGGGTTAACCAGTCGTCGGCTTCTGCCCTCGCGTAGGTAGTACAGAGGTGTTCGGGATGGAATCTAAACAATCTTGATCCTATTATATGGTCCTTGAAGGAGTTGTTTAGCGCAACGAACCAGACAACCAGACTATGCGGTTTGAACGCCCTCACTTAGCCAGAGGAGTTTTATAATAAAACATATGCACATCCCCTGGTATACGAACCAGAGTGCTGTCAGTGTCTGATCGGGAAGTACCGATCCTTCGCGAAATGCGGAAAAATCTCCAATGATTTGAGACCTCCGAACAGCTGACTAGCTCTCACCCATCATGACAGTTAGTTTTCGGCTTTCTCTACTGAGGTGCTCATCCGGTTAAGACTAGGACACAATTGCAGTAGTTCTCCCTTTACTACCCTAGCCGATGTAGCAGAATGTAGGGTAGCAAGCACAGGAGCCAGGCAACCCAACTATTGACCAAAGACATGATTCAGAGCCAATGCATATAATGCTAAATTCGGGGTGCCGAACTATACTTATAGAAAGTGTTCAGACTTTTGTTGTCGTAGTGTGGGGTGTTATAGAGCCCCTGGCAAACATCAAACGTATCAAAGTGTACGGGTGCTACCTGATGGGGTTATCCACAGGGAATCTGAAAAAGAAAAGAGAGAAAGAAAACAGAGAAGACGTAAATCTAAAAAGCTGGGGTCCTACAGCTCCAGCTACAAACTGTTTTCATTGTAATGTAATTAGTACGTCAAAGCGCATTGATACAAATAGTGTAATAAGCAACATGCTATTTAACATGCTGAAACCAGGGGAGAGCTGCATGTGGGTCCTGCAAAACAGGTAGAGTTATCGTTAACGGAATCACCTAAAAAGTTCCCCATATGTCCGCGCTTCTCGCCGTCTTGGTGTATTTATCCTACAAGAAGACCGAAGACCAGACCCCCCGATGGGGCCTGTGGGATTGAGACCTGAAAGGAAAACAAGTAAAAGTGAAAGTATGTGTGTATCCAATGCCGGTTGAGCCGTGCCATGAATCACAAGCTATCTGTGCCTCCGTCAATGCCCATGGAATTTTAAGTGCGTAGTTATGTACGCGCGACATGAATGCCACCACTTGATCGGGACTTAGACGGAGGCCGGATTGCAAGTCGAGCTCCTGACGAGCCGAGCTCTCCCGCTGCAGAGTAGTTCAGACCCTCTTAAGGGTGTCTGCGGGCTCGGTAGCCGAATGAAGATTCTGCTTGAGAAGGCCTCTTTGTACTTCTGTTGCTAGGGCAGCTGTGTGCTCTTCTGTACGGAGAGAGCGTTCCGTATTGCCATTGACTGTTATGACGCCGCATGGACCGGGCATCTTGAGCTTGAGATAAACATAGTGTGGCACTGCGTTGAATCGAGCAAACGCAGTTCGTCCGAGCAGTGCATGATAGCCGCTGCGAAATGGGATGATATCAAAGATTAACTCCTCGCTTCAGAAGTTGTCCGGAGATCCGAAGACAACCTCTAATGTGATTGAGCCCGTAAAGCGGTCCTCTATACCTGGTATGACTCCTTTAAAGGTAGTCCTTGTAGGCTTGATCCTTGATGGGTTAATGCCCATTTTCCACGTTGTATCCTGATAGAGCAGATTGAGGCTGCTACCACCGTCCATAAGGATGTGAGTCAGGTGAAACCCATCAATTATTGGGTCTAAGACTAGTGCGGTTGAGCCCCCGTGACATATACTGGTCGGGTGATCCCGGCGATCGAAAGTGATCGGGCACGACGACCATGGATTGAATTTTAGGGCGACTGGCTCTATCGCGTAGACGTCCCTAAGCGCACGCTTGCGCCCCCTCTTGGGGATGTGGGTGGCATATATCATGTTCACCGTTTTGAACTGAGGGGGAAACTTTTTCTGCCCCCCTGTGTTCGGCTGCCGTGGCTCTTCGTCATCGTCCTCGCTTTGTGATCCTTTTTCCCTGTTCTCGGCGTTTAATTTGCCGGCCTGTTTGAAAACCCAGCACTCTCTATTTTTATGATTAGGAGGCTTGTCGAGGGTGCCGTGAATCTGGCATGGACGGTCAAGTATGCGGTCCAAGCTGGATGGGTCCGAATTGTTCTTTTGGGACGACTTCTTCCACTGACCGGACTTAGAGTCACTGAATCCGGCGTTGACCGCCGTATCCTCGGTGTTGTCATCGCCGTTTCGGCGCTTGTATCTATTGCGTCGAGACTTGTCTTTGTTATTTTTAACCTCATGGGTGCCGGCATTGCTTGCATTGTTTTTACTACGAGCCAACCAACTGTCCTTGCCCACACAAAAGCAGATCATTAGTGCCGTGAGGGCCGCCATGGATTTTGGCTTTTCTTGACCGAGGTGGCGAGCGAGCCATTCGTCGCGGATGCTACGCTTGAAAGCTGCAAGAGCTTCGGCGTCCGGACAGTCGACAATTTGGTTCTTTTTAGTTAAGAACCTTGTCCAGAATTTCCCGGCGGACTCTCCGGGCTGTTGAACTATATGGCTCAAGTCATCAGCGTCCGGAGGTCGAACATATGTACCTTGGAAGTTATCGAGGAAAGCCTCTTCCAAGTCCTCCCATCTGCCAATGGAATTTTCAGGCAGACTGTTTAGCCAATGTCGAGCTGGCCCTTTGAGTTTTAGAGGGAGGTATTTTATGGCGTGGAGGTCATCTCCGCGGGCCATATGGATGTGGAGAATGAAGTCCTCGATCCACACCGCGGGGTTCGTGGTTCCATCGTATGATTCTACATTCACGGGCTTGAATCCTTCGGGGAATTCGTGATCCAGGACCTCATCAGTGAAACAATGAGGGTGTGCGGGGCCTCTGTATCGGGCCGTATCGTGACGCGGCTCTGATGGAGTCCGTTTGCGGTGTTCGGCCTGCGCATGACTGGGTTTGTCACGTCCGAATAGGTGGCCGTTGTCACATGTCGAGGTGCGTCCTCGCGATCCGTAGATTGATCTGGTAGGTCCTGCTTTATTGTTCAGGTTTTGCTGGAGGTCATATGTATGGTTGTGGGCGAATTTATCTTTGCCTGAGTGACGAGGCGGGGCGGGCTGGTGTTCGGCATGAGTTGCCGTTTTCTCCCGGCCACGCGGTGGTCGGTCAGCCGCATTGTACGATGGTGGTATATACTCCGGCGCCTCCTCGTCGAACTGAGGGAGCAATTTACGCTTTGGGTAGCTTTTGGTTGGGCGCTTGAGGCCGTATTCTTCGGCTGCTAGGACATCAGTCCATTTATCAGCAGATCTTGGTCAGCTTGAAGCTGCTGCTGTTTCTTTTTCAGACTCCTTGCAGTGGCTATTAGCTGGCGCTTAAAGCGCTCCTGCTCAAGAGGTTCCTCGGGCACGATGAAATCTTCGGGGCCGAGGCTCACCTCATCCTCGGAGAGCCGAAGGTAACTATTGTCCTCGGAATCTTTGTGCGTGGCCTGTTTAACAGGGCTAACCTGCCCATCTTCCCGTTTATCTTGTTCGTTTGTTGTGTCGACGGGGTCTTCGTTGTCTTCGGCACCTTCCGGAGTGTCATCTTCTCCTATGCCGGTGTTGCTATCTTTACTGCGGCGTGACTTAGAGCGGCGCCGCTGACGCCGGTGCTTGGACTATATTTCGGAAGGTTTATCCTCAACTGGGTCTTCCTTGTTGTCGCCGCAGTTTTCCTTTGGTGCATCCACCATGTATACGTCATACGAGGAAGTAGCCGTCCAGCGTCCGGTGAACGGCGGGTTCTGGGCCTCTTCTTCTCAGGCATCGTCGTCACTGTCCTCGGAGTCGTAATCAAGTCTGTCGGTCAACTCCTCGCCCGTGGCTATAAAGTGGGTGGTGGGTGGGAAGCAAAATTCTCCATCGTCAGCCCCTAGTTCGAGCCGGATATAGTTCGGCCGAGAGTCCTCCGCCAAGGACATGCTTTTTAACGAGTTTAGCACATCGCCCAGAGGCGAGTGCTGGAAGATGTCTGCGGCACTGAATTCAAAAATCGATAAACTATCAAGTTCGGCGTCCGCGGGCTCGCATGGTTCGGAACCTATGGCCGGAGACGAGTCCGGCGTTCCGGTGGCATAGGCATCGTGTGGGACCGAGTCCATGTGCGGCTCCAACGCCGTGGAATCTGCGGCCTTCGTGGTGGGGTTAATCCTCCCGTCTTTGGATGGCGCGGCCTGCTCCGGCTCTAGGGCCAGTGCGGTTACAGGAGCGATCTCCTGGATGCGGCCCAATGACAGTTTTAGGTCATGATCATCGGGGTGATCAGGAGCGGCTACTGTGGTATCGAATCCAGCGAAGATGAAGTCTCCACGGATGTCCGCGACGTAGTTCAAGCTCCCGAATCTGACCTGATGGCCAGGGGCATAGCTTTCGATCTGCTCCAGATGGCCAAACGAGTTGGCCCGCAGTGCGAACCGCCGAACACGAAGATCTGTCCGGGGAGGAAAGTTTCTCCGTAGACAACGTCATTATTGACGATTGAAGGGGCCATCAAACCTTTCAGCGACAGCACAAAGGAACACTCAATGAAAGCACCAATGTCGGTGTCAAAACCGGCGGATCTCAGGTAGGGGGTCCCAAACTGTGCGTCTGAGGTTGATGGTAACAGGAGACAGGGAACACGATGTTTACCCAGGTTCGGGCCCTCTCTATGGAGGTAATACCCTACTTCCTGCTTGATTGATCTTGATGAATATGAGTATTACAATAGTTGATCTACCACGAGATCGTAATGGCTAAACCCTAGAAGTCTAGCTTGTATGACTACGGTATTGAGTATATCTTTTCCGGACTAGACCCTCCGGTTATATAGACACCGGGGGGGATCTAGGGTTACATAGAGTCGGTTACATAAGATGGAATCTTCATAGTTGTTCGCTAAGCTTGCCTTCCACGCCAAGGAGAGTCCCATCCGGACACGGGCACCGCCTTCGGTCTTCATATCTTCACAGCCCATCAGTCCGACCCATAGATAAAAGGCCGAATGCCCGAGGACCCCTTAGTCCAGGACTCCCTCGGCAGCGTCAGCTACCAGCCGCGAGGGGTGGAGCTGGGTAGTTAGGCCTAGGTAGGTTGTCGGTGTCAAAACCGGCAGATCTCGGGTAGGGGGTCCCGAACTGTGCTTCTAAGGTCGATGGTAACAGGAGACAGGAGACACAATATTTTACCCAGGTTCGGGCCCTCTCTATGGAGGTAATACCCTACGTCCTGCTCGATTGATCTTGATGAATATGAGTATTACAAGAGTTGATCTACCACGAGATCGTAATGGCTAAACCCTAAAGGCCTAGCTCGTATGGTTGTGATCATGTATATCCCCCTTTGGACTAAGTCCTCCGGTTTATATAGACACCTGGGGGATCTAGGGTTACACAAGGTCGGTTACAAAGAAAGGAATCTACATATTTGATCGCCAAGCCTGCCTTCCACGCCAAGGAGAGTCCCATCCGGACACGGGTGCAGTCTTCGGTCTTCGTATCTTCACAGCCCATCAGTCCGGCCCATGGCTAGCAGGCCGGACGCCCGAGGACCCCTTAGTCCAGGACTCCCTCATAGGTCATGGGGGAGGAGGTCGAATCGTCACTGCGGGAGAAAGAGAAGGGAGGAAGAAGATGAACAGGACACGATCTGTTTTGCACTGCTAGATGAACATCTGATGCTCCAGATGAGAAGTGACTAAGCAAACCTTTTTTCAGCTACATGCGATGGCTTTATATTTTACACATTTTTAGAGCTCATTTTTTGCATGTTCTTTTCATATCTTGTCCCATTGAACCAAATATTTGTCCATTATGCATGATCATCGGTATTTACACTTCTCCTTGTGAGCATTGCACATTTAGTAATTTATTTGGTTTTTATTAGTTTCCTTTATTTTCTTGTGTATACAGGTGTTTTGTAGGAACCTAGGACCATGCACGATGAAAGGACCAAGGACGGGCTCAATACGTACGACTCACGGTACCACACTTCACTATTTCGGAGAGTGAAAATAGTCATTTTTTCAAATTATTCAAAACTAAGATCTAATACCAGAGATGGATCGATGTCGTTTATACGAATCCAACGAGCACAAAAACGTCAAATTCCGAGCTCGTATGAAGGAATGGCGGCTGATTTACCGAAGAGGGGTAGAACAAAAGACAACGTAAAACATACCACCGTGGCTGGTCGTATGGAATGAAATCAGGTCCGAAGGTTACCTCTTCAGACGAGATTCTTCACCAATGCCACTTTTTGTTCTTCTTATTTGTGAATCATGTCACTTTCTCAATTATTGTTGCTCTCGAAGTTTCAAAGATTAGTTGCTCGAGCCTCGAGCACATGCGCATCACGCCAACGCCCACTGTTTTTTTGCTCTTATTTTGGAAATTGACAACCACACACACCACTCTGAATTAGTGTGGAAAAGTAGTCACTCATTTTTTACAGCTCGATATTGTTAGATGGCCATATCTCTTGTCAATGTGAGGTTTTCTTTAGATCAAAGAGTTAGGCCTAATTCTGTTTCATAGACCAGTGCTAGATGCCCAAGGGCGCTGGCTGTTGCAAGATGATGCGCTATCTCAATGATTTTACATCATTGTGATGGATGTTTGGCAAGCTCTAGTTGACAAAGCGAAGGAGGGGGGGTTTCTTTCTCATGTTGTTGGCCATTGAGCCACTCAAAAACATTCTTTATATGCCGATAATGTTGTATAGCCTTGAGACACTGATTATGTCAATAAAATTTTCTTTTTTAAAATAATGTTTGCCGGAAAGCATGCCTCCAATATATGCTTTGAGTCCGATGGCTATGGAAGGTTACGGTATCCATGGCGTATTGGGAAAGAGGAATACATATGTGCCATATGGAGTCCGGCGGTAGGAGCACATGACTCCGGTGTTTCCATCGACTTGTCACTGGTTGCGGATCTCGACTCCGGCTACCGGCGAGCCCGAATCGTTGGAGGGAGAATGTTTGCATTTTTTAACGTCTAAGTCGATACTCAGATCCATATGATGCCAGCGTGTCGAGATTCACACAATGATAAGGGAAATCGACAATGGATTAGTTGATTAGTGCCATCAACTTAGTAGACATGAAAAGGAAAGTCCCACACGTGTAAATATCCTCTTGTAGATAAAATATTATCTTGCAAGCTGAACCGCCTTTTCTTTTGAATAAAGATATTCAAAGAACATCTTAGATCTAATTAATATATACATACATACAAATTTTATCTACCATCAGTGGTAGTTATAACCACTTGAGATTTGTATGTTGTGTGTAGTATCTACCAAATTGAAGAGTATGTACACGTAGTATGTAGTATATAAAAATGTTTAAGTAGTATATATAGTACTTTTAGGTAGTATGCATCGTATTTTCAGTATGCTCCATTTTACGTACAAATATATACGTATTTCACAAATACAATAAAAATTATGGGCCAACTTGCAATTTTTTCATGTTACCCACTTTGGATTATCTTATATATAATATATGAATATACTTATAATGATAAAGTAACATATAGAATACCATATGATAGTATATGAGACATGTGGGATAACTACCACTGGGTGGTAGGATGGATTTTCCCGGATTGACTATTCGTCACCCTGGGTGAGGAATGATTATTCTTCACCCCCCCCTCTATTTTACCATCAATGCACCGTAATTTTACGTTCTGTAAGTTTTGACTTATTTTCAACATAAAAAAAGACCGTAAGAAAATATATAATCGTCGTAAAAAATATTTTATGTTACGTAAAATTACAAACGTAAAAACATAGTGTAAAATTTACATAAATTACAAATTTTCCCGTCTTATGACCTATTTTTATTTTCTTATGCCAAATTTTATACAGTGAATCAATATGAATGTAATAATTTGAATTCTAAATGTAATTTAATTATAAAGTGATTGTAAGATTACCTCGGGTGAAGAATAACTTATTCTGCATCGTGGGTGATGAATATTAACACTACACACACATACACAACTGGTACAATTGATACACAACTGGACATAAAATGACCAGTAAATAATAAAATTACATTCAAGATCATACGTACTAGCCTCCTTCTTCCTCTGACTATACGCCGCCCGCTGGTGATTAGAAATTACACTTAATCGACAGTAAAACAAAGTGACACTTGTACAGGCCCTCGCCATACCACATCTTAATTACATCATTGTCATGGTTCTGCGTGCGAACTGTTTGTCGAAGGAATATTTTGGCATGGTGGTCAGTTCTGGGACCATGATCGGATGCTCAATCTATAGCATGGCTGTCAACAGTTGCAAGCTTGCAGCAGGACACGGATCCCATCCCCAGCTGACGTGTCTGAAGCGTCAGCCTACCGTGGCCAGTGTTTCTTAACGATGATGATGTCCGCCATTTGTTTCAGTGATTAGCTTCTAAAGACGGCGTTTGTCTATTCCGCATTTCTTGTTCATTGGCAACATATTTCATATCATCGCACACCATGTCATGGAGAGAAGTCAAGTGACATAACATGTAATAAGAAAGAAAAAAACTGAAAAGAAAATTTTGCAACAATCTCAATGTAAAATCTCACGAATATAGTATCAGCTGAGAGATAACCAAAAAAAAAGAGAGATAACCAACTCTCAGCCAATTAAGATTTAGCAAGACTATTTTTGCTAAACCTCATCTGCCTAAAATTATTTTTGGCATCAGTCACTTTTTGCTTCTTCCTACTTGCAGATGTGGAGGTCAGACCTTGTCAGAGAAGAAGCAATCTCGCAATCTTTCCTAGGGATGTGGGGGTGCAGGTTCGCTGGGAAGCAGCAGCCTCACTATCTATTTTAGGGATGTGGGGAGCGCAGGGGTTCGCTGGAGTTGTTCACTAGTGTGGGCCTTAGAGGGATGGCTTGGTCGGGGCCGCGACCAACACGACTGTAGGGGGAAGGTCGAGAGGAGGGCCGGCGGCTACGCCAGGAAGAAGAAGTCGAAGGTTGAAGATGAACCCTGATCTATTTTCAGCCGTTGATCCAATGGCCCTTGAAGAAGGTCTTTTTTTTTAGAAAAAAATGGTCAACAGGGGAGTCCTTGGAGACGGTGAGTCGGTGACCGATGCAACATATTTTTTTCAGGCTACTGACGTATATAGACTGGTTCAGACGCATATTTTTTCAGGTGACTGGAAATTTGTCACAACAAAAGATGACTAGGTGTATTTTTCCTGCATAAAAAAGATGACTAGGCGTATTTACACGGAAAAATAGCTTTAATCTCCCCTTGTTTATTTAGCACTGGTACGATTCCTTCGTGCTCGTTTTTAGTACGAACACAAAACGTAACCAGTACATGCATGCGTTGACGCATGCACACGTACGTGCACGTTGAGTCACAGCTTGTCGCAGCGAGCGGGCACGAAGACCAGCTTATTGCTCTCCAGGTCGTAGACCACGTGCGTGTTCTGCTGCTGGAAGTTGCCTATGCCGGTCATGCCGCTCTCGCCCGCCGCATGTATCACCACGCACGTCCCGTCGTCGTCGCCGTCGCCGCCGTCGAGGTCCAGCACGTAGTTCTCCCGTGGAAGGTCCCAGTCCGCATCTTCAAGATGGAGGGTCATCTTCGGCATGGCGGGCGCCTTCTTCTTATGCGGGGCGGAGAAGCACAGCATGCCGGCGACCATGTCGGACGGCAGCGGCACCTGCGCCTTGAACTCCTCCACGATGCTCAGGAACACGGCCCGCGGGAATTTCGTGATGCTCAGGCCGGAGTCGATCATCGTCCCGCCGGAGCCATCGCCCTTGAACGCGAACGTCGACGCGTTGAATGGCAGCCGCGTCTTGCCGACGGTGATGCCTTTGAGCGAGAGGTAGTACTTGGTGCTGTCTGGACCCCGGGCGAACGGGGTGGACTGGATGGGCCCCGTGGCCTGCGCTTGAAGGTCATCCGGCGTGCCCAGGAACACGGGGCTGGTCCTGGACTCCACGATGTTGGTGAAGCAGTAGGAGAAGCCACCCACCTTGAGCTGCGACGGCAGAGACAACGGCCCGCGGCCGAAGCCGGCGATGCCGGACTCGTTTGATCCGAAGAGGCCGGTGTTGAACATGCCGCAACCAAAGCGGAGTTTCGGCACCGCGGCGACCTTGCCGTCGTTGGGCGCCTGCTGGAAGGTGAAGGTGTCCTCCACGATCTGCCCCGTCGAGATCGAGTTGTCGCCGTAGAAGTAGGTGTAGAAGCAGATGTTGTCGCGGGCGGTGCACCCGGAGAGCGCGAGCCCCCCCTGCGAGCAGACAGGGTCGGAGCACGAGACGCCGTGGATGGTGCCGGAGGCGGAGATGTTGATCGCCGGGAACGGCTGGGGGAAGCAGACCTGGCAGAAGCACTGCGTCCAGACGAAGTCGCTGCCGGTGTCTAGCGTCAGCGCCACGCGCTGCGGGCGAGGCGTGCCGATGCCAAAGTGGACGAGGTACTCGGATTGCATGTTTTCTATGCCCACGGTGCCACGGCTCACGGGCGCGGTCACCGGGTGCGCATTGGCGCCACGGCCAGGTGCTGGGCACCGGCTGTCTATGCGGGCCAGTGACCGAGCGGCCATCCGGCGGAGCAGCTGGTGCTTGGTGAAGCCGCGGCCGCTGTCCACGTGCGTGAGGTGAGCCCGCAGGGACGCCGCCGCGTGGCCGGCCGCCGACGAGGCTAGCAAGGCCGTGAGGAAGAGAGCATAGGGTAAGAGCTGCAGCGCAGGCATGTCCTTCGACGTGCACACGCTCACGCCGTTGAGCACTTTACTAGGTGGAAAGCTTGATAATTCGGTTACATGTTCGTCGAGGAGCACTTAGGATGTTGGACTTATATGTAGCAACGGTGTGCCAGTCAACTTTGCAAAAAGGTCCACAAAAACATGCATAACCACAAGATTGTCCAAGCCACTTTCTAGATTTTTTTTGTTTGCGAATCATCACTTCCAATATTTTTGTTGCTCCTCGCTCAAGCACAGAACTTAGTGCCTGCACCTAGGCATTAAGCCTAGCCGGCCTATCCCTATCCGTGGACAATGATGCTATAAGATAATGAGAAAAGTGATTCTACCATGCACAGGATATCCCGTGCATGGCTAAACCGTTGATATGGTTAGAGATGCACTCATGCCATGTATTCATTCTCATATTTAAATCCATCTCACAACTTTATGGAGCAAGGCAGCACCTGCTAGTTCTCTCTCCTACACACTAGTATGTGACGTGGATTTTATTTTGAATCCAAACTTTAAACAACCATATATTTTAAAATAAATACAAGGTAAATAGTCTGTATGAACGTGTGTCTTTCTTTTGATGATATCTTCGAAACAAGTTCAATATTTAATATGTATTGAATTTTGAGTTTACGAAACACAATGAAACAATTTTTTTTGGAATATTGCATGATGGTTTTCGCGTGGATATATAACAATGTTCTGTTCTTGCACACATTAGTAAGTTTATTAATAACAACGGAAAATAACTTGTGCAAATTGACAAAAAAAAAGTCTAACAATCACAGTTTTTGTAGTTTCATGAAGTTCTAAAGTTCATGTTTCAAAAATGTTCAAATAATATTCATGGTTAGTCTTGTTGAAAAGATCTCGTTGACAAAAACACAAATATGTAAGAAGATAAGGAATCAAATTTTATGTGTGAAAACTAGGACAAATTCAAATTAGAGACAACTTAAAATCCATAGATGGACTGAGGAGAAAGAAAGAATTTTTATTAGGGGATAGGATGGAGCCCGTGTGCTCATAATTGAGTTAATGGTGATGCCATGCACAGTATCTTCCGTGCATGGTAGAAAACCAATTTCGATGTGGTTTTCATGTTTGCTCGATGAGCAGTGAGTACGCTGGTGCTCGTCCATTTCACGACGCTGCTGCTGTTGCCGGGCTACTTTGTCGGTGTGTCTCGTGTCGATTTTGTGGTATGTTTGCAGTCTTTTCAATGGAAAAGAGGCACTATCCGATGGGAAACGAGATGGTTGTTCTCCATATGGCCAGCTGGTACATATCCTTGTGAACTTGATGCTGCCACCGTCCTAATCACCTTTTGCTCGCCACACAGGAGTGTCTCAAATTCAATGGCGAAATTACTGTGCACACGGCAAGTTGCCGAACGATTTTCAGATGACGTTGTGATCGATGGCTGCGGCCCACATGAACCCAAGTGATCGATGGCTCCTATAGCTTGCCGTCTACAAATCGGGCACAACCCATCGTTTGTGTAGCAGCTCTCATTCAGTGGGGCTGGGAGTGCGACATGGACGTTGGACTTTTTTTATTCCGCATTTCATGCTCTTTTTCACATCTCCTTGTTCCATATAACGGCATGGAGGTTTTATCTTTTGGCGTGGGTGGCAGAAAATCTACATACTCCTACGTAACTTGCCTCATAGCATCTCCAACAACCGCGCAGCATGCTAAAAAAGCGTTTGCAACGTGCTGTTCGCGAGTTTTTGCATGTTGAGAAACGCTTGCTCCAGCGGCCGCTGCAAATTATACCACACGCTGCAAAAAAAACTATGTTATACACTCAAAACAAATAAAAAACCATAGGCATAGATAAAAAAAATAATACATAGATAAAAAAACGATACATAGATAAAAAACCATAGGCATAGATAAAAAAGTGATATATAGATAAAAAATGCGATACATAGATAGTTCATCTAGCATAGATAGGTAAAAAAAGAAACTAGTCCGAGGTAGAAACTACGGTGCAACTAGAAACTACTCCGAGTCGTTGTCCGCCTCCTCGCTTGTGTCGTCCGACGTATCAAGCCACGCGTCTTCCCACCGCTCATCGTCGCTAGAGAAGAATGATGCCGCTCCCAGATCGCACTGCGATATTGCGAGTGCCTTCCGAGGACGCCTTTCTGCCCGTTCCGCGCGTCGCCTTGCCCTCCTTTCCGTCCAGAAGGGGTTCTTGTTGGCGACGTCCTCCGGGTGGCGCTAGCGCCACTCCGCCATGGCTCTCTCGTCCGCCTCGTCGATGAGGAGGCGGCGCTGCCGCCGACGGTGTTCCTGGCGGTCGGCATCAGTTATTAGCCGCGGCGGAGGGGCGACGACCTGCGCTGCTCGCACGTCCAGACATCCTGGAAGTTCATCTGTGGGCGAGGCCTCCTGAGGCGCCACGCCGCCGCATCGTACGCGCGGGCGGCCTCGTGTGCGGTCTCGAACGTGCCGAGGCCGAGGCGAACGTTGCCGGACCGAATCTCAGCGTAGAAGGCCCCGAAGGGGCGCTCGCGGATGCCGCGGTAGCCCGAAGATCCCTGACGGCGCGGCGGCATGGTGACACGGTGGTGGCGCGTCGGTGGCGGGGCGAGGAAGCGGCAGAGGAAGAGGGGAGAGAGGGCGTGCGATGTGGATAGCGATGGGAGGTCGCGTGGCGGGCGCAGAAATTTATAGGCGTGCCGGAAGCGGCACACCAAATCTAGCACGCGACCTCCCGCTTTTTCCCCGCGCGCGTAATCGTTTCCCATGCGCCCGAGTATCCCGCCTCCGCTCCCGCGTGCACTAAAATCACATTTTACCCGGTGCGTGCGGTTTTTGCAGCCGCTGTTGGAGATGCTCTAACTAATCTCTCCACCCCCGACTTCAACTGGGTAGGGCCTCTTCCGCAGATTTCCTTCAACTGAAAAAGGCCACCTAAACTATTACATTAGTTTACGTTTGATGGTTACATAGGTGTAGTATCGCCGGTTGCATGGTACCGAGTTTTCAGTGTGTCTGTAAGCTTATTATTGTGTGCTTCTGTATGTTTTGAACCACAAATGATTAGGTTGTCTATATCTTCTGATGTAGACATTCTCTTGTATTATCAAGAGAAAATCGCACATCGCAGTGTTGGCGCACTCAACATTCAGTACAAGTAGAAACATTTGCTGCATCAACAACCTTTGAAGATAGCAAAGGCACCGTCAATGCCACGTTGGGCACAGAACTTAGTGCCTGCATCTAGGCTTTAAGCCCAGCCTATCCCTATCCGTGGACAATGATGATATAAGATAATGTGGATGTCATGTTTGCTCGACAATTGGTGAGTACGCCGGTGCTCGTCCATTTCACGACGCTGCTGCTGCTGTTGTCGTGCTACTTTGTCGGTGTGTCTTTTGTCGATTTCGTGGAATGTTTGCAGTCTTTTCAACAGAAAAGAGGCACTAGCCCGGTGGGAAACGAGATGATTGTTCTTGCCCTTTTTCATATGGCCAGCTGCAGGTACATATCCTTGTGAACCTAATGCTGGGTTCATGCTGCTCAATTGTTCACAAGTTCAGTGTGACTAGGAGTGTCTCAATTTCACAAATTCAATGGGGCTGGGAGTGCGACATGGACGTTAGACTTTTTTTTATTCCACATTTCATGCTCTTTTCACATCTCTTTGTCATATATGGCAACATATTCCATATAATTGCACGGAGGTTTTATCTTCTGGCATGGGTGGCCGTTTAGCAATAGGTTGCATGGTACCGAGTTTTCAGTGTGTTTTTAAGCTTACTAGTAGAGTGCCCGTGCGTTACCATGGGCTCTTGAAATAGTTGGCAAGAGTTACATGTTAAATTTCACATTAAACAATATAACATAAACATAATTATTGAATAATTAAAGTCCATTTTTGCAATGTAAATTGATAACAAAAATAAAAATTAACGACATGTCCATGTAACAAACTGAGCGATGTTCCAACTGAACATCTATTACAAAACTATCAATATCTAGATGATGCGCTTAAGAAATTTTTTCACAATATCAAGAAAGTTGCCTTTAGCTTCATTCCAACGATGTTTTAGCAAGTATAATAAAACCGCTTCCTCAACTCATACCCATCCTGCACAAACAATATATGTAATTAGTATGAAAATTTCACGCCAAAGGTCTTAAAACATGTAAAGGATGCGTTGCCACTGACATTTAAAAAAAAATACTGGTTGCATATATAATCATAAGACATGTCAATTTTCCAGCTTGGCATAGAAAGTGAGTCTAAAATTTCAAGCCTTGCAATATCATTGTCCTTGTTGATTCAAATTAGGGAGATCTAACCCTAGCCGCGTCTTGCGCCGCCGCCGCCTCTTCTTCATCGCACCACGGCGCCCCGCCACCGGCAGCCACGATCGCATCTCCGTCAACCCTCCCCCTTCCCATACAACCTACGCCCTAGACCAGGTAGGATCCTAGCTCCTACCACATACAATTTATAGTAAATTTAACATGAAGTGAACCCCAATTACAAGGAAAAAGGAACATTACTTCTGAGAGTACATGAATTAGTAACACACAAGTTTCTTTGTCTGGTAAAACATGTATTCAACCAGTTGGAACCGGGACCAAGACGATTACAGACTACAGACTACAAACGTCACTTATCACCCACCATGTCTTGAAAACTTTGGATATAAGTAGCATGAACTTTAAGGGGCCAAATCCTCAGTGCACTGCTCGCTCCCGTGCTAATCTAATAAAAAAGAAATCAGAAAAAGATGCAGGTTTGCCCCCCTATCCTGAAGCTACTACTATGCTCTCTAGGAACATAGTCTGAAAGAAGAAATAAACAGCAGCGACATTGCAGTCGAGGGAGGTTTATGTGTACGTGCCAGATGTACTCGGCGACGACCCCATTGGTCTCGACGGCGAGGGCCAGATCCTTGAACCTGAACGCTCCTCCAGGCGCCGAACACCCTTGCTCCCTTAGAGCCGATTCTGCATTCTCGTTGAAATCTTAATACAACAGCAGAAACTGCTACTTTTAGTCAGAAATAAATGCAATTCAAAACATGATGTGTTAGGCTGTTAGCAATTGATCAACCAAAATAGATTGCCATGATGATGTTTTTGTAGTTGAGAGCCACCAACTCCCCACGGACCCAGGACATCTGATCGGACGCATTAATACATCTTCAATTGACAAATTGACATTGAAGGAACAACAAATTGACATTGTAGAATCTTCGTTTTGAAAACAAATTGACATCTTCAATTATCATCTTCAATCTTCGTTTTCATCTCACTTTGAAGGAATAACAAATTGATTGCACATGGAAAAGGAAACCAAATCAAGAAAAGCATGCAAATTTTTTTATTGCAAAAAAGGTGTAAGATAGGGGTACCTGTCATTACTTGCATGCACCTCATTGTCATCTCTCTCAACTGAATATAATCTGGCATCTGAGAAGACGAAACATGCAATTGTAGGAGTTAATGGCACCTGTTCAGTGAGCAAAATAAAGGGAAGCAAGTCATGGTCCACATGTGTATCAGCCAAGCAAAACTGAACATTCTATGCACCACTCCCAGCAGCACTGCCGCAGAAACACATATGTGAAAATCATTAAGAGGACTGGAAGATATACTAAAACAAATACAAAAAGGAAATCATGTACACATGGTTTAAGAACATGTGGACCTCCTAATAATAGTACTTTGGATTTGGTCAAGAAAAAGCATAATAGATCCCTAGTTCGCTACATCCTGAGGAGGAGCACATACAAAATTATATGCTGAGGATCTCTGCCACCTTACCAAATTTGCATCGCAATTTTTAGAAAACTTGCACTTCTCAAGATAAAGCAAAACAATTTGACAGCTTACATGTTTCATCAATTTTTCTCATGTGCCCTTAAGAAAAAGAAATATGCAAAGAGAGAAACAAAACCATCACATTTCTTATTTGCGGCCTCCTCATGGAGTCCTAGCCGCACCTCGCCGTTGTCATCCACCGGCGACGGAGGGCTGATGTGAATGGAAAGATCAGGAGCAATTGGTGATGGATGAACGGAAAGGCCGTGCCACTAGCTCTTTCCCATCCACCATACAACAAGAATACATATCAGGCAAAATTCACTGCACTCAAAATCGCATTGTCACCAGGCAAATATTCTTCATGTCCATCTACGAGAGTACGATTGTAGTGTAAAAAGTGGAAACATGTCACCATCTATCAAAACAAATACGTGGTACCCAATGACTACAATTAAGCAAAAAATTGAGAACTGTTCTAGTCTCATGCCTGAAGCTACAAAACCATGTGGCTTACTACAATATGTGTGCACCTTTGTGGCAAAGAAAACCTGCAATTACTCACGAATACATTGATAACCATGGTAGCAACTGATCGCACCGTCCCATAGTCCGTTATAATATTTCTCAAAATAAGACCCCTATAATAGTCCCAGACTCTCTTTTTTAATACAGGGCCAAGATGATACAAGTGAAAAGAATTCACTCTCTTGCCTCATATCCCCGTAGATTCTTTGAATTTTGTGGAAGCTTGTCATGAAATTCCACTCCATTATGTTCTCTCTCACCATTTCTCTTCTATGACAAGCCTTTTCATCAATCGTTTAATCCCTACATCATTTGTGCGAACCTTACAAAATTAAGCTATTATGCAGCACACTATATGTAAAAGGAAAGAAAATGAAGTGAAAGGTAAATAGCTAATTATCTACACCCTAATATATTTCAAGCAACCATTAATGAAATATGCTATATCAATTGTTGCTTTATGCTGCCATTGCAAAAGAAATACCTACAATTTGTTCCATTGAAATGTTATAATCCACTCCACTGGCATGTGACATAAAAATTTCTGAGAAAATTGCAGGCTAGTTTCAGCGTGCCAATGTGCAGTATGTACTACAGCTACCTGCTACTATCAGAGTATCATGCATCCATCCACCCCAAAAAAGGAGTAAACAAGGGAACTGAGATTGAATGTGGATGAAGTGATCACCTTGAAGATGTGTGGCTTGAGGTACTTGGAGCATATCCATCACGCGCGTGCCCCTCTACTCCTACGGCTTCATCAAGATGAAGAGGCTAGAGAGAAGGAGCGACAGAGGTCGTCCCCCTCTCCCTCCGCTGGCAGACCCAAACCATCAGCTAGAACACGGCTAGGGTGCGGGGAGGCCATGCCATCACGGATCAACAGCGAGAACGCAGGCCCTCATGTAACACCCCGGATGTGATTTACCCAATATGTACCCCAACTCTTGCTGTTTCCGGCGTTAAGTTATTTTATTTTCTCGGGTTCGGGTTTTGTCTCCATGTGTTGTTATCGTTGTCATGCATCTCATATCATGTCATCATGTGCATTGCATTTGCATACGTGTTCGTCTCATGCATTTGAGCTTTTTCCCCGTTGTCCGTTTTGCATTCCGGCGCTTCGTTCTCCTCCGGTGGTCATTTCTACCTTTCTTTCGTGTGTAGGGATTAAACATTTCCGGATTGGACCGAGACTTGCCAAGCGGCCTTGGTTTACTACCGGTAGACCGCCTGTCAAGTTTCGTACCATTTGGACTTCGTTTGATACTCCAACGATTAACCGAGGGACCGAAAAGGCCTCACGTGTGTTGCAACCCAATGCCCCTCCAATTTGGCCCAAAACCCTCTCCATCATCTAGAGCGTTCGATCACGAGCGCGTGGCCGCAAACCGCACCTCATTTGGACTCTCCTAGCTCCCTCCACCTCTATATAAAGACACCCTCCGAATCCGGATCTCCTTTTCCCCCGAAACCCTAAAAAAATCGTCTCCGCCACGCAAGACATTGTCCGCCCGGGTCGGACACACCGCGCCGCCGCCCCACACCAGTAGCATCCCTCCACGTGGCGCCCGCCGCTCGCCGCCGCCACGGGCCGGGAAGCCCGATCCGGGCCCCCGCGGCCCGTCTCCTCGTCGCCGCCGCCCGCGGGAGGAGCCCGCCCGACGCCGCCGCCTCTCCTCTTGCCGGCGCCCGTGCCACTGTACGCCGGCGACCGCCGCCCACGCCACCGTACGTCGGCGACCGGCGCCGTCCCGCTCCGCCTCCGGCAAGCCTCGCCGCCCCGGCCTCTCCGCCGCGCCGCCCCGTCGTCGTCCCCCTCCTCCAGCCGGTGAGCCCTCCAAGTCCGGCGACCTCGGCGTCCTCTCCGGTGAATAGCTCCGGCGTCCTCGAGAAGCGTGCAATCGGGATCTGGATCTGAGATCCCGTTTGGGTTGACTTTCTCCCGAAACCCTAGTTCATATTGCCCTGTTCATCGTGCTATAACTCCTCATCCGTACCTCCGTTTTGGGCATATAGCATATCAAAATGTTCGTCTCAGAGAGTATATCATTTCATCTCATTGCATCATTTTCATTTGATTTCATCTTGATGCCCGAAATGCTGTTAGAAGAGTGCTACTTGAGATAATTGTCAGATCTGCTGCTCCAATTAGATATTTGTCATTTTTGCCATGATTAATGTGTGCATGATATGCCCTGGTGCTCTACATGTGTTTTGTTATATGTTTTTCCATCTATCCAGAGGTGCAACCCATGTATTTTTGTGATGTGTGTGGTGACTAGCACAAGCTTGCAAAGTGAGGCATTTGTTAATGCTGATTTCAGGGACTTAGCATTTTCACTAAGTCCTTGAGCTGGTTATCTCATATGGCCATATGTTCATGTTGTTTCCTAGTGATCCGTGCCCCTTTTGAGGATGATCAGTAAGGATGTTTTGTTAATCTTGTAGTGCTCTATCCATCCATGTCTTTGTTTGCAATTATGGAGCACCCTAGCTTGAGTCAATCGAGCTCTACTTTTGCCATTTCGTGAATCTGGGCAGATTGTCTACTTGTTAGCAATTTTGCCGAGGATGTTGTAGTTGATCCGTGCATGATATGCTATTGTTCTTGCAATGTCTAGCTTGCATTTTGTGTATTCTTGATGGGTGTATGCTTAGTTTGTCATGACTTGCTCTGTAGTGAGTGCATCGAGCTCGTAAACATGCCTACTTGATATCTGTTTCAGCATGCTCCAGTTTTCCCTAAGTCTGTGATCTGATTATGTTTTTGCCATGTTCACATGCTTGCAATTGTATTTTCTGATCCCTTTTGGCTCAAGGTCACTAAGGGACTTTTGTTAAGATCTTTGAGTAGCTCCATGCCATGCTTTACTTTGCCATGTTCAGGTCCTGTAGCATATTGTTTTCATGCTCCAAAGTGTGCTACCTGATCTGAAATTCCAAACAAGTGTTAATTTCACTAAGTCTGAAATCTGTTTGTCAAATGCATTTTTGCCATGCTTGTTTGAACCTATTAATGGATGAGTTGGCCGTAGCTCAGTGCTAGACTTTTGTTAAGCATCATGAATACATCCCTGCCATGTATTTTGATGCCATGTTTGGGTGCTGTAGCATGTTCATCTTGTTGCATTTAGATGGCTACTTGCTGTAAATCGCAGAACGTGGTCATATTTGAATCGCTTGCCATTTCCAAACCGTAACTCCGATTCCGGCGTTCTTTATATCGTTTTCAAGCGATTTCATCTCATCTTTACAGTGGCACACTTGGATTTCCATGTTGAGGCCAGGTTCATTCGTTCCTCGTCAAATCTTGCATATGCATCACATATTGCATCCCGCATAGCATATCATCTTTGCATCATATTGTTTGAGCTTTGCACGTGGTTGATTGTGTTCCGTTTGCTTGTTTGTCTTGTTTGGGTAGAGCCGGGAGACGAGTTTGCTAACGAGGAGCCCGTTGAGTTTACTTTTGAGGATCCAGTCAACTCTGACAACTTTGCAGGCAAGATGACCATACCCTCGAAATCACTTCTATCTTTGCTTGTTAGTTGCTCGCTTTTTTGCTATGCCTATGCTGCGATACCTACCACTTGCTTATCATGCCTCCCATATTGTTGAACCAAGCCTCTAACCCACCTTGTCCTAGCAAACCGTTGTTTGGCTATGTTACCGCTTTGCTCAGCCCCTCTTATAGCGTTGTTAGTTGCAGGTGAAGATTGAAGTTTGTTCCTTGTTGGAACATGGAGATGTTGTTCCTTGTTGGAACATGTTTACTTGTTGGGATATCACAATATATCTTATTTAATTAATGCATCTATATACTTGGTAAAGGGTGGAAGGCTCGGCCTTATGCCTGGTGGTTTGTTCCACTCTTGCTGCCCTAGTTTCCGTCATATCGGTGTTATGTTCCCGGATTTTGCGTTCCTTACGCGGTTGGGTAATAATGGGAACCCCGTGACAGTTCGCCTTGAGTAAAACTCCTCCAGCAATGCCCAACATTGGTTTTACCATTTTCCACCTAGCCTTTTCTTTTCCCTTGGGAGTCGCGCTCCTGAGGGTCATCATTATTTTACCCCCCGGGCCAGTGCTCCTCGGAGTGTTGGTCCACCTGTCAGCTGCCGGTGGCCACCAGGGGCAACTCTGGGCTGGCCTACCCGTACCTAAGACAATCTGAGTGTGCCCTGAGAACGAGATATGTGCAGCTCCTATCGGGATTTGTCGGCACATTCGGGCGGTGTTGCTGGATTTGTTTTAACCTGTCGAAGTGTCTTGAAGAATCAAGATACCGAGTCTGATCGGAACGTCTCGGGAGGAGGTCTATTCCTTCGTTGACCGTGAGAGCTTGTCATGGGCTAAGTTGGGACTCCCCTGCAGGGATTTGAACTTTCAAAAGCCGTGCCTGCGGTTATGGGCAGATGGGAATTTGTTAATGTCCGGTTGTAGATAACTTGAACCTCAATTTAATTAAAATGAATCAACAGTGTGAGTTACCGTGATGGTCTCTTCTCGGCGGAGTCCGGGAAGTGAACACGGTGTTGGAGTAATGCTTGCGCAGGTTGTTTTCTAGTTTCTCGTTCGCGCTTTGCCTCCTCTTCTCGCTCTCTTTTGCGAACAGGATAGCCACCATATATGCTAGTCGCTTGCTGCAGCTCCACATATTTACCTTGCCTTTCCTATTAAGCTTAAATGGTCTTGATCGCGAGGGTGCGAGATTGCTGAGTCCCCGTGTCTCACAGATTACTTCCAAACCAAATGCAGGGCCTGATGATTCCGCTCCAGGTGACGCGCTTGAGCTCAAGTGGGAGTTCGACGAGGACTCTCAACGATACTATGTGTCTTTCCCTGATGATCAGTAGTGGTGTCCAGTTGGGAGTGATCGGGACCGTGTCGCATGTTGGATTATCTTTTATTTTGGCGCCGTAGTCGGGCCATGAGTGTTTGGATGTTGTAATGCTATTTATGTACTTGATTGACGTGGCGAGTGTAAGCCAACTATGTTATCCCCCCTTTATTATTTATTACATGGGATGTTGTGATGATTGCCTAACTTGCGACATTGCTTTCAATGCGGTTATGTCTCTAAGTCGTGCCTCGACACGTGGGAGTTATAGCCGCATCGAGGGCGTTACAAGTTGGTAATCAGAGCCTTCCCCGACCTTAGGAGCCCCATTGCTTGATCGTTTTAGCAGCCGAGTTGTGTATAGAAAAATGTTTTGAGTCATTTAGGAACTATATATCAGAGAGTTTAGGAATTCTTTTTACTTCCCAGTCTCTTCATCGCTCTGGTAAGGCATCCTAACATAGAGTTTTGACTCTTCTCTTCTCAAATTTCACAAAAAAAAAATTTAGGATCACGCGGGTATCTTGGAATCGTTCCGATGGTTTTATGACGAGAACATTGTCTTGGTGCCTCCTGTTAGGGGTTTTGTGGAAGTGTCCCGGGGAGTTGAGCTCTGAGGTGTTGTCGTCATAATTTTATCGTTGCAGTTTTGGAATACCTGAGTTTAGTACGCCGACATCGAAAATCTCTTTTATGTAGTTCGTTGGTGAGATAACCTCGACGCCATCCAGTACTGGGGCGGGAGTTCGGGAGTATCGCCATAACTTGTATAACAGATGCTTTTCGAAGGTTGAGGTAGATGGTTTCTGAAGTTTTTCTCGGTTATGTGTTGAAGGATGGATACAGCTGGATGTAGGATTTGCTAGATTTGGGTGAGATATTATGCTTCCCCTGTATCCCCAACACCTGATTGCATAACCGGAAAGGTTCGGGAGTTTCATAGGTGGGAATTCTTGTAGCTCTAGTTCTTCTTCCACGGATATTTGGTTTGAGATTGGGATTTCTTACCGAGTATTCGTTCTTGATCCGTACCTTGTTGATTTATTCCTCTACCTAAATTCTAAGTGGTTTCTCAATTTATGGATATGTGACCATTTCAAGAGGAATACATTCGTTCATTTTGTTCGGATGTGAAGACTTTATGTTGCAATTTTCATTCCGTTGGTTTCAGCTTCATTTTATCTGTCAATGTGCTAACGGTGGTCAACCTCTTCAGGATGGCTCCCGCTAAGAGCACCAATCAGAATCAGAATCAAGATCCGCCACCACCTCCCCCTCCCCCGGAGCCATGGCAAGCTGTGATGGCCGCAACCAATGCAAACACACAGTTGATCATTCAAATTCTTCAAGAACGCAATCAAGCGAACCAAGGCAACCAAGGCAACAATCAGAATCACTTTGCTACACTCAACCAGTTCCTTGCTAACGGGCCAAAAACTTTCAGCAATTGTGTTGAGGCAACTGATGCTGGCGATTGGCTCGTGGATCTGTGCAAGCATTTCGAGTGCAGTAACGTCAGGCCTGAGGACTTCGTCAAGTTTGCTTCCTTCCAACTCAAAGATCAAGCTGCAGAATGGTTCCAGCAGTACAAGGATTCCAGAGGTGGACGTGCGATTACCTGGGATGAATTCTGTCAAGATTTCAGAGCTCATCATATTCCTCAAAGCGTGGTTGAAAGCAAGCGTGAGGAATTCCGCAACCTGAAGCAAGGCTCTTTGTCTGTCTATGACTACAATAAGTTGTTTCAGAAGCTCGCCCGCTTTGCTAAGCAGGACGTCCCTGATGAGAAGAGCATGATATACCAGTTCAGGGGTGGTCTCAGAGAAGAAATTCAGCTAGCTCTTGTTCTCTTTGAGCCCTTGAGATACGTTGAGTTCTACAACATGGCATTGAAGCAAGAGGCCGCTCAACTGAGGTGTGATGCTTCCAAGAAGTGAGTCAGAGATGCTACGCCTTCTTCCTCTACTCAAGTGGCCAAGCAGCAGAAGTATTGGCTTCCTCCTCCTCCGTTCTGTCAGCCGTATCAGCAAAAGAGCAAAGGTGGCAGTGGATCTTCCCACCCACCCAACCCTGGCTTTCAGAACAAGACTTCGTCTCAAGCTCCAAGATCGAGTGCTCCGTATCACCGTCCGCTTTCAGAAGTCACGTGCAACAAGTGCCAACAAAAGGGTCACTATGCCAACAAATGCTTCAATCAGAGGTGTCTTCCTCCTCCTCCTCTTGTGAGATCGGCAAGTACAGCTGTGGTCAAGCATAACCCCAAGCACGCCAAGGTCAACTTGCTGAATGCAGCTCAGGCAGAGGACTCGTCAGATGTCATCATGGGTAACCTTCCTGTTAATGATGTTCCTACAAAAGTTCTTTTTGACACGGGTGCATCGCATTGTTTCATCTTGAGACCGTTTTCATCTAAGCATGGTTTGGCTTTGCAAATTTTGCCTAGTCCATTAGTAGTTGTCTCTCCCGGTAGGCGCATGCATGCTAACTCCATTGCTCCGGATGTTACTATTACTTTGGGTGACTACAAGTTTCTTTCTTCTCCAACGGTTCTTGGGGACTCGGATATTGATCTTATTCTCGGAATGGATTGGCTTTCTAAGCACAAGGCGCATCTTGATTGTGCAGCCAGGCAGATTCAATTGACTCATTCGTCTGAGGATGTAATTGTCTTTGCCGCTCAGGATAATACCATCCGTCTGTTTTCTCTCAATGAGAAGGGTGAACTGGATGCTATCTCGCAAATTCCAGTCGTTTGCGAATATCAAGACGTCTTTCCAGAAGAGCTTCCAGGAATGCCTCCGCACCGGCCAGTTGAATTCGTTATTGATCTTGAGCCTGGCACGGAACCTGTGTGCAAGCGTCCTTACAAGCTCGGACCTGAAGAGCTGAAGGAGCTGAAGAAGCAACTCGATATTCAAGAGAGGATGGGTCTCATCCGGCCTAGTTCTTCTCCGTGGGGTTGTGGTGTTCTTTTTGTGAAGAAGAAGGATGGAATGGACCGACTTTGTGTTGATTACTGTCCATTGAACAAGAAGACCATCAAGAACAAATACCCACTTCCCAACATCAATGAGCTGTTCGAACAACTCAAAGGTGCCCAAGTATTCTCCAAGCTTGATCTCCGTATGGGTTATCATCAGGTTCGAATCCGTGAGCAAGATATTCCCAAGACGGCTTTCAGGACAAGCTATGGTTCATATGAATACACTGTCATGTCTTTTGGCCTCATCAACGCTCCTCCGACTTTCTCTCGCATGATGAACTTCATCTTCAACGCCTACACCAATGACTTCGTTTTGGTCTATCTCGACGACATTCTGGTTTTCTCGAAGAACAAGGAAGATCATGCCAAGCACTTGCGTTTGGTACTCGATAAGCTGAGGGAACACCAGTTCTACGCCAAGTTCTCCAAGTGCGAATTTTGGCTCGATGAGGTTCTTTATCTTGGTCATATCATCTCTGCCAAGGGCATTGCGGTGAATCCTGAGAAGGTGTCTGCAATTGTGAATTGGGAACCTCCTCAGAACGTGAAGCAACTCCGTAGCTTCCTCGGTCTCGCAAGCTACTGCCGAAGATTCGTTGAAAACTTTTCTAAGATCGTGAAGCCTCTCTCAAATCTTCTCCAGAAGCACGTCAAGTACGTTTGGTCTCTGGAGTGTGACATTGCTTTCAACACTTTGAAAGAGAAATTGGTCACTGCTCCAGTTCTGACTCCGCCTGATGAATCCAAGCCATACGAGGTCTTTTGTGATGCCTCTCTCCAAGGTCTTGGCGCAGTATTGATGCAAGAGAAGAAAGTTGTTGCTTATACCTCTCGCCAGTTGAAGCCCAATGAGAAGAACTACCCCACTCATGATCTCGAGTTGGCGGCAGTTGTGCATGCTCTCTTGACTTGGAGACATCTCTTATTGGGAAGAAAAGTGGACATCTTCACTGACCACAAGAGTCTCAAGTACATCTTCACTCAGCCTAATCTCAACCTCAGGCAAACTCGATGGGTCGAAATGATTCAAGAGTATAATACGAGTATCGAGTATACTCTAGGCAAGGCCAATGTGATTGCTGATGCATTGAGCAGAAAGGCTTACTGCAACAGTCTGATTCTCAAGCCTTATCAACCCGAGCTTTGTGAAGCTTTCCGCAAACTTAATCTGCAAGTTGTTCCTCAAGGTTTCCTCGCCAACCTTCAAGTCTCTCCTACCTTGGAAGATCAGATTCGCCAAGCCCAACTTCTTGATGCTATGGTGAAAAAGGTGAAGATTGGGATTGCCAAGAGTCAACCCAAGTACAAGTGCTACCGCCTTGATGACAAGGATACTCTCTTCTTCGAGGATCATATTGTTGTACCCAAAGGTGACCTTCGTAAAGCGATCATGAAGGAGGCTCACAATTCTCTCCTCTCCATCCACCCTGGGAGCACGAAGATGTATCAGGACCTCAAGCAGGTTTATTGGTGGACTCGAATGAAGCGCGAGATTGCTCAATTCGTGAATGAGTGTGATGTCTGCAGAAGAGTGAAGGCAGAACACCAAAGGCCAGCTGGTCTCCTCCAACCTCTTGCCATTCCAGAATGGAAGTTTGACCACATTGAGATGGACTTCGTGACTGGGTTTCCAAAGTCCAAGCGTGGCAATGATGCTATATTCGTTGTCATCGACAAACTCACTAAAGTGGCTCACTTTCTGCCTATCAAAGAGTCAATCACCGCAGCTCAATTGGCGGAACTCTATACCTCTCGAATTGTCTCTCTGTACGGTATTCCACAGGTGATCTCTTCAGACCGTGGCAGCATCTTTACCTCAAAGTTTTGGGATTCGTTTCAGAAGGCCATGGACACCAACATCCGCTTCAGTACAGCTTTCCATCCTCAAACTAGTGGTCAAGTCGAGCGTGTCAATCAGATTCTTGAAGATATACTTAGGGCTTGTGTGATCTCCTTCGGCATGAAGTGGGAGGATTGTCTTCCTTATGCTGAATTCTCCTACAACAACAGTTTTCAAGCAAGTTCGGGCAAGGCCCCATTTGAAATTCTGTATGGCAGGAAGTGCCGTACCCCTCTTAACTGGTCTGAAATCGGTGAACGTCAGCTTTTGGGTAATGACTTAATCACAGAGGCAGAGGAAATGTGCAAAGTCATTCGAGATAACCTCAAAGCAGCCCAATCCCGCCAGAAGAGCTACTATGATAGTAAGCACCGTAATTTGGCTTTCGAGATCGGAGATCATGTTTACCTCCGCGTCTCTCCTATGAAAGGTACTCGTCGCTTCGGTATCAAAGGAAAGCTTGCCCCTAGATACGTGGGACCTTTCAAGATTGTCAGCAAGAGAGGCGATCTCGCCTATCAACTCGAGCTTCCTTGAAACTTTACAAATGTTCATGACGTGTTCCATGTCTCTCAGCTCTGAAAGTGTTTCAAGACTCCTGACCGCACCGTCAACTTCGAGGACATTGAGCTCCAAGAAGAGCTCTCTTATCGTGAGCACCCAATTTCTAGTCTTGAAGAGACTGAACGCAAGACTCGCAACAAGTCAATCAAATTCCTCAAAGTCAAGTGGTCACACCATTCCGACCGTGAAGCTACCTGGGAACGCGAGGATCACCTCTGTTCTGAGTACCTGGTGTTCTTTCAGTCCTAGATCTTGGGACGAGATCCTTTCGTAGTGGTGGAGTGTTGTAACACCCCGGATGTGATTTACCCAATATGTACTCCAACTCTTGCCGTTTCCGGCGTTAAGTTATTTTATTTTCTCGGGTTCGGGTTTTGTCTCCATGTGTTGTTATCGTTGTCATGCATCTCATATCATGTCATCATGTGCATTGCATTTGCATACGCGTTCGTCTCATGCATTCGAGCTTTTTCCCCGTTGTCCGTTTTGCATTCCAGCGCTTCGTTCTCCTCCGGTGGTCATTTCTACCTTTCTTTCATGTGTGGGGATTAAACATTTCCAGATTGGACTGAGACTTACCAAGCGGCCTTGGTTTACTACCGGTAGACCGCCTGTCAAGTTTCGTACCATTTGGACTTTGTTTGATACTCCAACGGTTAACCGAGGGACCGAAAAGGCCTCGCGTGTGTTGCAGCCCAACGCCCCTCCAATTTGGCCCAAAACCCACCAAAACCCTCTCCATCATCTAGAGCGTTCGATCACGATCGCGTGGCCATAAACCGCACCTCATTTGGACTCTCCTAGCTCCCTCCACCTCTATATAAAGACACCCTCCGAATCCGGATCTCCTTCTCCCCCGAAACCCTAAAAAAATCGTCTCCGCCGCATCGGACATTGTCCGCCCGGGTCGGACACACTGCGCCGCCCCGCACCAGTAGCGTCCCGCCACGTGGCGCCCGCCGCTCGCCGCCGCCGCGGGCCGGGAAGCCCGATCCGGGCCCCCGCGGCCCGTCTCCTCGTCGCCGCCGCCCGCAGGAGGAGCCCGCCTGACGCCGCCGCCTCTCCTCTTGCCGGCGCCCGCGCCACCGTACGCCGGCGACCGCCGCCCGCGCCACCGTACATCGGCGACCGGCGCCGTCCCGCTCCGCCTCCGGCAAGCCTCGCCACCCGGCCGCGCCTCGCCGCCCTTGCCTCTCTGTCGCGCCGCCCCGTCGTCGTCCCCCTCCTCCGGCCGGTGAGCCCTCCAAGTCCGGTGACCTCCGGCGGCCTCGACGTCCTCTCCGGTGAACAGCTCCGGCGTCCTCGGGAAGCGTGCAATCGGGATCTGGATCTGAGAACCAGTTTGGGTTGACTTTCTCCTGAAACCCTAGTTCATATTTCCCTGTTCATTGTGCTATAACTCCTTATCCATAGCTCCGTTTTGGGCATATAGCATATCAAAATGTTCTCCTCAGAGAGTACATCATTTCATCTCATTGCATCATTTTCATTTGAGTTCATCTTGATGCCCGAAATGCTGTTAGAAGAGTGCTACTTGAGATAATTGTCAGATCTGCTGCTCCAATTAGATATTTGTCATTTTTGCCATGATTAATGTGTGCATGATATGCCCTGGTGCTCTACATGTGTTTTGTTATATGTTTTTCCATCTATCCATAGGTGCAACCCATGTATTTTTGTGATGTGTGTGGTGACTAGCACAAGCTTGCAAAGTGAGGCATCTGTTAATGCTGATTTCAGGGACTTAGCATTTTCACAAAGTCCTTGAGCTGGTTATCTCATATGGCCATATGTTCATGTTGTTTCCTAGTGATCCATGCCCCTTTTGAGGATGATCAGTAAGGATGTTTTGCTAATCTTATAGTGCTCTATCCATCCATGTCTTTGTTTGCAATTATGGAGCACCCTAGCTTGAGTCAATCGAGCTCTACTTTTGCCATTTCGTGAATCTGGGCAGATTGTCTACTTGTTAGCAATTTTGCCGAGGATGTTGTAGTTGATCCGTGCATGATATGCTATTGTTCTTGCCATGTCTAGCTTGCATTTTGTGTATTCTTGATGGGTGTATGCTTAGTTTGTCATGACTTGCTCTGTAGTGAGTGCATCGAGCTCGTAAACATGCATATCCATCACGCGCGTGCCCCTCTACTCCTACGGCTTCATCAAGATGAAGAGGCTAGAGAGAAGGAGCGACAGAGGTCGTCCCCCTCTCCCTCTGCTGGCAGACCCAAACCATCAGCTAGAACACGGCTAGGGTGCGGGGAGGCCATGCCATCACGGATCAACAGCGAGAACGCAGGCCCTCATGTAACACCCCGGATGTGATTTACCCAATATGTACCCCAACTCTTGCCTTTTCCGGCGTTAAGTTATTTTATTTTCTCGGGTTCGGGTTTTGTCTCCATGTGTTGTTATCGTTGTCATGCATCTCATATCATGTCATCATGTGCATTGCATTTGCATACGTGTTCGTCTCATGCATTCGAGCTTTTTCCCCGTTGTCCGTTTTGCATTCCGGCGCTTCGTTCTCCTCCGGTGGTCATTTCTACCTTTCTTTCGTGTGTGGGGATTAAACATTTCCGGATTGGACCGATACTTGCCAAGCGGCCTTGGTTTACAATCGGTAGACCGCCTGTCAAGTTTCGTACCATTTGGACTTCGTTTGATACTCCAACGGTTAACCGAGGGACCGAAAAGGCCTCGCGTGTGTTGCAACCCAATGCCCCTCCAATTTGGCCCAAAACCCACCAAAACCCTCTCCATCATCTAGAGCGTTCGATCACGAGCGCGTGGCCGCAAACCGCACCTCATTTGGACTCTCCTAGCTCCCTCCACCTCTATATAAAGACACCCTCCGAATCCGGATCTCCTTCTCCCCCGAAACCCTAAAAAATCGTCTCCGCCACGCAAGACATTGTCCGCCCGGGTCGGACACACCGCGCCGCCGCCCCGCACAAGTAGCATCCCTCCACGTGGCGCCCACCGCTCGCTGCCGCCGCGGGCCGGGAAGCCCGATCCGGGCCCCCGCGGCCCGTCTCCTCGTTGCCGCCGCCCGCGAGAGGAGCCCGCCCGACGCCGCCGCCTCTCCTCTTGCCAGCGCCCGTGCCACCGTACGCCGGTGACCGCCGCCCACGCCACCGTACGTCGGCGACCGGCGCCGTCCCGCTCCGCCTCCGGCAAGCCTCGCCGCCCGGCCATGCCTCGCCGCCCCGGCCTCTCCGCCGCGCCGCCCCGTCGTCGTCCCCCTCCTCCAGCCAGTGAGCCCTCCAAGTCCGGCGACCTCGGCGTCCTCTCCGGTGAACAGCTCCGGAGTCCTCGGGAAGCGTGCAATCGGGATCTGGATCTGAGATCCCGTTTGGGTTGACTTTCTCCCGAAACCCTAGTTCATATTGCCCTGTTCATCGTGCTATAACTCCTCATCCGTAGCTCCGTTTTGGGCATATAGCATATCAAAATGTTCGTCTCAAAGAGTATATAATTTCATCTCACTCCATCATTTTCATTTGAGTTCATCTTGATGCCCGAAATGCTGTTAGAAGAGTGCTACTTGAGATAATTGTCAGATCTGCTGCTCCAATTAGATATTTGTCATTTTTGCCATGATTAATGTGTGCATGATATGCCCTGGTGCTCTACATGTGTTTTGTTATATGTTTTGCCATCTATCCAGAGGTGCAACCCATGTATTTTTGTGATGTGTGTGGTGACTAGCATAAGCTTGCAAAGTGAGGCATTTGTTAATGCTGATTTCAGGGACTTAGCATTTTCACTAAGTCCTTGAGCTGGTTATCTCATATGGCCATATGTTCATGTTGTTTCCTAGTGATCCGTGCCCCTTTTGAGGATGATCAGTAAGGATGTTTTGTTAATCTTGTAGTGCTCTATCCATCCATGTCTTTGTTTGCAATTATGGAGCACCCTAGCTTGAGTCAATCGATCTCTACTTTTGCCATTTCATGAATCTGGGCAGATTGTCTACTTGTTAGCAATTTTGCCGAGGATGTTGTAGTTGATCCGTGCATGATATTCTATTGTTCTTGCAATGTCTAGCTTGCATTTTGTGTATTCTTGATGGGTGTATGCTTAGTTTGTCATGACTTGCTCTGTAGTGAGTGCATCGAGCTCGTAAACATGCCTACTTGATATCTGTTTCAGCATGCTCCAGTTTTCCCTAAGTCTGTGATCTGATTATGTTTTTGCCATGTTCACATGCTTGCAATTGTATTTTCTGATCCCTTTTGGCTCAAGGTCACTAAGGGACTTTTGTTAAGATCTTTGAGTAGCTCCATGCCATGCTTTACTTTGCCATGTTCAGGTCCTGTAGCATATTGTTTTCATGCTCCAAAGTGTGCTACCTGATCTGAAATTCCAAACAAGTGTTAATTTCACTAAGTCTGAAATCTGTTTGTCAAATGCATTTTTGCCATGCTTGTTTGAACCTATTAATGGATGAATTGGCCGTAGCTCAGTGCTAGACTTTTGTTAAGCATCATGAATACATCCCTGCCATGTATTTTGATGCCATGTTTGGGTGCTGTAGCATGTTCATCCTGTTGCATTTAGATGGCTACTTGCTGTAAATCGCAGAACGTGGTCATATTTGAATCGCTTGCCATTTCCAAACCGTAACTCCGATTCCGGCGTTCTTTATATCGTTTTCAAGCGATTTCATCTCATCTTTCCAGTGGCACACTTGTATTTCCAAGTTGAGGCCAGGTTCATTCGTTCCTCGTCAAATCTTGCATATGCATCACATATTGCATCCCGCATAGCATATCATCTTTGCATCATATTGTTTGAGCTTTGCACGTGGTTGATTGTGTTCCGTTTGCTTGTTTGTCTTGTTTGGGTAGAGCCGGGAGACGAGTTTGCTAACGAGAAGCCCGTTGAGTTTACTTTCGAGGATCCAGTCAACTCTGACAACTTTGCAGGCAAGATGACTATACCCTCGAAATCACTTCTATCTTTGCTTGCTAGTTGCTCGCTCTTTTGCTATGCCTATGCTGCGATACCTACCACTTTCTTATCATGCCTCACATATTGTTGAACCAAGCCTCTAACCCACCTTGTCCTAGCAAACCGTTGTTTGGCTATGTTACCGCTTTGCTCAGCCCCTCTTATAGCGTTGTTAGTTGCAGGTGAAGATTGAAGTTTGTTCCTTGTTGGAACATGGAGATGTTGTTCCTTGTTGGAACATGTTTACTTGTTGGGATATCACAATATATCTTATTTAATTAATGCATCTATATACTTGGTAAAGGGTGGAAGGCTCGGCCTTATGCCTGGTGTTTTGTTCCACTCTTGCTGCCCTAGTTTCCGTCATATCGGTGTTATGTTCCCGGATTTTGCGTTCCTTACGCGGTTGGGTAATAATGGGAACCCCTTGACAGTTCGCCTTGAGTAAAACTCCTCCAGCAATGCCCAACATTGGTTTTACCATTTTCCACCTAGCCTTTTCTTTTCCCTTGGGAGTCGCGCTCCTGAGGGTCATCATTATTTTACCCCCCGGGCCAGTGCTCCTCGGAGTGTTGGTCCACCTGTCAGCTGCCGGTGGCCACCAGGGGCAACTCTGGGCTGGCCTACCCGTACCTAAGACAATCTGAGTGTGCCCTGAGAACGAGATATGTGCAGCTCCTATCGGGATTTGTCGACACATTCGGGCGGTGCTGCTGGATTTGTTTTAACCTGTCGAAGTGTCTTGAAGAATCGAGATACCGAGTCTGATCGGAACGTCTCGGGAGGAGGTCTATTCCTTCGTTGACCGTGAGAGCTTGTCATGGGCTATGTTGGGACTCCCCTGTAGGGATTTGAACTTTCAAAAGCCGTGCCCGCGGTTATGGGCAGATGGGAATTTGTTAATGTCCGGTTGTAGATAACTTGAACCTCAATTTAATTAAAATGAATCAACAGTGTGAGTTACCGTGATGGTCTCTTCTCGGCGGAGTCCGGGAAGTGAACACGGTGTTGGAGTAATGCTTGCGCAGGTTGTTCTCTAGTTTCTCGTTCGCGCTTTGCCTCCTCTTCTCGCTCTCTTTTGTGAACAGGATAGCCACCATATATGCTAGTCGCTTGCTGCAGCTCCACATATTTACCTTGCCTTTCCTATTAAGCTTAAATGGTCTTGATCGCGAGGGTGCGAGATTGCTGAGTCCCTGTGTCTCACAGATTACTTCCAAAACAGATGCAGGGCCTGATGATTCCGCTCCAGGTGACGCGCTTGAGCTCAAGTGGGAGTTCGACGAGGACTCTCAACGATACTATGTGTCTTTCCCTGATGATCAGTAGTGGTGTCCAGTTGGGAGTGATCGGGACCGTGTCGCATGTTGGATTATCTTTTATTTTGGCGCCGTAGTCGGGCCATGAGTGTTTGGATGTTGTAATGCTATTTATGTACTTGATTGACGTGGCGAGTGTAAGCCAACTATGTTATCCCCCCTTTATTATTTATTACATGGGATGTTGTGATGATTGCCTAACTTGCGACATTGCTTTCAATGCGGTTATGTCTCTAAGTCGTGCCTCGACACGTGGGAGTTATAGCCGCATCGAGGGCGTTACAAGTTGGTAATCAGAGCCTTCCCCGACCTTAGGAGCCCCATTGCTTGATCGTTTTAGCAGCCGAGTTGTGTCTAGAAAAATGTTTTGAGTCATTTAGGAACTATATATCAGAGAGTTTAGGAATTCTTTTTACTTCCCAGTCTCTTCATCGCTCTGGTAAGGCATCCTAACGTAGAGTTTTGACTCTTCTCTTCATCGCTCAAGTGGGAGTTCGACGAGGACTCTCTGATGAAGCTATGTACCTGGGGTAGGAGCACGGACCCGTCCCAAAGAGTCCTACCCAAGGACATCCCTAGAAGAAATCACCCATCAATCGACTTGAAGATACTCCACTCGACGGGTTCAAGACACTCGACCAAGAAGCTACCACTCGACCATGAAGCTATTCACTCGACTGCCAGGAGATCTACAGTCACTCCGTAGGCAAACGATCAGCTGTTAAGTAGTCTTCATGGTCATTACAGCACTTTATTAGAGGCGTTACCAGTAACGCCCCATCTTCAATGTACTTAAAAACCCTGCATTACTGAGGGCAGGAGGGGGTCGGCGAACTCTATATAAGCCACCCCCCTCCTCAGTAGGAAGGGTTCGCACCCCTGTAATCTATACATGCATAATCCAGTCGACCGCCTCCGGGCTCCGAGACGTAGAGCTATTACTTCCTCCGAGAAGGGCCTGAACTCGTAAACCTCGCGTGTAACAACTTCCCAATAGCTAGGATCTAGCCTCTCCATACTCACCCCCCTACATCACTGTCAGAGTTAGAACCACGACAGTTGGCGCCCACCGTGGGGCAGGAATCTTAGCGCTTAGTTGGAGAAGTTGTGATTTTTCTCGATCCCTTTGATCATGTTTTCTTGCGGAGTTTTGGTGGAGGACCGCGAGATCCGTCTCGGCGCGCTCACCTTCATCGTCGATGACTCCCCCTGGCTTCAGGAGGCACCGCTCGACATCGACGCGCTCCCCGCCCGCGGTGCGACACATTTCCGCGCATGTGTTCGTGGCGTCCTCCTGCGGCAACCGTCGACCCAATATGGGTCGGCCCCCGTATCGTCTCCCCGCCCTGTCTCCCACCAGCGCAAGCGCTCCGGTCGGTCAAGACTTCAGCGGTGGGTGAGGCACGCCGTGGCCCGCCCATCGGCGGCCCCGCAAGTCGCGGCCATCGAGCCCGTCGAATCCCTCTACGGCATGTTCGACTGGCTCCGTGGAGACCGCATCCGAGTGCGACAGCAGCGATCCAGCGGCTGAGGTTCTGGCGGTCGATGGAACACACAGTCCCCCCGGTTTCCCTCGCACCGATGGAGGCGCGGGTGGGGGCGATCCGTCGCATCCCCACGATGAGTATCTCCCCGAACCTCTCACATCATTACAGCGAGAGGAGCTTCGTCGCCGGAACATGGACGCGCTCCGCACTCCTATCGTCGGAGAGACCCCCGAGGCCCGGGCCTTGGAGGACGCGCGTTTGGCCAACTTGGCCGAGCGCACTCGACTGGAGAATCTCCAGCGAGCACTCGACGAGCAAGCGCGTCAGCGGGCTCTCGAGTCTAGTCGACGCCAGCTCTTCCCGCCGACACAAGTATATCGAACCCCAGTTCAGAATCTGGCCGCCGTGGCCCGTATAGCAGAATCGATTCAGCCCTCCCAGTCGGAGGCTGGTAGGGGCTTGTTACAGATCAGAGCATTGCTCCGGGCGGCGGGAGACCAGAATTCCGCAGTCTCTCAGTCGCGGAATAGGATCCACAGTCGGTCTGTCGCAACAGATACAGTCGAATCAGCTCACAGCCCGAGATCGCCCCCGAGGCGTGAGGGACGTGGTGGCCAGCATGATCAGTACAGAAGGAATGAACAGTATGATCACCGATTCGACCGTGATGATCGACGTCGAGTGCCAACCCCTCCCCCGAGGAGTGGATCGTATGCGCCTCGATGGCAAGATGACAGACGCCTTCATAGTGTTGGGCAGAGGATTCCAGTCGACCCCAGAGACCCAGGCTTTGATGCGAGATCCATCCTCGTTCAAGGTTTGGTTGACATGAACAGAGCTCATCGAGAAGGCCACAACAGAGATGCGCCTGCCAGCAGCAGAGTACGCGCTTCAGGGCCAGAGTGTTTCAGTCGAGCCATCAGAGCCGCAGTGATACCTCCCAATTTCAGGTTGGCGACTGGAATCGGCAAGTTCACCGGTGAATCTAAGCCTGACACCTGGCTCGAAGATTACCGAGTGGCTGTACAGATTGGCGGTGGCAATGACGAGGTGGCCATGAAGCATTTGCCTCTCATGTTAGAGGGCTCGGCCAGAGCATGGCTAAATCAGTTGGCACCCAGCAGCATTTACACTTGGGAGGACCTCTCCCGAGTGTTTATCACAACCTTTGAAGGAACATGCAAGCGACCTGCAGGCCTAACCGAGCTGCGGTCTTGCGTGCAGAAGCCGAATGAAACTCTGAGGGAATACATCCAGAGGTGGATCACGCTGCATCACTCGGTTGAGAACGTGCCAGACCATCAAGCAGTTTGTGCCTTCAAGGAAGGTGTTAAATACAGAGAGTTGAATCTGAAGTTCGGTCGAACTGGAGAGATGTCTCTGAATCGGATGATGGAGATTGCCACCAAGTATGCTAACGGAGAAGACGAAGATCGACTCCGGAGTGGCAAGCAGAAAGCAATCGCCCAGGAAACTGGAGGCAATTCCAGTCGGAAGCAGAAGCGGAAGGCCGAGCCAGCCGCTCCTGGAGAGGCCCTGGCCGTAGCCCAGGGAAACTTCAAGGGAAAACCCAAGGGCACCTGGAAGCCCAAAAAAGTCAAGGATCAAGACGGAAATGATGTTTTGGATCTGCCATGTCGCATCCACACCAAGAAGGATGAAGAGGGTAATTTTATTTACCCAAAGCATACCACTCGACAGTGCCGGCTCCTGATCCAGCAGTTCCAAGGAAAACAGTCCAAGGATAAGGAAAAAGAGTCGGACAGAGTCGAGGACAAGGAAGACAGTGACGATAGATACCCCCAAGTCAATTCCACCCTGATGATTTTTGCCGATGTCGAAAGCAAAAGTCGACTGAAAGTCATTAACCGAGAGGTGAACATGGTTGCCCCGGCAACACCCAGTTACCTGAAGTGGTCTCAGACTGCCATCACATTCGACCAGTCTGATCACCCGACGCACATTGCCACCCCTGGGAGGCAAGCTTTGGTGGTCGACCCAATTGTTGAAGGCACTCGACTGACTAAAGTCCTGATGGATGGAGGCAGTGGCCTGAACATACTGTATGCTGAAACATTGAAAGGAATGGGCATTCCGATGTCCAGACTCAGCACCAGTAACATGAGTTTCCATGGAGTCATTCCTGGGAAGAAAGCCCAATCACTCAGCCAGATCGCTCTTGATGTGGTTTTCGGTGATTCAAAGAATTACCGCAAGGAAAAGTTGACATTCGAGGTCGTCGACTTCCAAAGTGCTTATCACGCCATTTTGGGCAGGCCAGCTTACGCACGCTTCATGGCCCGGCCATGTTACGTGTACCTCAAACTGAAGATGCCTGGCCCCAAAGGTGTGATCACTGTCACAGGCAATCGGAAGAAGGCGGAAGAGTGCTTTCAGAAGGGCTCAAAGATTGCAGATGCTCAGATGGCAGTGGTCGAGCTGCAAGAGTACCAAAAGACTGCCGACCCAAGCGAGTTGCTACGAGCCAAGAAGCCTGCTTCAGAATCAGCTTTTCAGTCGTCCGGTGAAACAAAAACAGTCGACATTCACCCAACCGACCCCGATGCTGCCCCGACTCACATCTCAACGACGCTTGACTCCAAATAGGAAGAAGCGCTCATCCAGCTCCTCCGTGAGAACTGGGACATCTTCGCATGGAAACCCTCCGACATGCCTGGAGTTCCCAGGGGGCTGGCTGAGCACCGTCTACGGGTCGACCCAAAATTCAAGCCTGTGAAGGAACATCTTCGACGGTCCGCCGTCCAGAAGAAGCAAGCCATTGGCGAGGAGGTGGCTCGGCTCTTAGCAGCAGAGTTCATCCGAGAAATTTACCACTCCGAGTGGCTCGCCAATGTCGTCATGGTCCCCAAGAAGGACAAGTCACTTCGCATGTGCATTGATTTCAAACATATCAATCGGGCCTGCCCGAAAGATCATTTTCCTCTCCCTCGCATCAACCAAATAGTCGACTCGACTGCGGGGTGCAAGAGATTGTGTTTTCTAGATGCTTATTCCGGGTACCATTAGATCCATCTGTATGGACCCGACGAAATCAAAACAGCTTTCATCACCCCATTCGGATGCTTCTGTTATGTCACTATGCCGTTCGGCCTCAAGAACGCCGGAGCCACGTTCATGAGAATGATTCAGAAGTGTTTACTCACTCAAATCAGTCGGAATGTGGAGGCATACATGGATGATATTGTGGTCAAGTCACGCAAAGGTTCCGACCTGCGAGCTGACCTTGCCGAAACCTTTGCCAACCTCAGGAGGTATGATATCAAGCTCAATCCATCAAAATGCACATTCGGAGTTCCAGGCGGAAAGTTACTCGGTTTTCTCGTTTCCGAACGAGGGATCGACGCCAATCCTGAGAAAATTGGCACCATACTCCGGATGAAGCGTCCTGAACGCGTGCACGATGTCCAAAAGCTTACAGGCTGCTTGACCGCTTTAAGTCGATTCATTTCTCGCCTCGGCGAAAAGGCATTGCCTCTCTACCGACTGATGAAGAAGTCTGACAAGTTCGAGTGGACTCCAGAAGCTGACGCAGCGTTTGCAAAACTCAAAGCTCTGCTCTCCACCCAGCCGGTGCTTGCTGCCCCAATCAGCAAAGAGCCTCTGCTGCTGTACATTGCGGCCACGGGACAAGTTGTCAGTACAGTACTCACGGTCGAGCGGGAAGAAGAAAGAAAGGCCTTCAGAGTTCAGCGCCCAGTCTATTATCTGTCTGAAGTTTTGACCCCTTCAAAACAAAGATACCCTCACTACCAGAAGCTTGTATATGGGATTTACATGACCACGAAGAAGGTTGCACATTACTTCTCTGACCACTCCATTACAGTCGTCAGCGACGCCCCACTGTCAGAGATACTGCATAACAGAGATGCAACTGGTCGAGTGGCCAAGTGGGCGATTGAACTCCTTCCCTTAGATATCAGGTTTGAAGCAAAGAAGGCTATTAAGTCCCAAGCAATCGCAGATTTCGTCGCCGAGTGGATTGAACAGCAGCTTCCGACTCAAGTTCACTCGGAGCACTGGACCATGTTCTTCGATGGATCTAAGATGCTGAATGGTTCCGGTGCTGGGGTAGTTCTAGTCTCCCCCCGAGGAGAAAAGCTCAGATACGTCCTCCAGATTCACTTTGATTCCTCCAACAATGAAGCAGAGTATGAAGCACTTCTGTATGGGTTGCGCATGGCCATTTCACTCGGCGTCCATCGCCTCATGGTCTACGGCGACTCAGATTTGGTGGTTAATCAGGTAATGAAGGAGTGGGACGTCAGAAGCCCGGCTATGACTGGTTATTGCAACGCAGTGAGAAAGCTAGAAAAGAAATTCGAGGGGTTAGAGCTTCATCACATCCCCCGACTCAAAAATCAAGCAGCCGATGATCTGGCAAAGATAGGCTCCAAGAGAGAAGCCATTCCCAGCAATGTGTTTTTGGAGCACATCCGCTCGCCGTCAGTCCAGGAGGATCCTTTCACAGAAGAAGCGCCACAACCGAAAAGTGCCACAGATCCGACTGAAGTCGAAGTTCCTGCTGTGGTCGACCTGATCATGGAAGTCTTGGCCATCACTCCCGACTGGACGATACCATACATCGCGTATATCTTAAGGAAAGAGCTCCCAGAGGACGAGGAAGAGGCTCGACAGATCGTCCGCCGATCCAAGGCCTTCACAGTCATAAAGGGGCAGTTGTACAGAGAAAGCGCGACTGGAATCGGTCAGAAGTGCATAACTCCGGAAGAAGGTCAGATGATCCTTGATGAGATCCATTCGGGGACCTGCGGTCACCATGCGTCCTCCCGAACCATTGTGGCCAAAGCATACTGGGCGGGATTTTACTGGCCAAGAGCAAATGAGATGGCAAAGGAGATAGTTGACAAGTGTGAGGGGTGTCAGTTCTACTCCAACATGTCCCACAAGCCCGCATCAGCCCTGAAGACCATTCCACTCGTCTGGCCCTTCGCTGTCTGGGGACTGGACATGGTCGGTCCTCTGAGAACAGGCAGGAGCGGTTTCACCCATGTGCTTGTGGCAGTCGACAAGTTTACCAAGTGGATTGAAGCTAAACCCATCAAGAACCTCGATGCTGGCACTGCTATTAGTTTCGTCAGAGGACTAACATTCAGATATGGAGTCCCTCACAGCATCATCACTGACAATGGGTCAAACTTCGATTCAGACCAGTTCAGAGCCTTTTGCGCCTCTCAAGGCACTCGTGTCGACTATGCGTCAGTCGCCCATCCCCAGTCGAATGGACAAGCTGAAAGAGCAAATGGTCTGATCCTCAAAGGACTAAAGCCTTGGCTAATGCGTGATCTCAAGCACGCAGCAGGTGCCTGGGTCGATGAGCTTCCGTCAGTTCTGTGGGGATTAAGGACCACCCCTAACCGGTCGACTGGAAGAACCCCATTCTTTCTTGTTTATGGAGCCGAAGCCGTTCTGCCAAGTGATCTCCTTCACAACGCTCCCCGAGTCGAGCTTTACACCGAAGATGAAGCAGAACAGGCTCGGCAAGATGCAGTAGACCTCCTGGAGGAAGAAAGAGAGATGGCCATGATCAGATCAACCATTTATCAGCAAGACTTGCGTCGATTCCATGCCCGACATGTGAAGAGTCGAGCCTTCCAAGAAGGAGATTTGGTCCTCCGAGTGGATCAACAGAAACCATACAAGCTTGCTCCTACTTGGGAAGGCCCCTTCATCATCACCAGAGTCCTCCACAACGGAGCGTATCACCTCTACAATGTTGATCACCAGATTGACGAGCCGCGAGCTTGAAATGCGGAACTACTCCGCCCCTTTTATACTTAAGTTCCTTCCCATAAAGATGTAATAAGAGAAACTTCCGCAGTTCATTTTTATCAAAGTCAAGAGTGTTCCAATGATTGCTGTCACTTCTATTTACATGCGAGAACCCCCAGTGGGTGACTTAGCCGCGAACCCGTTTCGCCTAAATTCAAAAAAAAATCCTACCGAGTGGAGAGCAAACCTCCCACTCGGGGGCTTAGCTGCAGTCCAGCACTCGCCTAAGTTCTCTTACGAAGAGACTTAGCTGCGGTCAGCACTCGCCTAAGTTTGAAAAATCCTACCGAGTGGAGAGCAAACCTCCCACTCGGAGGCTTAGCTGCAGTCCAGCACTTGCCTAAGTTCTCCTACGAAGAGACTTAGCTGCGGTCAGCACTCGCCTAAGTTTGAAAATCCTACCGAGTGGAGAGCAAACCTCCCACTCGGGGGCTTAGCTGCAGTCCAGCACTCGCCTAAGTTCTCTTACGAAGAGACTTAGCTGCGGTCAGCACTCGCCTAAGTTTGAAAAATCCTACCGAGTGGAGAGCAAACCTCCCACTCGGAGGCTTAGCTGCAGTCCAGCACTCGCCTAAGTTCTCCTACGAAGAGACTTAGCTGCGGTCAGCACTCGCCTAAGTTTGAAAATCCTATCGAGTGGAGAGCAAACCTCCCACTCGGGGGCTTAGCTGCAGTCCAGCACTCGCCTAAGTTCTCTTACGAACAGACTTAGCTGCGGTCAGCACTCGCCTAAGTTTGAAAAATCCTACCGAGTGGAGAGCAAACCTCCCACTCGGAGGCTTAGCTGCAGTCCAGCACTCGCCTAAGTTCTCCTACGAAGAGACTTAGCTGCGGTCAGCACTCGCCTAAGTTTGAAAATCCTACCGAGTGGAGAGCAAACCTCCCACTCGGGGGCTTAGCTGCAGTCCAGCACTCGCCTAAGTTCCCTTACGAAGAGACTTAGCTGCGCTCAGCACTCGCCTAAGTTTGAAAAATCCTACCGAGTGGAGAGCAAACCTCCCACTCGGAGGCTTAGCTGCAGTCCAGCACTCGCCTAAGTTCTCCTACGAAGAGACTTAGCTACGGTCAGCACTCGCCTAAGTTTGAAAATCCTACCGAGTGGAGAGCAAACCTCCCACTCGGGGGCTTAGCTGCAGTCCAGCACTCGCCTAAGTTCTCTTACGAAGAGACTTAGCTGCGGTCAGCACTCGCCTAAGTTTGAAAAATCCTACCGAGTGGAGAGCAAACCTCCCACTCGGAGGCTTAGCTGCAGTCCAGCACTCGCCTAAGTTCTCCTACGAAGAGACTTAGCTGCGGTCAGCACTCGCCTAAGTTTGAAAAATCCTACCGAGTGGAGAGCAAACCTCCCACTCGGAGGCTTAGCTGCAGTCCAGCACTCACCTAAGTTCTCCTACGAAGAGACTTAGCTGCGGTCAGCACTCGCCTAAGTTTGAAAAATCCTACCGAGTGGAGAGCAAACCTCCCACTCGGAGGCTTAGCTGCAGTCCAGCACTTGCCTAAGTTCTCCTACGAAGAGACTTAGCTGCGGTCAGCACTCGCCTAAGTTTGAAAATCCTATCGAGTGGAGAGCAAACCTCCCACTCGGGGGCTTAGCTGCAGTCCAGCACTCGCCTAAGTTCTCTTACGAAGAGACTTAGCTGCGGTCAGCACTCGCCTAAGTTTGAAAAATCCTACCGAGTGGAGAGCAAACCTCCCACTCGGAGGCTTAGCTGCAGTCCAGCACTTGCCTAAGTTCTCCTACGAAGAGACTTAGCTGCGGTCAGCACTCGCCTAAGTTTGAAAATCCTACCGAGTGGAGAGCAAACCTCCCACTCGGGGGCTTAGCTGCAGTCCAGCACTCGCCTAAGTTCTCTTACCAAGAGACTTAGCTGCGCTCAGCACTCGCCTAAGTTTGAAAAATCCTACCGAGTGGAGAGCAAACCTCCCACTCGGAGGCTTAGCTGCAGTCCAGCACTCGCCTAAGTTCTCCTACGAAGAGACTTAGCTACGGTCAGCACTCGCCTAAGTTTGAAAATCCTACCGAGTGGAGAGCAAACCTCCCACTCGGGGGCTTAGCTGCAGTCCAGCACTCGCCTAAGTTCTCTTACGAAGAGACTTAGCTGCGGTCAGCACTCGCCTAAGTTTGAAAAATCCTACCGAGTGGAGAGCAAACCTCCCACTCGGAGGCTTAGCTGCAGTCCAGCACTCGCCTAAGTTCTCCTACGAAGAGACTTAGCTGCGGTCAGCACTCGCCTAAGTTTGAAAAATCCTACCGGGTGGAGAGCAAACCTCCCACTCGGAGGCTTAGCTGCAGTCCAGCACTCACCTAAGTTCTCCTACGAAGAGACTTAGCTGCGGTCAGCACTCGCCTAAGTTTGAAAAATCCTACCGAGTGGAGAGCAAACCTCCCACTCGGAGGCTTAGCTGCAGTCTAGCACTCGCCTAAGTTCTCCTACGAAGAGACTTAGCTGCGGTCAGCACTCGCCTAAGTTTGAAAATCCTACCGAGTGGAGAGCAAACCTCCCACTCGGGGGCTTAGCTGCAGTCCAGCACTCGCCTAAGTTCTCTTACGAAGAGACTTAGCTGCGGTCAGCACTCACCTAAGTTTGAAAAATCCTACCGAGTGGAGAGCAAACCTCCCACTCGGGGGCTTAGCTACAGTCCAGCACTCGCCTAAGTTCTCCTACGAAGAGACTTAGCTGCGGTCAGCACTCGCCTAAGTTTGAAAAATCCTACCGAGTGGAGAGAAAACCTCCCACTCGGAGGCTTAGCTGCAGTCCAGCACTCGCCTAAGTTCTCCTACGAAGAGACTTAGCTGCGGTCAGCACTCGCCTAAGTTTGAAAATCCTACCGAGTGGAGAGCAAATTTCCCACTCGGGGGCTTAGCTGCAGTCTAACACTCGCCTAAGTTCTCTTACGAAGAGACTTAGCTGCGGTCAGCACTCGCCTAAGTTTGAAAAATCCTACCGAGTAGAGAGCAAACCTCCCACTCGGGGGCTTAGCTGCAGTCCCGCACTCACCTAAGTATGAAACACTTCTCATTTCCCAAGGACGACGAGGGGCAGGTCGACTGCCACCTTCTCCTTCGGAGCTGCACCACAGACACAAAGTTATTTTGAGTGAAGATCAAATCCCACTCGACGGGTCATCCACAAAGAGATTCAACGACAAATCAAGTTCAAATAAAGCCTAAAATATCCGAGAGACCTCAGATCAAAGTACTCGAGCCCACAGCTCGGCAGAGTTTAACTGTTACCGAGTATTCGTTCTTGATCCGTACCTTGTTGATTTATTCCTCTACCTAAATTCTAAGTGGTTTCTCAATTTATGGATATGTGACCATTTCAAGAGGAATACATTCGTTCATTTTGTTCGGATGTGAAGACTTTATGTTGCAATTTTCATTCCGTTGGTTTCAGCTTCATTTTATCTGTCAATGTGCTAACGGTGGTCAACCTCTTCAGGATGGCTCCCGCTAAGAGCACCAATCAGAATCAGAATCAAGATCCGCCACCACCTCCCCCTCCTCCGGAGGCATGGCAAGCTGTGATGGCCACAACCAATGCAAACACACAGTTGATCATGCAAATTCTTCAAGAGTGCAATCAAGCGAACTAAGGCAACCAAGGAAACAATCAGAATCACTTTGCTACACTCAACCAGTTCCTTGCTAACGGGCCAAAAACTTTCAGCAATTGTGTTGAGGCAACTGATGCTGACGATTGGCTCGTGGATCTGTGCAAGCATTTCGAGTGCAGTAACGTCAGGCCTAAGGACTTCGTCAAGTTCGCTTCCTTCCAACTCAAAGATCAAGCTGCAGAATGGTTGCAGCAGTACAAGGATTCCAGAGGTGGACGTGCGATTACCTGGGATGAATTCTGTCAAGATTTCAGAGCTCATCATATTCCTCAGAGCGTGGTTGAAAGCAAGCGTGAGGAATTCCGCAACCTGAAGCAAGGCTCTTTGTCTGTCTATGACTACAACAAGTTGTTTCAGAAGCTCGCCCGCTTTGCTAAGCAGGACGTCCCTGATGAGAAGAGCATGATATACCAGTTAAGGGGTGGTCTCAGAGAAGAAATTTAGCTAGCTCTTGTTCTCTTTGAGCCCTTAAGGTACGATGAGTTCTACAACATGGTATTGAAGCAAGAGGCCGCTCAACTGAGGTGTGATGCTTCCAAGAAGTGAGTCAGAGATGCTATGCCTTCTTCCTCTACTCAAGTGGCCAAGCAGCAGAAGTATTGGCTTCCTCCTCCTCCGTTCTGTCAGCCGTATCAGCAAAAGAGCAAAGGTGGCAGTGGATCTTCCCACGCACCCAACCCTGGCTTTCAGAACAAGACTTCGTCTCAAGCTCCAAGATCGAGTGCTCTGTATCACCGTCCGCTTTCAGAAGTCACGTGCAACAAGTGCCAACAAAAGGGTCACTATGCCAACAAATGCTTCAATCAGAGGTGTCTTCCTCCTCCTCCTCCTGTGAGATCGGCAAGTACAGCTGTGGTCAAGCATAACCCCAAGCACGCCAAGGTCAACTTGCTGAATGCAGCTCAGGCAGAGGACTCGTCAGATGTCATCATGGGTAACCTTCCTGTTAATGATGTTCCTACAAAAGTTCTTTTTGACACGGGTGCATCGCATTGTTTCATCTTGAGACCGTTTTCATCTAAGCATGGTTTGGCTTTGCAAATTTTGCCTAGTCCATTAGCAGTTGTCTCTCCCGGTAGGCGCATGCATGCTAACTCCATTGCTCCGGATGTTACTATTACTTTGGGTGACTACAAGTTTCTTTCTTCTCCAACGGTTCTTGGGGACTCGGATATTGATCTTATTCTCGGAATGGATTGGCTTTCTAAGCACAAGGCGCAGCTTGATTGTGCAGCCAGGCAGATTCAATTGACTCATTCGTCTGAGGATGTAATTGTCTTTGCCGCTCGGGATAATACCATCCGTCTGTTTTCTCTCAATGAGAAGGGTGAACTGGATGCTATCTCGCAAATTCCAGTCGTTTGCGAATATCAAGACGTCTTTCCAGAAGAGCTTCCAGGAATGCCTCCGCACCGGCCAGTTGAATTCGTTATTGATCTTGAGCCTGGCACGGAACCTGTGTGCAAGCGTCCTTACAAGCTCGGACCTGAAGAGCTGAAGGAGCTGAAGAAGCAACTCGATATTCAAGAGAGGATGGGTCTCATCCGGCCTAGTTCTTCTCCGTGGGGTTGTGGTGTTCTTTTTGTGAAGAAGAAGGATGGAACGGACCGACTTTGTGTTGATTACTGTCCATTGAACAAGAAGACCATCAAGAACAAATACCCACTTCCCAACATCAATGAGCTGTTCGAACAACTCAAAGGTGCCCAAGTATTCTCCAAGCTTGATCTCCGTATGGGTTATCATCAGGTTCGAATCCGTGAGCAAGATATTCCCAAGACGGCTTTCAGGACAAGCTATGGTTTATATGAATACACTGTCATGTCTTTTGGCCTCATCAACGCTCCTCCGACTTTCTCTCGCATGATGAACTTCATCTTCAACGCCTACACCAATGACTTCATTTTGGTCTATCTCCACGACATTCTGGTTTTCTCGAAGAACAAGGAAGATCATGCCAAGCACTTGCGTTTGGTACTCGATAAGCTGAGGGAACACCAGTTCTACGCCAAGTTCTCCAAGTGCGAATTTTGGCTCGATGAGGTTCTTTATCTTGGTCATATCATCTCTGCCAAGGGCATTGCGGTGAATCCTGAGAAGGTGTCTGCAATTGTGAATTGGGAACCTCCTCAGAACGTGAAGCAACTCCGTAGCTTCCTCGGTCTCGCAAGCTACTGCCGAAGATTCGTTGAAAACTTTTCTAAGATCGCGAAGCCTCTCTCAAATCTTCTCCAGAAGCACGTCAAGTACGTTTGGTCTCTGGAGTGTGACATTGCTTTCAACACTTTGAAAGAGAAATTGGTCACTGCTCCAGTTCTGACTCCGCCTGATGAATCCAAGCCATACAAGGTCTTTTGTGATGCCTCTCTCCAAGGTCTTGGCGCAGTATTGATGCAAGAGAAGAAAGTTGTTGCTTATACCTCTCGCCAGTTGAAGCCCAATGAGAAGAACTACCCCACTCATGATCTCGAGTTGGCGGCAGTTGTGCATGCTCTCTTGACTTGGAGACATCTCTTATTGGGAAGAAAAGTGGACATCTTCACTGACCACAAGAGTCTCAAGTACATCTTCACTCAGCCTAATCTCAACCTCAGGCAAACTCGATGGGTCGAAATGATTCAAGAGTATAATACGAGTATCGAGTATACTCTAGGCAAGGCCAATGTGATTGCTGATGCATTGAGCAGAAAGGCTTACTGCAACAGTCTGATTCTCAAGCCTTATCAACCCGAGCTTTGTGAAGCTTTCCGCAAACTGAATCTGCAAGTTGTTCCTCAAGGTTTCCTCGCCAACCTTCAAGTCTCTCCTACCTTGGAAGATCAGATTCGCCAAGCCCAACTTCTTGATGCTATGGTGAAAAAGGTGAAGATTGGGATTGCCAAGAGTCAACCCAAGTACAAGTGCTACCGCCTTGATGACAAGGATACTCTCTTCTTCGAGGATCGTATTGTTGTACCCAAAGGTGACCTTCGTAAAGCGATCATGAACGAGGCTCACAATTCTCTCCTCTCCATCCACCCTTGGAGCACGAAGATGTATCAGGACCTCAAGCAGGCTTATTGGTGGACTCGAATGAAGCGCGAGATTGCTCAATTCGTGAATGAGTGTGATGTCTGCAGAAGAGTGAAGGCAGAACACCAAAGGCCAGCTGGTCTCCTCCAACCTCTTGCCATTCTAGAATGGAAGTTTGACCACATTGAGATGGACTTCGTGACTGGGTTTCCAAAGTCCAAGTGTGGCAATGATGCTATATTCGTTGTCATTGACAAACTCACTAAAGTGGCTCACTTTCTGCCTATCAAAGAGTCAATCACCGCAGCTCAATTGGCGGAACTCTATACCTCTCGAATTGTCTCTCTGTACGGTATTCCACAGGTGATCTCTTCAGACCGTGGCAGCATCTTTACCTCAAAGTTTTGGGATTCGTTTCAGAAGGCCATGGGCACCAACATCCGCTTCAGTACAACTTTCCATCCTCAAACTAGTGGTCAAGTCGAGCGTGTCAATCAGATTCTTGAAGATATACTCAGGGCTTGTGTGATCTCCTTCGGCATGAAGTGGGAGGATTGTCTTCCTTATGCTGAATTCTCCTACAACAACAGTTTTCAAGCAAGTTCGGACAAGGCCCCATTTGAAATTCTGTATGGCAGGAAGTGCCGTACCCCTCTTAACTGGTCTGAAATCGGTGAACGTCAGCTTTTGGGTAATGACTTAATCACAGAGGCAGAGGAAATGTGCAAAGTCATTCGAGATAACCTCAAAGCAGCCCAATCCCGCCAGAAGAGCTACTATGATAGTAAGCACCGTAATTTGGCTTTCGAGATCGGAGATCATGTTTACCTCCGCGTCTCTCCTATGAAAGGTACTCGTCGCTTCGGTATCAAAGGAAAGCTTGCCCCTAGATACGTGGGACCTTTCAAGATTGTCAGCAAGAGAGGCGATCTCGCCTATCAACTCGAGCTTCCTTCAAACTTTGCAAATGTTCATGACGTGTTCCATGTCTCTCAGCTCCGAAAGTGTTTCAAGACTCCTGACCGCACCGTCAACTTCAAGGACATTGAGCTCCAAGAAGATCTCTCTTATCGTGAGCACCCAATTGCTATTCTTGAAGAGACTGAACGCAAGACTCACAACAAGTCAATCAAATTCCTCAAAGTCAAGTGGTCACACCATTCCGACCGTGAAGCTACCTGGGAACGCGAGGATCACCTCTGTTCTGAGTACCCAGTGTTCTTTCAGTCCTAGATCTTGGGGCGAGATCCTTTCGTAGTGGTGGAGTGTTGTAACACCCCAGATGTGATTTACCCAATATGTACTCCAACTCTTGCCGTTTCCGGCGTTAAGTTATTTTATTTTCTCGGGTTCGGGTTTTGTCTCCATGTGTTGTTATCGTTGTCATGCATCTCATATCATGTCATCATGTGCATTGCATTTTCATACGTGTTCGTCTCATGCATTCGAGCTTTTTCCCCGTTGTCCGTTTTGCATTCCAGCGCTTCGTTCTCCTCCGGTGGTCATTTCTACCTTTCTTTCGTGTGTGGGGATTAAACATTTCCAGATTGGACCGAGACTTGCCAAGCGGCCTTGGTTTACTACCGGTAGACCGCCTGTCAAGTTTCGTACCATTTGGACTTTGTTTGATACTCCAACGGTTAACCGAGGGACCGAAAAGGCCTCGCGTGTGTTGCAGCCCAACGCCCCTCCAATTTGGCCCAAAACCCACCAAAACCCTCTCCATCATCTAGATCGTTCGATCACGATCTCGTGGCCATAAACCGCACCTCATTTGGACTCTCCTAGCTCCCTCCACCTCTATATAAAGACACCCTCCGAATCCGGATCTCCTTCTCCCCCGAAACCCTAAAAAAATCGTCTACGCCGCATCGGACATTGTCCGCCCGGGTCGGACACACCGAGCCGCCGCCCCGCACCAGTAGCGTCCCGCCACGTGGCGCCCGACGCTCGCCGCCGCCGCGGGCCGGGAAGCCCGATCCGGGCCCCCGTGGCCCGTCTCCTCGTCGCCGCCGCCCGCGGGAGGAGCCCGCCTAACGCCGCCGCCTCTCCTCTTACCGGCGCCCGCGCCACCGTACGCCGGCGATCGCCGCCCGCGCCACAGTACGTCGGCGACCGGCGCCGTCTCGCTCCGCCTCCGGCAAGCCTCGCTGCCCGACCGCGCCTCGCCGCCACGGCCTCTCCGCCACGCCGCCCCGTCGTCGTCCCCCTCCTCCGGCCGGTGAGCCCTCCAAGTCCGGCGGCCTCCGGCGGCCTCGACCCCCTCTCCGGTGAACAGCTCCGGCGTCCTCGGGAAACGTGCAATCGGGATCTGGATCTGAGAACCCGTTTGGGTTGACTTTCTCCCGAAACCCTAGTTCATATTTCCCTGTTCATCGTGCTATAACTCCTCATCCGTAGCTCCGGTTTGGGCATATAGCATATCAAAATGTTCGTCTCAAAGAGTACATAATTTCATCTCATTGCATCATTTTAATTTGAGTTCATCTTGATGCCCGAAATGCTGTTAGAAGAGTGCTACTTGAGATAATTGTCAGATCTGCTGCTCCAATTGGATATTTGTCATTTTTGCCATGATTAATGTGTGCATGATATGCCCTGGTGCTCTACATGTGTTTTGTTATATGTTTTGCCATCTATCCAGAGGTGCAACCCATGTATTTTTGTGATGTGTGTGGTGACTAGCACAAGCTTGCAAAGTGAGGCATCTGTTAATGCTGATTTCAGGGACTTAGCATTTTCACTAAGTCCTTGAGCTGGTTATCTCATATGGCCATATGTTCATGTTGTTTCCTAGTGATCCATGCCCCTTTTGAGGATGATCAGTAAGGATGTTTTGTTAATCTTGTAGTGCTCTATCCATCCATGTCTTTGTTTGCAATTATGGAGCACCCTAGCTTGAGTCAATCGAGCTCTACTTTTGCCATTTCATGAATCTGGGCAGATTGTCTACTTGTTAGCAATTTTGCCGAGGATGTTGTAGTTGATCCGTGCATGCTATACTATTGTTCTTGCCATGTCTAGCTTGCATTTTGTGTATTCTTGGTGGGTGTATTCTTAGTTTGTCATGACTTGCTCTGTAGTGAGTGCATCGAGCTCGTAAACATGCCTACTTGATATCTGTTTCAGCATGCTCCAGTTTTCCCTAAGTCTGTGATCTGATTATGTTTTTGCCATGTTCACATGCTTGCAATTGTATTTTCTGATCCCTTTTGGCTCAAGGTCACTAAGGGACTTTTGTTAAGATCTTTGAGTAGCTCCATGCCATGCTTTACTTTGCCATGTTCAGGTCCTGTAGCATATTGTTTTCATGCTCCAAAGTGTGCTACCTGATCTGAAATTCCAGACAAGTGTTAATTTCACTAAGTCTGAAATCTGTTTGTCAAATGCATTTTTGCCATGCTTGTTTGAACCTGTTAATGGATGAATTGGCCGTAGCTCAGTGCTAGACTTTTGTTAAGCATCATGAATACATCCCTGCCATGTATTTTGATGCCATGTTTGGGTGCTGTAGCATGTTCATATTGTTGCATTTAGATGGCTACTTGCTGTAAATCGCAGAACGTGGTCATATTTGAATCGCTTGCCATTTCCAAACCGTAACTCCGATTCTGGCGTTATTTATATCGTTTTCAAGTGATTTCATCTCATCTTTCCAGTGGAACACTTGGATTTCCAAGTTGAGGCCAGGTTCATTCGTTCCTCGTCAAATCTTGCATATGCATCACATATTGCATCCCGCGTAGCATATCATCTTTGCATCATATTGTTTGAGCTTTGCACGTGGTTGATTGTGTTCCATTTGCTTGTTTGTCTTATTTGGGTAGAGCCGGGAGACGATTTTGCTAACGAGGAGCCCGTTGAGTTTGCTTTCGAGGATCCAGTCAACTCTGACAACTTTGCAGGCAAGATGACCATACCCTCGAAATCACTTCTATCTTTGCTTGCTAGTTACTCGCTCTTTTGCTATGCCTATGCCGCGATACCTACCACTTGCTTATCATGCCTCCCATATTGTTGAACCAAGCCTCTAACCCACCTTGTCCTAGCAAACCGTTGTTTGGCTATGTTACCGCTTTGCTCAGCCCCTCTTATAGCGTTGTTAGTTGCAGGTGAAGATTGAAGTTTGTTCCTTGTTGGAACATGGAGATGTTGTTCCTTGTTGGAACATGTTTACTTGTTGGGATATCACAATATATCTTATTTAATTAATGCATCTATATACTTGGTAAAGGGTGGAAGGCTCGGCCTTATTCTTGGTGTTTTGTTCCACTCTTGCTGCCCTAGTTTCCGTCATATCGGTGTTACGTTCCCGGATTTTGCGTTCCTTACGCGGTTGGGTAATAATGGGAACCCCTTGACAGTTCGCCTTGAGTAAAACTCCTCCAGCAATGCCCAACATTGGTTTTACCATTTTCCACCTAGCCTTTTCTTTTCCCTTGGGAGTCGCGCTCCTGAGGGTCATCATTATTTTACCCCCCCGGGCCAGTGCTCCTCGGAGTGTTGGTCCACCTGTCAACTGCCGGTGGCCACCAGGGGCAACTCTGGGCTGGCCTACCCGTACCTAAGACAATCTTAGTGTGCCTTGAGAACGAGATATGTGCAGATCCTATCGGGATTTGTCGGCACATTCGGGCGGTGTTGCTGGATTTGTTTTAACCTGTCGAAGTGTCTTGAAGAACCGAGATACCGAGTCTGATCGGAACGTCTCGGGAGGAGGTCTATTCCTTCGTTGACCGTGAGAGCTTGTCATGGGCTAAGTTGGGACTCCCCTGCAGGGATTTGAACTTTCAAAAGTCGTGCCCGCGGTTATGGGCAGATGGGAATTTGTTAATGTCCGGTCGTAGATAACTTGAACCTCAATTTAATTAAAATGAATCAACAGTGTGAGTTACCGTGATGGTCTCTTCTCGGCGGAGTCTCGGAAGTGAACACGGTGTTGGAGTAATGCTTGCGCAGGTTGTTCTCTAGTTTCTCGTTCGCGCTTTGCCTCCTCTTCTCGCTCTCTTTTGCGAACAGGATAGCCATCATATATGCTAGTCGCTTGCTGCAGCTCCACATATTTACCCTGCCTTTCCTATTAAGCTTAAATGGTCTTGATCGCGAGGGTGCGAGATTGCTGAGTCCCTGTGGCTCACAGATTACTTCCAAACCAGATGCAGGGCCTGATGATTCCGCTCCAGGTGACGCGCTTGAGCTCAAGTGGGAGTTCGACGAGGACTCTCAACGATACTACGTGTCTTTCCCTGATGATCAGTAGTGGTGTCCAGTTGGGAGTGATCGGGACCGTGTCGCATGTTGGGTTATCTTTTATTTTGGCGCCGTAGTCGGGCCATGAGTGTTTGGATGTTGTAATGCTATTTATGTACTTGATTGACGTGGCGAGTGTAAGCCAACTATGTTAACCCCCCCTTTATTATTTATATTACATGGGATGTTGTGATGATTGCCTAACTTGCAACATTGCTTTCAATGCGGTTATGTCTCTAAGTCGTGCCTCGACACGTGGGAGCTATAGCCGCATCGAGGGCGTTACACCTCACAAGTTGTAAGCGCCCCTGACCACCACGACGGCATGGTTGAGAAGAGATGGATCTGGGCGGTGGTTTCCGGTGATGAGCGAAATAGAAGTTGCGTGTACCCATAGTAGCTGTGTCGGCAGCGGCCATCACAATGAAATATAATCAATGCGTGTCATCCTGAGTTCTTGAAAGGTTTCACCTGGATTTTTCTGGACCAATGAAGCAAAAACATGCACAATTTCTCAAACAAGGATAGATGAAGTATGTGAATCAGATGCAATATTAATACAACAAAAAAATAGCACTGTCATCAAAGGATTCACTTACAATCAAAAGAAGAAGCGGCAGCACGATTTTGCTTGTCTCCATCGGATCTGGACCAAATACCTGCACCATAAAAATACTAAGAAAATGATGGCATAAGAAGATTACCCAGCAATAGAAAAGCAAACTAAATGTAGACGACTGTATCTTTATTTTTAAGATTCATTTAACAAGAATTTCCCGACCATCATTTAAATGAATTGCAAGAATTTTTTCCTGATATTTAATGTAGAAAGCTAACGTTAAATTATATGTTGTGCCATGAACTTATTACAATTTCCTTACTGTACCTGTATCATGGGATCCATGAGATTCATGGCCTAGTGATCACTAACCATGCCAGTCATCTGCTCCTGGGAGGTAACCCACCCATTGCCATTCCGTAACCTATTAATGTAGTTTTTATCCTCCTAGCATTGACATGGAGATGAGCATGAGTCATATTGTTGAATTCTCTAAATGGTTCATGCTTAACTTTCCAACACAAAATGAAGAAAAGATATATTTGTAAAATTGTGAAATAAACATGCTGGCCAACACTACAGATAATACTACCATGGTAGCCAGGAATCATAATACTACCATGGTAGACAGTTCATTGTTGAGTACATACATGATACTACCAGGTCAGAACCTACAGACGCGGGATCATTGATTTGTACTATTCAACAACACTGACAACAATCACAACCCGAAAATTAAGTGGCTTGAAACTAGCAACCTGTGACGCCCCCGATTTGACCGTACACTAATCATACACGCAAATGTGTACGACCAAGATCAGGGACTCACGGGAAGATATCACAACACAACTCTAGACACAAGTAAAATAATGCAAGCTTTATATTACAAGCCAGGGGCCTCGAGGGCTCGAATACATAAACTCGAAAACACAAGAGTCAGCGGAAGCAATAATATCTGAGTACAGACATAAGTTAAACAAGTTTGCCTTAAGAAGGCTAGCACAAACTGGGATACATATCGAAAGAGGCGCAAGCCTCCTGCCTGGGATCCTCCTAAACTACTCCTGGTCGTCGTCAGCGGCCTACACGTAGTAGTAGGCACCTCCAGTGTAGTAGGAGTCGTCGTCGACGGTGGCGTCTGGCTCCTGGACTCCATCGTCTGGTCGCAACAATCGGGTATAGGAAGGGGAAAGGGGGGAGCAAGGCAACCGTGAGTACTCATCCAAAGTACTCGCAAGCAAGGAGCTACACTACATATGTATGCATTGGTATCAAATGAACAAGGGGTAGCATATGTGGACTGAACTGCAGAACGCTGGAATAAGAGGGGGATAGCTAGTCCTATTGAAGACTATGCTTCTGGCAACCTCCATCTTGTAGCATGTAGAAGAGAGTAGATGGTAAGTTCACCAAGTATCATCGCATAGCATAATCCTACCCGGCGATCCTCCCCTCGTCGCCCTGTTAGAGAGGGATCACCGGGTTGTATCTAGCACTTGGAAGGCTGTGTTTTATTAAGTATCCGGTTCTAGTTGTCATAAGGTCAAGGTACAACTCCGGGTCATCCTTTTACAGAGAGACATGGCTATTCGAATAGATAAGCTTCCATGCAGTGGTGCACCACATTTCCCAACACGCTCTGTGACGCCCCGAGACCGTTGCGCCAGGTGTCGTCCAGTTATTCGCTGTTGTTGCCTTGTCATTCGTTTGTGTGTTGCATCTTGCCATGTCATCATGTGCATTGCATCTTCATGTTTTCAAAACTTGCCTTCGTTCGGGTTTCCCTAGTTCCGTCTGTTGTCCGTTCTGAGCTCAGACACACTTGCAAGCGCCCGCGGCACGTTCGAAACATTATTTTATAAGTGGCCAAAAAATGTTTTCGGAATGGGTTGAAAGTTGGCATGCGGTGTTGTTATGTTGTAGGTAGGCCGCCTGCCAAGTTTCATCGCATTCGGAGTTCGTTTGATACCCCAACGGATAACTATAGCGACATTTGAAGGAAATATGCCCTAGAGGCAATAATAAAGTTATTATTTATTTCCTTATAATCATGATAAATGTTTATTATTCATGCTAGAATTGTATTAACCGGAAACATAATACATGTGTGAATACATAGACAAACAAAGTGTCACTAGTATGCCTCTACTTGACTAGCTCGTTAATCAAAGATGGTTATGTTTCCTAACCATGAACAATGAGTTGTTATTTGATTAACGAGGTCACATCATTAGTTGAATGATCTGATTGACATGACCCATTCCATTAGCTTAGCACCCGATCGTTTAGTATGTTGCTATTGCTTTTTCTTCATGACTTATGCATGTTCCTATGACTATGAGATTATGCAACTCCCGTTTGCCGGAGGAACACTTTGGGTGCTACCAAACGTCACAACATAACTGGGTGATTATAAAGGAGCATTACAGGTGTCTCCAAAGGTAGATGTTGGGTTGGCGTATTTCGAGATTAGGATTTGTCACTTCGATTGTCGGAGAGGTATCTCTGGGCCCTCTCGGTAATGCACATCACATAAGCCTTGCAAGCATTGCAACTAATGAGTTAGTTGCGAGATGATGTATTACGGAACGAGTAAAGAGACTTGCCAGTAACGAGATTGAACTAGGTATTGGATACCGACGATCGAATCTCGGGCAAGTAACATACCGATGACAAAGGGAACAACGTATGTTGTTATGCGGTCTGACCGATAAAGATCTTCGTAGAATATGTAGGAGCCAATATGGGCATCCAGGTCCCGCTATGGGTTATTGACCGGATACATGTCTCGGTCATGTCTACATTGTTCTCGAACCCGTAGGGTCCGCACGCTTAAGGTTACGATGACAGTTATATTATGAGTTTATGCATTTTGATGTACCGAAGGTTGTTCGGAGTCCCGGATGTGATCACGGACATGACGAGGAGTCTCGAGATGGTCGATACGTAAAGATTGATATATTGGAAGCCTATGTTTGGATATCGGAAGTGTTCCGGGTGAAATCGGGATTTTACCGGAATACCGGGAGGGTTACCGGAACCCCCCGGGAGCTATATGGGCCATAGTGGGCCTTGGTGGAAAAGAGAAGGGGCTGCCCTAGATGGGCTGCGCACCTCCCCCTTCCCCTAGTCCTATTAGGACTAGGAGAGGTGGCCGGCCCCCTCCTCCTCTTTTCCCCCTCTGCGAATCCTATTCCAACTAGGATTGGGGGGGGGGGGGGAATCCTACTCCCAGAGGGAGTAGGACTCTCCTGCGCCTCCCTCCTTGGCCGGCCAGCCTCCCTCCCTCTACTCCTTTATATACGGAGGCAGGGGACACCTCTAGACACAAGTTGATCCACGTGATCTATTCCTTAGCCGTGTGCGGTGCCCCCTGCCACCATATACCTCGATAATACTGTAGCGGAGTTTAGGCGAAGCCCTGCTGCAGTAGTACATCAAGATCGTCACCACGCCGTCGTGCTGACGGAACTCTTCCCCGACACTTTGCTGGATCGGAGTCCGGGGATCGTCATCGAGCTGAACGTGTGCTCGAACTCGGAGGTGCCGTAGTTTCGGTGCTTGATCGGTTGGATCGTGAAGACGTACGCCTACTTCCTCTACGTCGTGTCAGCGCTTCCGCAGTCGGTCTGCGTTGGGTACATAGACAACACTCTCCCCCTCGTTGCTATGCATCAAATGATCTTGCGTGTGCGTAGGAAATTTTTTGAAATTACTACGAAACCCAACAACATTATAGTCGGTCAAAACGTCGGACGTTTTTGGTCTCCGGAAACAGTTGCCGGGCTGCACTCCTCTCCTCTCATCTCAGCCAACTACCACTCACCGCCAGGCCCTACCTAACCTCTCTCGTCAGCCCGCGACCCTCCTCGCGCGCGCGTCCGAAAGCTGTCCCGGACCCGACCCGGGCAATCGCCACCGTTGTGTCCGGATCATCCCCAAACATCTGCAAAACATCTCAGTTTTGTTAATTGGGCTCCCTAACTATTTTATTCACGACCGTCCGATTACGATCGTAGGGATGAGGTAGCCCCTAACCTAATCCACCTGATGTATATATATTGTCCAACCCTAAATCTGTGGGGAGCTGTCCCATCCTCCCAGCCGCCGCCGCCGCACCCATTTCCCACCTCGGGATCCTCTCATTCCCCCTGCACCAACCATCAGCCACACCCAGATCCAATCCATCCATCCCATCGACCCATCTCGAGTCAACGACCGCCGATGCTCAAATCCCGCAGGAGCCCGAGCTCCACCTCCTAGCCCACCATCCCCGTCTCCTGGATCCCAGCGCACCCGAGCTCTCTGCTGCTCCTTGCGCCAACCACCACTGGAGCGCAGCCGCCCTTCCGCCGCCATCGAGCGCCGGCTGTGTCCGACCTCGACCTCCAGGCCAGCCCCACGCCCTGCCTCTCCTCTTTCCTTCCATGCGCGACTCCCTCTCCCTCACCCTCTCTCTCTCCCGTAGCCACCCAACCTCCACCATGGCGCTGCCCCGTCCATCTCCTGACGCCGGCCATGTGAGGTCCAGCACCTTGCCCGTCGCCGGATCCGGGGACCCCGCGCCTGGATCCCTCCATCCCCGACGAGCTCCGCCTCCCTCCATCACCGGAGCTCCGCCGGATGCCTCGCCGTTGACCCTGCCATCTACTTCGTTCTCCCAGGGAAGCTCCCAATCTCTGCTTCATCCACGCGAGGGAGATGAGCGCAGCTCTCCTGTTTCGTTGACCGAGTCCGCCCAAGCCGGCCTTCTGCTGTTGTGGATCACCTGCCCTAGGCCCAGCTCCGCAGCGCCAATAGGATTCGGCCTCAAGGCCGATGTGAGCCGCCCTCCAGATCCCCTCTTCCTGTTGGGCCAACAAGATTTGGCCCATGTAGTATTTTTTTCCCTCGGGACGAATTTAGCTATTATCCAGTGTATTACAGATTTGCAGTAAAACCCTCCATGTTCGTGCATTCAATAACTCATCATCCGTGCACCGGATTAAAATGTTCTAAATATGGAAGTCACTTAGAATTTTATCTAGTTTCATAATATCCAACTTTCAACCATGTTTAACATGTTTAAAATGTTGTTTGTTTAAGTTTTGCTCCTATGCCATGTTAAAATGCTTTAATTCATAACTATTTAACCGTAACTCGGATTTTAATAAAGTTTATATGTAAATGGGGTGGACAAATGCCTAGTTTAACATGGTCTACTTGTTTTGCATGTTTAATAACTCTAAAATTGTGTTTAGGACAGATCAGTGCCAAACCTAAAATATGCACATGAGGAGTTTTCGGATTTGTTGTTTGATGTTCCGGCCTCATTTAAACTTGCCTAGATAGGTAGTTTTACTTATGCTTCACCTCTTGCCATGCTAACAACATTTAATCTTGTTGGGTACATAAACGAGATCGAACTAAATAAGTCATGTGGTGTTCCGTCAATATGCAACTCGTTGCATATTGAGCTCCACTTAGTTTGTAGAATTGCTTGTGCACTTTGCCATGCCATGCCTCATTAAACCGGACATGCATCATACTTGGTTGTGCATCATGCCATGCTTATGTGGTGGTTGTTTACTATGTTGTTTGCTTCTTTCCGGTGTTGCTTCTTCGGGTTGGTTCCGATAACGTCGCGTTTGTGAGAATCCGTTCGTCTACGTCCGTTTGTCTTCCTCATGGACTCGTTCTTCTTCCTTGCGGGATTTCAGGCAAGATGACCATACCCTCGAAATCACTTCTATCTTTGCTTGCTAGATGCTCGCTCTTTTGCTATGCCTTTCCCGCGATACCTACCACTTGCTTATCATGCCTCCCATATTGTTGAGCCAAGCCTCTAACCCACCTTGTCCTAGCAAACCGTTGTTTGGCTATGTTACCGCTTTGCTCAGCCCCTCTTATAGCGTTGTTAGTTGCAGGTGAATATTGGAGCTTGTTCCATGTTGGAACATGGATATTTTGTTGGGATATCACAATATCTCTTATTTAATTAATGCATTTATATACTTGGTAAAGGGTGGAAGGCTCGGCCTTATGCCTGGTGTTTTGTTCCACTCTTGCCGCCCTAGTTTCTGTCATATCCATGTTATGTTCCTGGATTTTGCGTTCCTTACATGGTTGGGTTATAATGGGAACCCCTTGACAGTTTGCCTTGAATAAAACTCTTCCAGCAATGCCCAACATTGGTTTTACCATTCGCCACCTAGCCTTTTCTTTCCCTTGGGTTCTGCAGACTCAAGGGTCATATTTATTTAAACCCCCCTGGGCCAGTGCTCCTCTGAGTGTTGGTCCGACCGAGTAGACTACGGGGCCACCTCGGGGCAACTTGAGGGTTGGTTTTACTCGTAGGATGTCTCATCTGAGTGTTCCCTGAGAACGAGATATGTGCAGCTCCTATCGGGATTTGTCGGCACATTCGGGCGGTGTTGCTGGACTTGTTTTACCATTGTCGAGGATGTCTTGTAACCTGGATGCCGAGTCTGATCGGATTGTCTTGGGAGAAGGAATATCCTTCATTGACCGTGAGAGCTTGTGATGGGCTAAGTTGGGACACCCCTGCAAGGATTTGAACTTTCGAAAGCCGTGCCCGCGGTTATGGGCAGATGGGAATTTGTTAATGTCCGGTTGTAGAAAACCTGAAGTTGATCTTAAATTAAAATACACCAACCGCGTGTGTAACCGTGATGGTCTCTTCTCGGCGGAGTCCGGGAAGTGAACACGGTGTTGGAGTTATGCTTGACGTCGGTTGTTCTAGGATCACTTCTTGATCATAGTTTCTCGAACGTGCTTTGCCTTCTCTTCTCGCTCTCTTTTGCGTATGTTAGCCACCATATATGCTAGTCGCTTGCTGCAGCTCCACCTCGTACATTTACCTTACCCATAAGCTTAAATAGTCTTGGTCGCGAGGGTGTGAGATTGCTGAGTCCCCGTGACTCACAGATACTTCCAAAACCAGCTTGCAGGTGCCAAGGATACCGTGCAGATGGCGCAACCAAGCTCAAGGAGGAGCTCGATGAAGATCTTGTCCTTTGTGTTGTTTCATTCTAGTTGATCAGTAGTGGAGTCCAGTTGGGGTCGATCGGGGATCTGTGTAGCATTTGGGGTAGTCTTCTTTTATTTTGGTTCCATAGTCGGACCTTGAGTGTATCTGGATGATGTAATGTTTTTCATGTAATTGTGTGAAGTGGCGATTGTAAGCCAACTATGTATCTCTTTCCCTTATGTATTACATGGGTTGTGTGAAGATTACCTCACTTGCGACATTGCTTTCAATGCGGTTATGCCTCTAAGTCGTGCTTCGACACGTGGGAGATATAGCCGCATCGAGGGTGTTACAAGTTGGTAATCAGAGCCTTCCCCGACTTTAGGAGCCCCCTGCTTGATCGAATCGCTAGCGTTGTTGAGTCTAGAAAAATGTTTAGAGTCATTTAGAATTATATATATCGGAGAGTTAGGACTTATTTTTACTCCTCAATCCCTTCGTCGCTCTGGTGAGGCATCCTGACGTAGAGTTTTGACTCTTCTCTTCTGAAATTTCACTATTTTTTTTAGGATCACGCGGGTATCTTGGAATTGTTCCGATGGTTTTGTGACGAGAACATTGTTCTTGGTGCCTCCTGACATTTAGGGGTTGTGGCAGTATCCCGGGAAGTTGAGCTCCGAGGTGTTGTCATCACAATTTTATCGTTGCAGTTCTGGAATACCTGAGTTTGCTGACATCGAAAATCTCTTTTATGCAGTTGTTGGTGAGATAACCTCGACGCTACCCAGTACTGGGGCGGGAGTTCGGGAGTATTGCCATAACTCGTATAATGGATGCTTTTCGAAGGTTGAGGTAAACGATTTCCGAAGGTTTCTTGGTTATGTGTTGAAGGATGGATACAACTGGATGTAGGATTTGCTAGTTTTGGGTGAGATATTATGCTTCCCCTGTATCCCCAACACCTGATTGCATAACCGGAAAATTTCGGGAGTTTATAAGTGGGAATTGAAGTAGCTCTTAGAATATCTTTCCGACAGATGTATGATATGAAATTGGGGTTCGACGTCTAGTGGTCCACCTATTCACGGTTGGTTTTACAGTGGTCTCATTGTGTCTTAAAGAGTCCTTGGCTATGCCGACTCGGGGACGCTTCGTATGTCATGTGCACTTCCTTGTACATGATGGTGCTGTACGATCGAGGCCGTGTAGGCCCCACCACGAAAACTTCAGACGAAATCTCGATCATATGTTTGTTCTGGCTTATTCTGCAAGCTAATCCTTTGTTTTGTTTTGACTTGTGGTATTCGAGTTGCTTCAATGTCAAGTGTTGATTCCATACCTTCCCCATATGGTGTTCTCGTACTCCGATGTGAATACCAATCCTTCTTGATCATCGAGATTGTCTTGCCAATACTTTTCAACCGGTGTGCTTCTCTTCAAGTGGATCCGTCCATTGTCAACATCCGCAAGATTCAATCTAAGCTCGCAACGTTGTGCGTTTCATCCATCCCAAGTTGCCTTTGTTTTCCCACCCTCCCACCCTTGTTTTTCTTGAAGGATTCATATTTCTTCATTAAGTATCCATCTTATTCATGTGAAGCCTCTGCACTCCTTTTCCGTCAATGTTCTTACCCGGTGATTTTCATGAAGATCCTAACGGAACCTCAAGTTCATCATTCTTCATTCTTTTCCTTCTCCGGTGGATTCAATTCAAGCTTTGGTATTGAGCACAGTCTTTTCTTTTTGCCCAATGCTTTTCTTCTGTCGGTGCACCTCATAATCATTCCCCGCTTGTATTCTATTATTCTGGAGTGCTGAAGATATCTCAAAGATTCCTGCTTACACTCTGCTTTCGTTCAAGCTCTTTCGAGGATGTTATCTCATTCAAGCCTTTTAATTCAACCGGTGCAACCTCTCTTTTAAATCATTTCAACGGTGTTTCTTTGAGTGGGCCCTAACCCACAGGTCTTTTTCCAGGATCTTACCTGACTCTTCTTATTCTCCCGGAGTTATGCTCAAATCTTCTAAAGTTTGATGGAAGAATGAGTTATCATCAGTCAAATGTATTTGTCCAAGATCGGTCAAATTCTTTTCATCGTTGGCTCAACTTTTCCATTCTTCATTCCGGTGTGCCTCAATAATTCTTGGTTGTGTTTTTCATCGTCATTCTCAACATTTGAAGACCGAAGAAGAAATTTTCCTCCATATCTTGCTTCATTCTCTTCAAGATTCATGGCTCTAGCTTCGTGCCATCCTCTCATAATTATTTTCGATTGTGGCAATTCTTTTCACCCATCCGGAGCAATTCAAGAGTCTTCTCAGTTTGTTATCCGGAGTCCATCAATTCAGGTTTATTCATTTCAGCTTTCAACTATCATTCTCCAAATCTTATGAGTGCATCATTTAATATTCTCTAATCAGCTCGTGATTTCTTCGTTCTCTTGTATCTAAACCCTAGCAAGTATCTTCATTTGTTCCCTAATTCTTACCGGCGATTCATCCTTTTACTTCATTCGTTGTTCAATTCTTACGGTGGTTCGTTCAAGAGTTCTCTTCCTTCGTTACCGTATCAATTCATTGGTTGTTTTCAAATCCTACCGGTGGTTCATTGAAGACCTTCTCAGGTTTGATTTATATCTCTCTTAATCCTTTCTACGAGAATAAGTAGTGTGCCAAATCCATCGGGTGTCATCAATTTAATTGGTGAAGGATACGCATAATGTAATTCTTATTCTTGTTTCATCGAGTAAATTCAATTCCTGCTTTCCGGAGTGGGTCATCATATCACATTCTCGGTTTGAAATGTTGTATCCTTTCTTTTCCAGGAGTTCCAAACTCTCTCAATTATATTATCACGGAGATTCATCTAAATCGTTACAAGGATTCACCTTGTGTTTTCAACTTCTCTTCCCTTTTGTTTGATCATTCTTTTGTTTACCGGAGATCATCATGGAGATTCTACATGATGGTTTCATCAAGGATTTAATTTCCATCTCGAAGTGTTCATCAACATTCTTTTCAGAGGAGCTCATGCATTCTTTATCTTGCAATCCATAGTGGAATTGTGTCTCCCTTATCTTTTGAGGTGGTAATATATCATTCTTCAAGAATGAGATATTTAAACCCATCAATCTCTTCGTTGGAGTTATCTTGTGTCATGTTTCACCTAAAGATTTCTCTAAGGATTGTTGCTATTATGGTGCTTATAAATGACTCAAGTTCTTTTATCCTTCCGGTGAAATAAATTTCTCATCCCCTTGTTGATATCAATCCAATCTATCGTTTCCGTTAGTGGCAGATTTTCACCTCTTGGTTTTGAGATGCTTTCCATAAGCCCACTACAAGCTTACTCTTTTTGTTGTTGGTTTTCCAACAATTCTGTTCGAACCTTGTCCTAAAGATGCTTTTTCAAGCTCATTTGAGGTAGAACATGTTGTTTTTCTTCTCCGTTCTTTTCTTTGCATTCTTTCATTCCTTCCGGAGGCATTGTGATGTTGCTCTTTTCAACCCATCATCTCGTTTTCTCAAAGATCATGTTCTTTTCATGCCTATCCATGCAACCGGAGTGTTGTGCCCTTTTGCTCAAGTTCTTATCGCCTTATCAAGCCTTGCATCTCATTTCAACTCGAGTGCCGTCTGAGATCTTTCTTACCCCTTGTTCCATTCATTCAATAGTTCTGGAGGCTGTATGTTGTGATTTCATCAAGTGTCTTCTCATCTTATCAAGTTCTTATTCAATTCCATTTCTTTTCAATCGGAGTGCTGCCCGAAATTGTTCTTCCTTGTCCCTCTTTTCTAACGGAGTGTTTTCAACTTCGTTCATCTCCGTTGTATTATTTTCTCGAAATGGCTTAACCTTTTCAAGGTTCTTTGGTCTCACTCGCTTGTCAAAGAAGCAACTTAGTTTTACCTCTTCTCTTCCTCTTCCTTTTCCCTCCGGTGCCATCCTAGATCTCGGGACGAGATCCTCTCGTAGTGGTGGAGTGTTGTGACGCCCGAGACCGTTGCGCCAGGTGTCGTCCAGTTATTCGATGTTGTTGCCTTGTCATTCGTTTGCGTGTTGCATCTTGCCATGTCATCATGTGCATTGCATCTTCATGTTTTCAAAACTTGCCTTCGTTCGGGTTTCCCCAGTTCCGTCTGTTGTCCGTTCTGAGCTCAGACACACTTGCACGCGCCCGCGGCACGTCCGAAATATTATTTTATAAGTGTCTGAAAAATGTTCTCGGAATGCGTTGAAAGTTGGCATGCGGTGTTGTTATGTTGTAGGTAGGCCGCCTGCCAAGTTTCATCACATTCGGAGTTCATTTGATGCCCCAACGGATAACTATAGCGACATTATAGTCGGTCAAAACGTCGGACGTTTTCGGTCTCTGGAAACAGTTGCCGGGCTGCACTCCTCTCCTCTCATCTCAGCCCACTACCACTCACCGCCAGGCCCTACCCAACCTCTCTCGTCAGCCCGCGACCCTCCTCGCGTGCGCGCCTGAAAGCTGTCCCGGACCCGACCCAGGCAGTCGCCACCGTTGTGTCTGGATCATCCCCAAACATCTGCAAAACATCTCCGTTTTGTTAATTGGGCTCCCTAACTATTTTATTCGCGACCGTCCGATTACGATCGTAGGGATGAGGTAGCCCCTAACCTAATCCACCTGATGTATATATATTGTCCAACCCTAAATCTGAGGGGAGCTGTCCCATCCTCTCTACTTCATCCACGCGAGGGAGACGAGCGCAGCGCTCCTGTTTCGTTGACCGAGTCCGCCCGAGCCGGCCTTCGGCTGCTGTGGATCACCTACCCCAGGCCCAGCTCCGCAGCGCCAATAGGATTCGGCCTCAAGGCCGATGTGAGCCGCCCTCCAGATCCCCTCTTCCTGTTGGGCCAACAGGATTTGGCCCATGTAGTATTTTTTTCCCTCGGGACGAATTTAGCTATTATCCAGTGTTTTACAGATTTGCAGGAAAACCCTCCATGTTCGTGCATTCAATAACTCATCATCCGTGCACCGGATTAAAATGTTCTAAATATGGAAGTCGCTTAGAATTTTATCTACTTTCATAATATCCAACTTTCAACCATGTTTAACATGTTTAAAACGCTGTTTGTTTAAGTTTTGCTCCTATGCCATGTTAAAATGCTTTAATTCATAACTATTTAACCGTAACTCGGATTTTAATAAAGTTTATATGTAAATGGGGTGGACAAATGCCTAGTTTAACATGGTCTACTTGTTTTGCATGTTTAATAACTCTAAAATTGTGTTTAGGACAGATCAGTGCCAAACCTAAAATATGCACATGAGGAGTTTCCGGATTTGTTGTTTGATGTTCCGGCCTCATTTAAACTTGCCTAGATAGGTAGTTTTACTTATGCTTCACCTCTTGCCATGCTAACAACATTTAATCTTGTTGGGTACATAAAAGAGATTGAACTAAATAAGTCATGTGGTGTTCCGTCAATATGCAACTCGTTGCATATTGAGCTCCACTTAATTTGTAGAATTGCTTGTGCACTTTGCCATGCCATGCCTCATTAAACCGGACATGCATCATACTTGGTTGTGCATCATGCCATGCTTATGTGGTGGTTGTTTACTATGTTGTTTGCTTCTTTCCGGTGTTGCTTCTTTGGGTTGGTTCCAATAACGTCGCGTTTGTGAGAATCCGTTCGTCTACGTCCGTTTGTCTTCCTCATGGACTCGTTCTTCTTCCTTGCGGGATTTCAGGCAAGATGACCATACCCTCGAAATCACTTCTATCTTTGCTTGCTAGATGCTCGCTCTTTTGCTATGCCTTTCCCGCGATACCTACCACTTGCTTATCATGCCTCCCATATTGTTGAGCCAAGCCTCTAACCCACCTTGTCCTAGCAAACCGTTGTTTGGCTATGTTACCGCTTTGCTCAGCCCCTCTTATAGCGTTGTTAGTTGCAGGTGAAGATTGGAGCTTGTTCCATGTTGGAACATGGATATTTTGTTGGGATATCACAATATCTCTTATTTAATTAATGCATCTATATACTTGGTAAAGGGTGGAAGGCTCGGCCTTATGCCTGGTGTTTTGTTCCACTCTTGCCGCCCTAGTTTCCGTCATATCGGTGTTATGTTCCCGGATTTTGCGTTCCTTACACGGTTGGGTTATAATGGGAACCCCTTGATAGTTCGCCTTGAATAAAACTCATCCAGCAATGCCCAACATTGGTTGTACCATTCGCCACCTAGCCTTTTCTTTCCCTTGGGTTCTGCAGACTGAAGGGTCATATTTATTTAAACCCCCCTGGGCCAGTGCTCCTCTGAGTGTTGGTCCGACCGAGTAGACTGCGGGGCCACCTCGGGGCAACTTGAGGGTTGGTTTTACTCGTAGGATGTCTCATCTGAGTGTTCCCTGAGAACGAGATATGTGCAGCTCCTATCGGGATTTGTCGGCACATTCGGGCGGTGTTGCTGGACTTGTTTTACCATTGTCGAGGATGTCTTGTAACCGGGATGCCGAGTCTGATCGGATTGTCTTGGGAGAAGGAATATCCTTCGTTGACCATGAGAGCTTGTGATGGGCTAAGTTGGGACACCCCTGCAGGGATTTGAACTTTCGAAAGCCGTGCCCGCGGTTATGGGCAGATGGGAATTTGTTAATGTCCGGTTGTAGAAAACCTGAAGTTGACCTTAAATTAAAATACACCAACCGCATGTGTAACCGTGATGGTCTCTTCTCGGCGGAGTCCGGGAAGTGAACACGGTGTTGGAGTTATGCTTGCCGTAGGTTGTTCTAGGATCACTTCTAGATCATAGTTTCTCGAACGTGCTTTGCCTTCTCTTCTCGCTCTCTTTTGCGTATGTTAGCCACCATATATGCTAGTCGCTTGCTGCAGCTGCACCTCATACCTTTACCTTACCCATAAGCTTAAATAGTCTTGATCGCGAGGGTGTGAGATTGCTGAGTCCCCGTGACTCACAGATACTTCCAAAACCGGCTTGCAGGTGCCAAGGATACTGTGCAGATGGCGCAACCAAGCTCAAGGAGGAGCTCGATGAAGATCTTGTCCTTTGTGTTGTTTCGTTCTAGTTGATCAGTAGTGGAGTCCAGTTGGGGTCGATCGGGGATCTGTGTAGCATTTGGGGTAGTCTTCTTTTATTTTGGTTCCGTACTCGGACCTTGAGTGTATCTGGATGATGTAATGTTTTTCATGTAATTGTGTGAAGTGGCGATTCTAAGCCAACTATGTATCTCTTTCCCTTATGTATTACATGGGTTGTGTGAAGATTACCTCACTTGCGACATTACTTTCAATGCGGTTATGCCTCTAAGTCGTGCTTCGACACGTGGGAGATATAGCCGCATCGAGGGCGTTACACGCTCGATCCCCTTTGTCCGGACACACTTTTCTGGGTCATGCCCGGCCTCGGAAGATTGAAATGTCGCAGCCTGATACGTCTCCATCGTATCTGTAATTTTTGATTGTTCCATGCCAATATTCTACAACTTTCATATACTTTTGGCAACTTTTTATACTATTTTGGGGACTAACATATTGATCTAGTGCCCAGTGCCAGTTCCTGTTTGTTGCATGTTTTTTGTTTCGCAGAATATCCATATCAAACGGAGTCCAAACGGGATAAAAACTGGCGGAGATTTTTTTGGAATATTTATACAATTTTTGGAAAGAAAAATCCATGCGAGACGGTGCCCGAGGTGGCCACGAGGCAGGGGGCGCGCCTGCCCCCCTGGGCGCGCCCCTGACCCCCGTGGCCACCCCGTAAGGAGGTTGATGCCCTTCTTTCGCGGCAAGAAAGCTAATATCCGGATAGAAATCGTGTTAAAATTTCAGCCCAATCGGAGTTACGGATCTCCAGGAATATAAGAAACGGTGAAAGGGTAGAATCTGAGAACGCAGAAACAGAGAGAGACAGAGAGACAGATCCAATCTCGGAGGGGCTCTCGCCCCTCCCATGCCATGGAGGCCAAGGACCAGAGGGGAAACCCTTCTCCCATCTAGGGAGTAGGTCAAGGAAGAAGAAGATGAAGGGCCCCCCTCTCCCCTTCTCTTCCGATGGCGCCGGAACGCTACCGTGGCCATCATCATCACCGCGATCTACACCAACACCTCCGCCATCTTCACCAACATCTCCATCACCTTCTCCCCTCTATCTACAATGGTCCACTCTCCCGCAACCCGCTGGACCCTCTACTTGAACATGGTGCTTTATGCTTCATATTATTATCCAATGATGTGTTGCCATCCTATGATGTCTGAGTAGATTTTCGTTGTCCTATAAGTGGTTGATGAATTGCTATGATTGATTTAATTTGCTTGTGGTTATGTTGCTGTCCTTTGGTGCCCATCATATGAGTGCGCGCGTGGATCACACCCTAGGGTTAGTTGTATGTTGATAGGACTATGTATTAGAGGGCAAGAGTGACTGAAGCTTCAACCTAGCATAGAAATTGATGCATACGAGATTGAAGGGGGGCCAATATATCTTAATGCTATGGTTGGGTTTTACCTTAATGAACGTTAGTAGTTGTGGATGCTTGCTAATAGTTCCAATCATAAGTGCATAGAATTCTAAGTCAGGGATGACATGCTAGCAGTGGCCTCTCCCACATAATACTTGCTATCGGTCTAGTAAAGTAGTCAATTGCTTAGGGGCAATTTCACAACTCCTACCACCACTTTTACACACTTGCTATATTTACTTTATTGTTTCTTTATCTAAATAGCCCCTACTTTTTATTTACGCAATCTTAATTATCTTGCAAACCTACCCAACAACACCTACAAAGTAATTCTAGGATCATACTTGTTCTAGGTAAAGCAAACGTCAAGCGTGCGTAGAGTTGTATCAGTGGTCATTAGAACTTGAGGGAATATTTGTTCTGCCTTTAGCTCCTCGTTGGGTTCGACACTCTTACTTGTCGAAAACTGTTGCGATCCCCTATACTTGTGGGTTATCAAGACCTTTTTCTGGCGCCGTTGCCGGGGAGCAATAGCGTGGGGTGGATATTCTCGTGTGTGCTTGTTTGCTTTATCACTAAGTATTTTTTAGTTGTTGTTCTTAGTTTTTCTTTATCTTTAGTTATGGATATGGAACACGAAATACCAAAAAAATTAGGTGTACTGGCTACTCATGGAGATGGGGAACCTCCTAAAACCCTCGATGCTGGTTATGTGAAAAATATTATGTACTACTTTAATAATCCTGAGAAAAACCCATTCAATTATGTAATGGGAGTAACGTTGGATCAATGTGAATACTTTAGGGATTACCGCTTGACACAAAAAAGGAAACTATTATGGGATCAAATTCATATATTGAATTGGTATGCTAGGCAACTATGCTTGAGATATGATTATACTTGTTGCTCTAAGGTGAAGGCTCCACACCTTCCCTTTTCATGTGAATTTAATGATAATGAAACCTTAGCTTCTTATGCTAATGGTATATATGATTACTATGATGTGGAACAAATATAAGAATTTGTTGCTTTTAAGGTTTAGATTATAAGCTTCATGCTTTTCAAACAAAGATTCAATTTCATAAGCACCCTTAAAAGCAATAAATTCTTCTATTTGTTCCACATCATAGTAATCATATATACCATTAGCATAAGAAGCTAAGGTTTCATTATCATTAAATTCACATGAAAAGGGAAGGTGTGGAGCCTTCACCTTAGAGCAACAAGTATAATCATATCTCAAACATAGTTGCCTAGAATACCAATTCAATATATGAATTTGATCTCATAATAGATTCCCTTTTTGTGTCAAGCGGTAATCCCTAAAGTATTCACATTGATCCAACGTTACTCCCATTACATAATTGAATGGGGTTTTCTCAGGATTATTAAAGTAGTACATAATATTTTTCACATAACCAGCATCGAGGGTTTTAGGAGGTTCCCCATCTCCATGAGTAGCAAGTACACCTAATTTTTTTGGTATTTCGTGTTCCATATACTACTAGAATCAGCTACTTTGCCATCTGCCAGCTCTTTGCCGTCTGCTAGCAGATGACAAAGAAGCTCTTTGCCATCAGCTACCCAAAAGCAAACGGCAAAGAACTGGCTGATGGCAAAGACCTTCTTTGCCATCAGCCAGTTCTTTGCCATCCGCTAGCTGACGGCAAAGATTCTTTGCCGTCGGCTAGCAGACGGCAAAGAGGGAGGGGCCCCACTGACGAGCTGCTTAAAAAAAACTTAACGGTCCCCCCTCTTTGCCGTCTGCTAGCAGACGGAAAAGAGCAAATAAGCGGATGGCAAAGGGGGGCGGACGGCAAAGATTTAACATAATGTTAACGGCCGCGCCCCACCCCGCCCCCTCTCTCTCTGTTTCTCTCCCTCACACGCGCGCCGCCGCCCCCACCACTCGTCGCCGCCCCATCGCCCCACCATCCCGCCGCCCCACCGGCCCCCCGCCCCGTCGCCACTGCTGCCCGGCGTCGTCGCCCCATCACCCGGCGCCCTACCGGTCCCCCGCCCCGTCGCCCCCGCCGCCCTGCCGTCTCGGCGCCGCCGCGCCCCGGCGCCCCGCCCCCCCGCGCCCCACCGCCCGGCCGGGCCCGGCCCCGTCGCCACTGTCACCCGGCATCGCGGCCCCAGGCCGCCCCGCCCCCCTCCTTCACCGGCCACCTCCTCCACCGGCCCTGCCCCAGGTGAGCTCTCCTCGTCTTTTTTTCTTTTTTTCTGTCTTTTTAGTTTTAGGTTTATGTTTAGTTTAGATTTAGTTTTAGTTTTAGTTTTAGGTTTAGTTTTAGGTTTAGGTTTAGTTTTAGTTTAGTATTAGGTTTAGATTAAGTTTTTTCCTTTTTTCTGTTTTTTAGTTTTAGGTTTATGTTTAGTTTAGATTTAGTTTTAGTTTTAGATTTAGGTTTAGGTTTAGGTTTAGTTTAGTTTTAGGAAAGAATAAGATGAGAAAAAGAGGAGAGGAGGAGAAGAAGAAGAGGAAAAAGGAAGAAGAAGAAGAGGAGGAGAAGAAAAAAGAAGAAGAGGAAGAAGAAGGAAAAAAAGGAAGAAAAGGAAGAAAAGGAAGAAGAGGAAGAAGAAGAAAAGGAAAAAAGAGGAAAAAAACCCGACCCGACCCGGCGCCCCGACCCCGACCCGGCACTTCGACACGACACCCTGACCCCGAGACCCCGACCCCGACACCCCGATCGACCCCGACCCCGACCCCGACACCCCGACCCTGAGCCTGACCCGACACCCCGACCCCGACACCGACACGGCACCCCGACCCCGAGACCCCGATCGACCCCGACCCCGACACCCCGACCCCAAGCCTGACCCGACACCCCGACACCGAGCCTGACCCGACAACCCGACCCCGACAACCGACCCCCCGACCCCCTGACCCCGACAACCCAACCCCGACACGACACCCCAACCCCGAAACAGCACCCCGACCCCGACACGGCACCCCGACACCGACACGACACCCCGACCCCCCGACCCCGAAACAGCACCCCGACCCCGACACGGCACCCCGACACCGACACGACACCCCGACCCCCGACACCTCCCGAAAAGGTGTTCTTTGGCCTTCCAGAGGCCGACTGGGTCATATATTTGTGAATTATTAGTTAGGTCATATATTTTTCGATTTTGTTATGAAAAACATCATATATAATTGTGTTGATCGGGTAGTTTTAAATGTGCAGTTGTTTCATCGCTGCGAGGTTTGGTGTTCGACGACCTCGCCGTGCGTTTGACGAGCTCTGCCCCTTCGTTCGTGGGTGAGCACAAATGACATGTCCTCCTCCCCCATTAATTATTTGATCTATTCCGATGAAACTTGATAGCTAGCTATATATGTGTCTTGAATCATCAGTATGTGTAACCAATATGTATCTCCCGTTTGACAGCGTCATAGTTATAAATATGCATGCATTTGCATATTTATAACCTTGATTCTTTCGAATTGTCCAACGCTATCCATGGACAGCCCGAGTATGTGTAGATTGGGTTCGTTTTCCCATATGCTTTGCTCCGGATCCGACGCATAAATTTCGTCAGTGCCTCCCCTGTTGTTCTCCGGGTACACATCCTCTCTGTTTATTGTAGAGACGTGTATCAGGAGAACAACGGGGAGGTGCTGCCGAAATTTTGCGTCGGATCCGGAGCATAGCATGGGAAAATGAACCCAATCTACACATACATGGGTGGGATTAGGACCTATCATTACCTATTAGAGTGTAGGTTGCATGGACGTAATAAAATTGACAAAGTAGATCAACTGATGAATATATACATGGTGAATTACATATATAATTGTTGTGTGTCCATTAGCTCTGAAAGTCAAGATGAGTGATCGTGCGTGGATGTATACCGGTCACACTGGTCAGAACAAATGGAGCGCTGAATGGTTCACAAAAACCAAGGGGTTTGTGCAAGCCGCATTTGCAAATGGCCAGAAGAAAACCTGGTGCCCCTGTTTCCGGTGCGGCGATTGGGAAAAGAGAACAGAGACTGAAATGGGCAAACACCTGCAGAACAGTGGTTTTATGCCCGATTATACGGTGTGGACATTTCATGGTGAGTCTGCCCAACGTGACCGAGCTGAGGTGGATCGTCGTCGCACCGACGAGCATGGTACCGGGATGGAAAACATGGCGCAAGACTATGATGATGCTCGGGATTCGGACGAGGAGATGGAGGAATCTGCAAAGGCCTTCAATGAAATGTTGGAGTCTTCAAAATGTCCACTCCACGAGCACACTGAGCTTTGTTAGTTGGATGCCATCTCACAAGTAATGGCTCTGAAGGCTTAGTTCAAGTTGGGCAGAGAATGCTATGACACAATTATGATAGTATTTGGACGCTTTCTACCCAAAGGCCATGTAATGCCTGCAAACCTGTACCAGTCGGACAAAATCCTCCGTGCACTGAAGATGCCCTATGAGAAGATACATGCCTGTGAGAAAGGATGTGCCTTATTTAGGCTTGACTATGCGGACTTGAACTATTGTCCCATTTGCAAGTCTTCCAGGTATATTGTGGTAGACAACGGTATGGGTGAGAAGACACAGACCAAAATCCCCGTTAGTGTTCTTCGGTATATGCTAATCGTACCAAGACTTCAACGTCTTTTCATGGTCGAAGATACGGCCAGACAGATGACATGGCACAAAATAGGCAAAAGAACCGAACTAGATGTAGATGGGAATCTGATGATGGTACACACATCGGATGGTGTTGCGTGGAAAAAGTTTGATGAATTACATGCTGACAAAGCGGCAGATCCGAGGCATCCTCGAGTCGGCATCAGCACGGATGGGTTCAGTGTGTTTGGTATGACGGCAGCCCAATACAGTTGTTGGCCCGTATTTGTCTTTCCACTGAATCTCCCCCCGAACAGATTATGCAAAGAAAGAACATTTTCCTGATGTTGATAATTCCAGGGCCCAACTATCCGGGGAAAAATATGAATGTGTACATGCAGCCACTTAAGGACGAATTGCAAGAAGCCTGGGATAATGGGTTCAAGACATACGACGCCTATAGCAAACGGAACTTCATAATGCGTGTCTGGTACATGTACTCGACGCATGACTTGCCGGCATATGCGCTATTTGTTGGCTGGTGTGTGCATGGAAGGTTCCCATGCCCCACATGCAAGGGAGCTCTTGAGTTTCGTTGGCTTCAGGCCGGTCGCAAGTTTTCTTGCTTCGACATGCATAGACAGTTCCTGGATCCTCGCCATAAGTTCAAGAAAGACAAGAAGAACTTCATCAGGGGTAGAGTTGTCAAAAACTCTGCACCACCTGCATTGACAGGCCAACAGACCCTAGATCAGTTAAACGCTCTCGAGCCAGATCCACAACGTTCAGGGTACTTCAAGGGGTATAATACTGAGCACACATGGACTCACAAAACATGCTTATGGGATCTGCCTTACTTCAAAGACCTCCTTTGCCCACACAACATCGACATGATGCACACTGAGAAGAATATCGCCGAGGCACTTTTTGGTACATTGTTCGGCATAGATGGGAAGTCAAAGGATAATACTAAGGCTAGAGTCAATCTGGAGGCGCTATGTGATAGGCTGTTACAAAACTTGAAAGAACCGAAAGGAAAGCAGAACTGGACGAAGCCAAAGGCATGGTTCAATCTTGGAAGGCCATCTATGAGGGAAATTATCTTGTGGGTGCAACATCAGTTGACGTTCCCCGATGAGTATGCAGCGAATCTAAAGAGGGGAGCGAATCTTGATAAAGCGAAGATATTTGGTCTCAAGAGTCATGATCGGCACATATGGATTGAGCGGGTAATGCCGGTGATGTTGCGTGGCTTCATCCCTGAGGATGAATGGCTAGTACTGGCAGAACTCAGCTATTTCTTCCATGTTCTTTGTGCGAAAGAACTATCGCCTGGCGTGCTAGAAGAAATGGAAGAGTTGGCGCCGGAGTTGATCTGCAAGTTAGAGAAGATCTTTCCACCGGGCTTCTTTAATCCAATGCAGCATTTGATTTTGCATCTCCCGACCGAGGCAAGATTGGGGGGGTGTGCAAAATCATTGGTGCTACCCAACTGAGAAGATGCAGAAGACGCTTAGAGAAAAATGTAAAAATAAACGTAGAATTGAAGCATCGATGGCTGAGGCATTCATCACAGAGGAGGCGGCAAACTTCGTAACAGCACACTACGAAGCCAAAAATCGTCATTTGCATAATCCGAAGGCTCGGTACAATGCTGACGACCCTAAAAAGGGTGGATCCAACCTCAGCCTATTCAAAGGGAATCTCGCACCAGCTAGTGTTTCACATCCAGTATCTTTGGATAACGAAGAATGGCGGACCATTTCGTTGTATATCTTCAACAACCTGATAGAAGTGCGGCCGTACATCGAGTAAGTTCTCGGTACATTGTTTCGCAACTTCTATTTCCTTTGAACTGCTCTTATTCCTGGATATGTCATACAGTCAATACGTCGCCATATTCTCGTATGGAGCGGAGATCCAAAAGGATTCCGTCGAAGAGTATGAGCTTCTCGCAAAGCAAGGAGGCGGCTATCCCGGTTTCATCTCTTGGTTCAAACAAACGGTAATTTTTATTAGACAATTTCATTTCATTCGCTAATTTGTGCGTAATGCAACAATCCTTTCATATTAAACTTGTAGGCTAATTCAGAGTCTATGGACGCCGAATTGAGACAAGTCGCTAATGGTTTTGACTATAAGGTCCATTCATTTGACAAGTACGACATCAATGGGTATCGCTTTCGTACCTATGGCAAAGAGCTATCTATGGCCGACCGAAAGTCTACAAATTGTTGTGTATCTGCTATCGGCGAAGGAGGTACTGAGTATTATGGGAGAGTTGAAGCAATTTATGAACTTCTGTTCTATGGTGAAAACCCACCGAATGTCGTAGTCATCAAATGTTATTGGTTTCAACCGAAGGAGACTAGAAGGACTCATGAACATATAGGGCTAGTTGAAATCAACCAAAGCACCCATTTAGATGTTCCTGATGTCTATATTACGGCTCAACAGGCGACCCAAGTATTCTATCTACCGTGGGCCTGCCAAACTAATCCAAATCTGAAAGGTTGGGATGTCGTTTATGAAGTGTCGCCACGTGCTAGACTTTCTCCCCCAAAGGAATAGGATTATGAACCTCACATTAACCCAGACACATATGAAGGAGAATTCTTCCAAGAGACACGTCTTTCCAAAAAGCGTTTCAAGAACCGCTATACCTCACCCCAAAACATTGAAGTAGACAGCGATAATGAATCCGACATCACCCCAGAGGAGGAACAAGAAGAGCCGGAACAAGAAGAGGTTACTGCTGCGGATGACCTGTCAATGCTTGACCGATTACGTCAAGGTGGCCTTGCACATGTTGATGCCAATGAACCCTATGAGCCCATCATTGATTATAGTGATGATGATGATTATGCATTTATTGATGATACTGATCAAGATTATTAGTAGTGTCAGGTATTCAATTTTTTTATGTTGTACTTGATGATGATACACTTAAGTGATATACATATTATTATTCATGTCGGTACTTTTTTTATGTTGTACTAATTTCGTTTATTCTTTGTCATGGCAGGTGTTGAAAGATGGTGGGTGCTAGTCGGGAGCGCACCGAGGCCCCTTCTTCGTCGGCGCGTGGTGCGAGGTCTTCCATTCCACACGCACCTCTCTGCGGAGCGTTGCTGGACAGTATGGCGACACCGCCGGGCCCTTCTTCATCGACCGCGGTGCCCAGCAGGGGACGAGGTAAGAAGAAGAGAGGAGGTGGAGCACGTGGTCGCGGGAGAGGAGGTAGGGTGACTCTTACGGCGCCTTCCTCGCTGCCGCCCCTAGCTGTTTCACCCGAGCACGTGACTACTAGGGTGGACTCGTCTGAGGAGGAGGCTGCATGGACTCCGGTCCACAGGTCTTCGGCCCACGAGCCTCGGGTCGACGGGCCTTCGGCCCACGAGACCCCGGAGGAGCACATGTCTGGATGGGGTAACTGGTCGGGTCAGCCTGAGGAGCTGAGTGGCCATGCTGATGATGGCGGGGAGCCGACTGATTTTGAGGAGCAGGGGAGGAGGGGGGCAACGTCTACCAGCGTGGTGCTACACGGCTCCCGTCCGTGCCGGCGACCTGCGAGCAGAGGTGGTTGATTTTCCCTAATGGGGAGAGGTAAGTGCATTTAATCTTTTTGTACCTTCTGCATTCACGTTTCTTCAAATAACTGATGTGTTGGCCTTGTCATGCTGCAGGGGTTGGGACCACCATGAAAATGTCCGCCGGCCCAACTCCGTCCTTGGAGTTCTGATTCGGCAAAACTTCCCGGGGTTTGTCACGTTGCCTGGTGAGGGTCGGCTTCCATAGGTTGGATTGACTTGGGAGCACTACTTGGCTGCCCCGGCCCCGCCGGGTGAGATTATCGATGGTGTCTTGTGCGAGACGAGGGCAGACGTGGTGATCAGAAAGTTCTGGGTAATTGCTCCTTTACACAATTAAAAATCTTCAACTAGCTAGTTATTAATTGTACTAATCAATATTGTCTCATTTGATTGCAGGCATTCTACAGGTGTGAGGAGGGATACAAGGAGGAGGCGACAGATGTTATCCACAAGGAGTGCAAGCGCCTACTTCAGAACTTACGGCATGAGGTTCGAGTGCAGGCTGTTCGAGACTACTATGTCGGGCGTGGTATCAAGAAGCCCAAGCAGGAGTGCCGTGATAAGTTCTTGAGTAAGGAGCAGTACATGAAGGTAATTCTTAAGGCCTTGTACTTACTTCCTTCATTTAGTAATTCATAGCCGTAGCGCTCAAGTTTCTATTTGCTAACTTAGGCCCCTCCGAGATGGTGTGCGGATTGGATGGATTGCTGGGAGGTGTTGGTCAATGCGTGGTGCTCAAAAGAATGGCTGGCCACCCACAAAGAGGCCAAGGAAAAACGTGCCCAAATGGAAGGTGTGCCACACCACCAAGGCAGCTCCAACTTATTTCAGTACGGGCGGAACTGGGTATGTGGTTTGCTTCATGATTCATGCAATTCATTCATCATGCTAGCTTTAGCCCTTTAATTACTAATTTACTTTGTTTCTCTCTTTCAGGCACGCTACAATAAGGCGGATAAGGTGCCAGAGGTGTACGACCTGTATGCCATGGCCCACACTGGCCCTTACAAGAAAGTCAAGGCATTCTCTGCGTCTGACCTTGATGATCCAAAGAACTTCACCAACATCTCCGCCCACGACAAGCTCGTGCAATATAAATATCAGGGGAAGGCAAGGAAAGGGGAGGACTTTAACCCGAGCCAGGGTCCCATTGATACAGAGCTACTGATGATATCTGGTGGCGGGAGGTCCCATGGCTCCATAGCCATGGGAGATGGACTTATCCGTTGTCCTAGCACTCTCCTGGAGATCAAGGCACGCCAGTCGAGCTCCGCTCCTGAGATAAGGCCTCGTGAACGGCCAGTCCAACTCGCCTTCAAGGTTAGTTATACGTACTCAGCTATCTTTCTCCATTACATTGTGTGCGCTTCCATCAATGATTACAAATGGTCATGTGAGTGGTGTTGCAGGCTGCTATACAGAGTGAGAGAGATAGAACGGAGAAACTTCTGGCGGAGGCGGCGGAGAGGCAGCGGGAGTTGGAGGAGAGGACGACAAAGATGTTGGAGGAGGAGAGGGCACGGAATGACATGCAGGAAAGGGCCATGTACGAGCTCCTTGCGGTAAGTTTCTTCTGTAGATTACTTGCTAGTCTTAACATTTGAGTCTCATTACTAACTAGTATGACTCTGTTGTGAAAACCAAATGTGCAGTCTGTGTGCGAGAAGTCCGGTCAGACCGCTCCGCCGATGCCAGTGATTGCTCCTGGGAGCACGGTGAGTTTAATTTGAATGGACATTACTTGCTAGTCTTAACATTTGAGTGTCATAATGCTAACGAGACATTGGAAATGATCTTTGGTGCAGCTTAACTCCAGAAACGCATTGCACGATCCTTCTCCAGCTACCGGCGCGAGCCAGCCCGCTCCTACACCTCCGTGATCACGGTAAGTTTCTCTAGTGTTTTGCTTAACAAATGCATAAAGACCTAGACTTAGCTTTATTTCCTCCAATATGCTTACCATAATGACCTAGAGTTAGCTTCTTTTCCTCCAAAATGACTTAATAAGCTTACTGACCTCATAAACCATCCATTTTACCTAAGTTAGCTCTAAAACGATATGTACTTAGCTTACTTATGTCAAAAATTGCATAATTAGCTTAGTTAGCTCATAAACAATCCATTTTACCTAAGTTAGCTCTAAAATGACTCATTTTACCTTAGTTAGCTTACAAGTGATCCAATTTATCCAAGTTAGCTCTAAAATGACCCATTTTACGTAGATTAGCTCCTAAATGATCCATTTTACCTACGTTAGCTTTAAAGTGACCCATTTAACCTAGGTTAGCTCCAAAATGACCCATTTCACCTAGGTTAGCTCCAAAATGACCCATTTCACCTAATTTAGCTCAAAAACGATCCATTTTACCTTAGTTAGCTCAAAAACGTGGCATTTCACCTTAGTTAGCTCATAAACGACCCATTTCAACTAAGTTAGCTCCAAAATGATCAATTTCACCTAGGTTAGCTCATAAACGACCCATTTCACCTAACTTAGCTCCAAAATGATCCATTTCACCTAGGATAGCTCATAAACTACCCATTTCACCTAGGTTAGCTCATAAACGATACATTTCACCTAAGTTAGCTAATAAATGGCATATACTTCTTCTTCTATTCTTCTTCTTCTATTCTTTTTCTTCTAGTCTAATTCTTCTTCTAGTCTTCTTTTTCTAACTTTCTTATTTGTCATTTTGCAGGTTTCATTCACTTCACGGAAGCCAGCTTCCTATGATGGATTGCTTGTTTTTTCCTTTGATGCACTTCTTGTATTCTGCTCGCTTGCTATGATGAAACTAGATTGCTATGATGAAACTTTGCATATTGTAATATGTATGGATCGATGGAACTATGTGCAACCTACTATGTATGTATGGATGGATATTTATTATGTTGGATATATATGTGCTGGATATTTGTGTGATGGATATATATGTGCTGTGATATATTTGTTGTGGTAATTGTTGGATATAAGAAAAACAGAATAAAAAAGAGGCAGTGCAGGCTCTTTGCCGTCCGCGGCAGACAGCAAAGACCCCTTTGCCGTCGGTGGCAGACGGCAAAGGGGGCACGTGGCACCCACCTGTGCTTCTTGAGGGATGGGCCATTTGGCAAATTTGCCTACCGTGGCGGACGGCAAAGCTAAGCTGATGGCAAAGACTTTGCCTTTGCCGTCCGCCGGGCAGACGGCAAAACACAGCGGGCGCTGACATATTGCTGACGTCAACTGGCGGACGGCAAAGAGGCGCTCAAATTTGCCGTCCGCTGGCGGACGGCAAAGGCCGCTGTTAGCCGCCTAACAGACTAACATGCAGTATTTTGCCGTCCCTCCTCTTTGTCGTCCGCTGCTGTAGGCAAAGGGCTCTTTGCCATCCGCCATAAGAAGCAGACGGCAAAGGACCTGTTTGCCGACCCTGTCTTTGCCGTCACTGTTTGCCGTCCGCCGCTGACGGCAAAGCTCTTTGCCGTCAGCCGTCTGTGCCTTTGCCGTCCGCCGTGGTAGACGGCAAAGTACTGGATTCCTGTAGTGATATCCATAACTAAAGATAGAAAACAACTAAGAACAACAAATAAAAATTACTTAGTGATAAAGCAAACAAGCACACACGAGAATATTCACCCCACGCTATTGCTCCCCGGCAACGGCGCCAGAAAAAGGTCTTGATAACCCACAAGTTTAGGGGATCGCAACAGTTTTCGATAAGTAAGAGTGTCGAACCCAACGAGGAGCTAAAGGTAGAACAAATATTCCCTCAAGTTCAATCGACCACCGATACAACTCTACGCACGCTTGACGTTCGCTTTACCTAGAACAAGTATGAAACTAGAAGTACTTTGTAGGTGTTATTGGATAGGTTTGCAAGATAATAAAGAGTACGTAAATAAAAAGTAGGAGCTGTTTAGATAAAGAAACAATAAAGTAAATATAGCGAGTGTGGAAAAGTGGTGGTAGGAGTTGCGAAATTGTCCCTAAGCAATTGACTACTTTACTAGACCGATAACAAGTATTATGTGGGAGAGGCCACTGCTAGCATGTCATCCCTGACTTGGAATTCTATGCACTTATGATTGGAACTATTAGCAAGCATCCGCAACTACTAATGTTCATTAAGGTAAAACCCAACCACAGCATTAAGATATATTGGTCCCCCTTCAATCCTGTATGCATCAATTTCTATGTTAGGTTGAAGCTTCTATCACTCTTGCCCTCCAATACATAGTCCTATCAACATACAACTAACCCTAGGGTGTGATCCACGCGTGCAATCATATGATGGGTACCAAAGGACAGCAACATAACCACAAGAAAATTAAATCAATCATAGCAATTCATCAACCACCGATAGGACAACGAAAATCTACTCAGACATCATAGGATGGCAACACATCATTGGATAATAATATGAAGCATAAAGCACCATGTTCAAGTAGAGGGTACAGCGGGTTGCGGGAGAGTGGAGCGCTGTAGATAGAGGGGGGAAGGTGATGGAGATGTTGGTGAAGATGGCGGAGGTGTTGGTGTAGATCGCGGTGATGATGATGGCCCCCGGTGGCACTCCGGTGCCACCGGAAGCGAGAGGGAGAGCCCCCCTCCTTCTTCTTCTTCTTCCTTGACCTTCTCCCTAGATGGGAGAAGGGTTTCCCCTCTGGTCCATGGTCTCCATGGTATGGGAGGGGCGAGAGCCCCTCCGAGATTGGATCTGTCTCTCTGTCTCTCTCTGTTTCTGCGTTCTCAGATTCTTCCCTTTCACCGTTTCTTATATTCCCGGAGATCCGTAACTCCGGTTGGGCTGAAATTTTGACACGATCTCTATTCGGAAATTAGCTTTGTTGCGCGAAAGAAGGGCATCAACCACCTTACGGGGTGGCCACGAGGGTCAGGGGCGCGCCTGCCTCCCCAGGGCACGCGCCCCTACCTCGTGGGCCCCTCGAGCATCGTCTCGCATGGATTCTTCTTCCCAAAAATCATATATATTCCAAAAAAAATCTCCGTCAATTTTATCCTGTTTGGACTCCGTATGATATGGATATTCTGCGAAACAAAAAACATGCAACAAACAGGAACTGGCACTGGGCACTGCATCAATATGTTAGTCCCAGAAATAGTATAAAAAGTTGCCAAAAGTATATGAAAGTTGTAGAATATTGGCATGGAACAATCAAAAATTATAGATACGACGGAGACATATCAATCACTCATGTCTTAATATTCATGCCATGATTAGATATGTGATCAAGATTATGCTAGGTAGCATTCCACATCAAAAATTATCTTTTTATCATTTACCTACTCGAGGACAAGCAGGAATTAAGCTTGGGGATGCTGATACGTCTCCGTCGTATCTATAATTTTTGATTGTTCCATGCCAATATTCTACAACTTTCATATACTTTTGGCAACTTTTTATACTATTTTTGGGATTACATAGTGATCCAGTGCCCAGTGCCAGTTCCTGTTTGTTGCATGTTTTTTGTTTCACAGAATATCCATATCAAACGGAGTCCAAACGGGATAAAAACTGATGAAGATTTTTTTTGGAATACATATGATTTTTGGGAAGAAAAATCCATGCGAGACGGTCCCCGAGGTGGCCACGAGGCAGGGGGCGCGCCTGCCCCCTGGGCGCGCCCCTAACCCTCGTGGCCACCCTGTAAGGCGGTTGATGCCCTTCTTTCACCGCAAGAAATCTAATATACAGATAGAGATCGTGTTAAAATTCAGCCCAATCGGAGTTACGGATCTCCGGGAATATAAGAAACGGTGAAAGGGTAGAATCTGAGAACGCAGAAATAGAGAGAGACAGAGAGACAGATCCAATCTCGGAGGGGCTCTCGCCCCTCCCATGCCATGGAGGCCAAGGACCAGAGGGGAAACCCTTCTCCCATCTAGGGAGGAGGTCAAGGAAGAGGAAGATGAAGGGGCCCCCTCTCCCCTTATCTTTCGGTGGTGTCGAAACGCTGCCGTGGCCATCATCATCATCACCGCGATCTACACCAACACCTCCGCCATATTCACCAACATCTCCATCACCTTCCCCCCTCTATCTACAGCAGTCCACTCTCCCGCAACCCGCTGTACCCTCTACTTGAACATGGTGCTTTATGCTTCATATTATTATCCAATGATGTGTTGCCATCCTATGATGTCTGAGTAGATTTTCGTTGTCCTATCGGTGGTTGATGAATCGCTATGATTGATTTAATTTTCTTGTGGTTATGTTGCTGTCCTTTGGTGCCCATCATATGAGTGCGCGCGTGGATCACACCCTAGGGTTAGTTGTATGTTGATAGGACTATGTATTGGAGGGCAAGAGTGACAGAAGCTTCAACCTAGCATAGAAATTGATGCATACGGGATTGAAGGGGGACCAATATTTCTTAATGCTATGGTTGGGTTTTACCTTAATGAACGTTAGTAGTTGCGGATGCTTGCTAATAGTTCTAATCATAAGTGCATAGAATTCCAAGTCAGGGATGACATGCTAGCACTGGCCTCTCCCACATAATACTTGCTATCGGTCTAGTAAAGTAGTCAATTGCTTAGGTGCAATTTCACAACTCCTACCACCACTTTTCCACTCTCGCTATATTTACTTTATTGTTTCTTTATCTAAACAGCCCCTACTTTTTATTTACGTAATCTTTATTATCTTGCAAACCTATCCAACAACACCTACAAAGTACTTCTAGTTTCATACTTGTTCTAGGTAAAGCAAACGTCAAGTGTGCGTAGAGTTGTAAAGGTGGTCGATAGAACTTGAGGGGATATTTGTTCTGCCTTTAGCTCCTCGTTGGGTTTTATACTCTTACTTATCGAAAACTGTTGCGATCCCCTATACTTGCGGGTTATCACAGCCCTACCTAGGCACAACAGAGAGGTAAACACGCCGGTCTAAATCCTATGGCGCAAGGGTCTGGGCCCATCGCCCATTGCACACCTGCACGTTGCGTACGCGGCCGGCGAGAAGACCTAGCCTCCGTTATACAAGAGCAGGCGTTCCAATCCAACCCGACGCGCGTTGCTCAGTCGCTGACGTCACGAAGGCTTCGGCTGATACCACGACGTCGAGTGTCCATAACTGCTCCCGCATAGTTGGTTAGTGCGTATAAGCCAATGGTCAGACTCAGATCAAATACCCAGATCTCGTTAAGCATGTTATTTTGAAGTAACCGCGAACGCCGACCAGGACTAGGCCCACCTCTCTCCTAGATGGTCTCAACCTACCCTGTCGCTCCGCCACAAAGATCCACTCAGAGGGCCGTCGGGACAAATGTCCTTTCGGACCCAATCCGTGAATCACTCGCGGGTACTCTACGAGCCGACCCGACTTTAGTCACCACAGGTATCATATAATATGCATAAGTATATACCCGTGATCATCTGCCGAGTGATCACGACCTGATAGTATAGCATGGCAGACGAACAAGGACGTAGGGCCACTGATGATAAGCTAGCATCCTATACTAAGCATTTAGGAATGCAGGTAAGGTATCAATAACTGTAGCAACAATGACAGGCTATGCATCAGGATAGGATTAACGGGAAGAGTAACATGTTACACTACTCTAATGCAAGCAGTAGAGAGAAGAATAGGCGATATCTGGTGATAAGGGGGGGCTTGCCTGGTTGCTCTGGCAAGAAGGAGGGGTCATCTTTGATGTAGTCGAACACACGGACATCGGCAGCGGTCTCGGGGTCTATCGGAAATAAGTAACGGAAGGGGAACACAATAAATAACAGAGCAATCAAATGTAACACAAAGCAAGATGCGGCAATACGTTGTGCTAGGGGTGACCTAACGTAGGGACAAGTGATACCGGTGAAGAGGGGAAACATTCGGGAAAGTATCCCCAGTGTTTTGCGTTTTCGGACAAATGAACCGGAGGGGGAAAGTTGCATGTTCTCTATGCTAGGGATGTGTGGTGGACGAACGGACTGCGTATTCGGATTCGTCTCGAAATTCTGAGCAACTTTCATGTACAAAGTATTTTCATCCGAGATACGGTTTATTTTATATTATTTTTCAAAGTTTTTGTTTATTTCCTAGGATTTCCTGGATTCATTTAATAATTCGAATAAATAGCTAAATGGATAAGGGTACCCAAAAGTGTACCCAGCCAAAGGGCAAATTTGACAATTTTGACCTTAGGACGAAATGAATTCACGGAATGAACTGCCCGTGAAACTATTTCACAGCACTGACCCTTTTGTGTAGCGCCCGCCACGCAGGCGCCACACCCTACGGTGCAACGCCCAGCTCTGGGGCGTTGCACGCCTGTACACCGTGGCAGCCCTTGGGCCCGCACCCTGTAGTGCAGCGCCTCCGAGCTAGGCGCCACACATGTAATGTGCAGCGCCCGGACCATAGGCGCTGCACTGTGACTTAGATGCCAGCCGCCCCCTCCCCCTCCCCCTCCCCCCACCCCACCCATTCGTTCCAGCAGTTACAGAACAGGCGCGCCGGCGGCTTCCTCCTCTCCCCCTCTCAATCCCCTCTCCCAAATCCTTCAGATCCGATGATTTGGTCCGTGCATTTCTTCACCAATCCATCCTAGAAGGTACTCTCCTCCGATCCCCTTCTTTCTATCCATAGAAAATATGATATTTAGAAGATTTGGGGAATCCTTGTTTGATTATATTAGATTTGAATCTTGCATGTATTAGAACTTTGCATGTATTACAACCCTTGTTTGTTTGATTTGTGGAACCCTAGTTTAGTTTATGGAAGAGTTATTTGTATGAAGTAGGCATAGTTTATGGAAAAGTTATTTGTATGAAGTAGGCCTAGTTATTTGTGAAATCCTAGTTTATTAGTTTTGTTTGATTTGATATGCTTGGATACATAGATTGGTACGGTTGCATCTAGTAGGCGTACTTTAGTTTATTTGTATTCAAAAGATAATTGTGTTGACAAGAAAGCTTTCTTTCAAAATTGTTAGGATGGTTTGGCTTCTCGATGATCACTGGGACAAACAACACCGGTCGTACGCTATGGCGGTGGAGCAGCGGGTAATAATGAAAGTGGCATGTTTTATGAATTTCGTATTTATTTCAAACACAAATGCCCCATATGTAATGTTATGAATTGTTTGTTTGTAGGAGCTTGCACCTTTGAAGCTTCGTTCTCACGGGGTCACCCTTGGGTGGATGCTCTATGATGAGCGATACACACCGTATGTAAGGGAGACAGGACTTCTCCCTTTCATTCATATGGTCAGACGGTCGACGCCACCCAACAATGCTCCAGCACTCACCACGCTTATTGATCATTGGCGGCCAGAGACACATAGTTTCCATCTACGGACCGGGGAGATGACAGTGACGCTCCAGGATATTGCTATGATCACCGATCTTCCTATCGATGGGAATCCTCTATGTATGAGCACCGATTCCGATGGGTGGCGCGTGCAGATGCATGCCCTTATCGGTATGGTTCCTCCGGAGCCTCCGGAGCCTCTCTTTTTTTTCAGCTACAATTGCCCAAAGCTTCATGGTTCCTTCTTCAAAATCCTTTTGACTCTTCTTCTGTGCCTCCTCACATTTCCTCACCAATTCTTGCTCCCTAGCGCGCATCGCATTTGACGCTCTCTCTTCTGCCCTCCTCTTCTCCTCAAGCTCCTCTTCCTTCTTCTTCTTTAGCTTGGCTGCATCCTCCTCTCTAAGCTTCTTCGCAGCCTTCTCCCACCATCCCGCCATCTCATCTTCGCCATCCTCCTTCATTATTGGTTTGTTGGGTTGGGAAGCCGCCATACCTACAATGAGTGAAACATAATGGTTAGTAAAGACAATAAAAACAAATGGAAGCACATGTAAAAGAAGAACATATGAAAAATAAGAACATATGAAAAACAAGAACATTTGAAACATTATAGTTAGTGAGCAACATACGGAAATGGTCCATCGAGGTATCCAAACATTCCTCTATAACGACATTGCCCTTGTCCATCACCACGGCCAAGTCCATCACCAAGGCCAAGACCATCACCACGGCCAAGACCATCACCACGGCCAACACCACCACCACGAGCTCTACCACCACCACGGCCTAGACTACCACCACCACGGCCTCTTGTAAGTCCTAGTTGCCGACCTCTTTGTTGCCTAGATCCTCTTTTACTAACACTTGGTTGGCTTGGCACTTGTTGGCTACCACTTGGTTGGCTTGGCACTTGTTGGCTACCACTAGGTTGGCTCCCACTTGGTTGGCTTGGCACTTGTTGGCTACCACTAGGTTGGCTCCCACTTGGTTGGCTTGGCACTTGTTGGCTACCACTAGGTTGGCTCCCACTTGGTTGCCTTGGCACTTGTTGGCTACCACGTTGTTGGCTCCCACTTGGTTGCCTTGGCACTTGTTGGCTACCACGTTGTTGCCTTCGCACTTGTTGGCTACCTCTTGGTTGGCTTGGCACTTGTTGGCTACCACTTGGTTGGCTCCCTTGTGTAGCTTCTTGTTGGCTAGTGCTTGCATCATTTTTCTTGGACCTTTTCCTTGGTTTCGTACATTTTCTTTTGTTGTGGCCATGACCTTTGCAATCCCCACAACGGGAGCTCTCACGAGGCTCTTGGAATTGATCGTTTCCCGCTTCGCGGCGGCCACCATGGCCCCATCCGTCCATGTCGCCTCTAAAACGCTTTGTTTTATGTCTACCCCGTGTAACAACCTTCAACTCCGGATCCGGCCATAGTTGAACTCCATGGTACTCCGGCCATTGTGATTGGTCAAAGTATGGGTGAAAGCGGGGAGCCCATGTTTTCTTGACCGTCATGATTGAGAACTCCAACTCCCTCACGGTGCGTGGGTGATTGATGTCCACATTTCTAACACGACCGGCGGTATACATGTGAGCATGGGATATGAAGCAACAATGGCCTCCCGCAAGAGCAATCACATTGTGTTAAAGACACCTTGAAAGCCCGACCTCCATGTTGTCGGCCATCATTTTTGGTTCCTCCTGGCTCTTTCACTTAATACTTCCACTCTTCATTGTCATATAATATAGCTTCTTCTGAGTCCGCCTTTCGTGATTGAAATTCTAACCATTCATCAACCTTGGGTGGGAACTTGTACTTGTACTTGCGCGGGTTCTCACCCGCTATCTGTGCATCAGTTTCCATCGAGTACTTTAGAAAGTACGCATTCATCTTGTCAAATGTGTATTGAACTATTGCCGTCACGGGTAATCCACGTGCACCTTGGAGCACCCTATTGAAGCATTCAGCCATATTGCTTGTCATTTGACCGTATCTCCGGCCATCTTCATCAAAAGCACGTGCCCACTTGTTCCAGTGTTGAATGTGCCTATTCATAAAGTCTTGACCCCCGTGATCAAGTTTTTTGTTAGCGAGCAATTTGTTCAACAAAGTGGCGAACCGCTTCTCGGAGAAAGCAAGACAACAATCTTGAAGATAATCGGCCAACTCCTTAAGGCCACATGCCCTATAGAAGTTCGAACAAAAGTGCCTCATGCACCATCGATGGTGCAACGGAGCATGCCCGGGAATGTCAATCTCCACCGCGTTAAGAATTCCTGCATGCCGATCCGATATGACACAAATTTCCCTTTGAGCGGGTAACACCTTCGTCCTCAAAAGACGCAAAAACCACTCCCATTTGTCATTGTTCTCCGCCTCAACCAAAGCAAATGCCAATGGCAACACCCGGTTATTGGCATCACTTGCTATCGCAACCAACAAGGTCCCCTTGTATTGTCCGGTCAAGAACGTGCCATCAATGGCGATGACCGGCCTACAGTGTTCGAAAGCCCTAACGCATTGCTCAAACGTCCAAAATGCACGGCCAAATACTCGAACTTTCTTTCCTTCATAAACCGTTGTTTGGTGCCCATGAGGCTCGACAACATGAACCATGCCCGGGTTTGTGGCGGCCATGGCTAACAACAACCTAGGGATTCGGTTGTATGCTTCCTCCCAAGTACCATACAACATCTTAAATGCGGCTTGCTTCGCCTTCCATGCCTTGCCGTACTTCACCTTGCAATGAAAGATGGCTTTCACAAAGTCAATGACATGTTGGACGCTCATTGTTGGAAGTGTGGATATTGAGTTGGAGAGCCTGTAAGCGATGAACTCGGACGTGAGTTGTCTGTGGTCTTGGGATACAATCTTGCCATCCACCCTTTTGCCTGGGCACATGTGAGTTGGCACACAACTCACTACGTGCCAAGCGGGAACTCCTTTCCATGGTCTTGCACGCACAATCCACGGACATATTTCATCTTCACATGCACATGCAACCGTGTAGCGCACATTGACGTTCGAGTGCACCACCTTGTGTGGACGATAATGCGTAACCGAGTAATTGTCGAGCCACATCTTCAATTCCAACAAGGTTTCTAACTTACACCCTTTAGCAATCCGGTTCTTGTCGTCTCCCAAATCACGGTGAGAGCTTGGCCTAACCCCAAGAGATATAGATTTGCCACCATCCACAACGGCTTCATCCGCGAGACTAACATCCTTGAACAATGGTGTCTTGTGATCCCGACCAAATACCTTCTCGAAAGCTTCGGCCTCCTTCACCGTGAACCCCTCCTCATCAACTTGTTCATCGGGACCTTCGTCATCCGAATCTGATGCATATGCACGGGAAAAAGGGATGGAATGGTCCATTGTCTCTTGCAAATGATATTTGTCAAGATCACCCACATTGTTGTCATGGAGATCAACTTCATTGTCATCGTCCGCATACTCATCATTGTCCTCTTGCAAAGCTTCATCTTCGTTGTTTGTAAACGGGCTCAATGTTGGCCTCACTTCTTGGGTCAAAAGAGGTTCAACAATTTCATCTCGCTTCAAGGGTGGGGGGCTACTAGCAACCAAAGGGGAGGGTTTCCGGTTCAAGTCCAAATGCAAATTTGAATCAACCTTCTTCGTTGCAAATAACTCAAGAGCCTTGTCAAGTGAATCGGCCACCGTTTCCTTGTATGCAACCCAACGTTGCTCCGAGTTGATATGCATTGTCTTCCAATGGATGTGCATTCCAAAACCTACATTATGCCTTCCCTCCAACTCAACGATATCACTAGGGTCCATCCAATTCAAATCTTTCCTCACTTGTTGCAAGAGCTCCGCATAGCTAGGACTACTATCAAACACCATATCAAGCTCATCCGGATCTGGTTCAATATTGCCTTTCAAGAAGGTGTCTTTGTCCCCATGATGAACAAACACACATGTTCTTCCCATCCCTATAAGCATTCAAACAACACAACGTAACATTGCTTCCATGAGTGCTAATTTAAGGATTAACACGGAATACAAACCCTAATATATATATATATATCAAACAACAACCCTAACCCTAACCCTAACCCTAACCATAACCATAACCCTAACAATAACCCTAATCCTAACCCTAACCATAACCCTAGCACCAACATAAGAACACCCATAAGAATAACCCTAACATACTAACAAAGCCTAATCATAGGAAATTGGCAAACAAAGATCTCACATCTCCATGCAAATCTCTAGATCCAAACAAAACTAGGGTTTCCCCAAACTAGCATTACTTGGATCAAAACAAGGGGATCGGAGAAGATTACCTTGAGGGAGGGTATGACTTCGAAATCCACGGACAAATTCTTCAAATTTGCAAGATTTGGGAGAGGATTTGAGAGGGAGAGAGAGTGGGAGAGGGGGCAAAGCTCGGGTTGGGGTGTGGGGGGTGGGGGGAGTGGGGGAGGGGGGCCAAGCCGCTGGATAAGTCACAGTGCAGCGCCTACGGGCCGGGCGCTGCACATTACATGTGTGGCGCCTAGCTCGAAGGCGCTGCACTACTGGGTGCGGGCCCAAGGGCTGCCACGGTGGACAGCCGTGCAACGCCCCAGAGTTGGGCGTTGCACCATAGGGTGTGGCGCCTGCGTGGCGGGCGCTACACAAAAGGGTCAGTGCTGTGAAATAGTTTCACGGACAGTTCATTCCGTGAATTGATTTCATCCCAAGGTCAAAATTGTCAAATTTGCCGAAGGCCAAAGTGTACATGAGGTTGACAGGTGGGGCCAGTCAACTGCCCAGTCAGCAGTTGACTGGTCCACGTTTGACTAGTCAACGGTCTAGTGGGACCCCTTGTCATACACTATTTTTTAACAGGTTTTAATTATCTCTTAAAATTAGCAGTGGTCCTACCTGTCATTTGCTATTAAGTTAATTAGAAACTAAACTAATGCTAATCTAATACCAAAAGGGGCCGGCCTTACTAGGCAGAGCCCAGCCGGCCGGGCACGTACGCGAGCGAGCGCGGCTGCCCTGGTAGAGAGCCAGCGGCAGAAGCCAGGCTGTGGCGCGGCGCACACGGGCGCACGTCCAGGAAGCGGTCAGGGGTTCAGGGCGCGCGCGGGGTGGCTCGCCGAGGGCCTTCGGGAGCAACGGCAGGAAAGGGAGGTAGTAGGAGCGGCACGCGAGCAGGGCGAGAGGGTAGTTGCGGCGGCCAGCAGTGAAGAGCCGCAGCGGAGCAGCAAAGAAGCGGCAGCGGAAGTAGGAACGCGGCGGCTTGAGCAGCAGCGCAGCGGCGAGAGAGCAGCAGCTGCAGCGCGCCCGCGTCCATGCGAGCAAGCCACACGGGCTGCCGGTGTTTGCGCGGACGGGAGCAGAGCTCCGTCCATGGCGGCCTCGTCGGGTGCAGGCGAACACGGCGATGGATCAAGGTTGAGGAAGGGGGAATTGGAGGAGGGCTCGCCGGTGAGGTCGGTGGCGAGCTCGGGACGGGTCGAGGAGGACCGAAGAGGTGAGGCGACGCGACGGGACGACGGCGGCCGAAGCAGAGGGACGCGCCCGATCCGGTGATGGCGTTGATCCAGGCTCGCGCGGTACGGCGCGGACGGCGTGTGTCGACGCGGCGGAGCTCCCGGACAACCTCCCGTGGCACGGGGAGGCCTCGGGGCACGAGAACGTCAACGCGGCGGCGATGGCTCCGTTCGGTGCGCACCAAATCAATGGGGGCGACGAAGAGGAGAGGGCTAAGTGACCTAGGGTTCGTCCAGGAGAGAGAGGAGGGACTCGGGGTGTTCTTATCCTCGCGCGAAGTCACCGGATGGATGACGTGTGGCAATCGGAGGCGTGTGCGGGCACGAGTGCTCCATGGTGACGAGGGTGAACAAGAGGTTAGGGATGACCGGGAGGTGGGCTGTTCCGTGTAAGGTGCACGCTGGGTTGTGGTGCACTATGGCATTAGGCCCAGTGGCACAATAGGTGTCAGGGGCTTTCTTTTTCTGAAATTTAAAACAACCATTGTTTGCAATTGAATAAGCCACCAAATGACTTTGAAAAATTATGGAGCTTGGGTATTTAAATATACTACAACATTTCGTACTGGCACAAAAAGTTTGGCAGGCATAGGAGTAAATTTGAATTTTCCATAATAGGAAAAGTGTATTAAAAGGGGTTGAATGTGTACTGTTTAAATTGTTTTAGGGCATTTAGATATTTTATAAAATGTTGGCTTTGTTTCTATAATTGCTTTGGGATTATTTGCAATAACATGAACACTTTTCATTATTTATTTTAAGAAGTTTTATTTTACCACTATTTGAATTTTGAATTAAAAAGGATTTTGAATCTTAATGGCTAATAGCATGTTAAAGATGATGACTTGGCATCATCAGCGTGGAGTTACTATTGCATTACTCCCGAGGTGTTACACAACCCAACCCACGAATAAAGCGGCATCGATCTGGAACGCAGGACAAACAGTGCCTTGCAGATGCAGTTTCAGAATAGATAAGCATAAGTAGCATATATTAAAAAAGTATTAAAAAATGCTTGTGTTCAGTTGCATGGTACCGAGTTTTCAGCGTGTTTTTAAGCTTATTATTGTGTGTTTCTTTATGATTTGAACCATGGATGATTAGGTTGTGTATATCTTCGGATGCAGACATTCTCTCGCATTATCAAGTTAAAATCGCACATCGCACGCAGTGTTGGCGCACTCAACATCCAGTACAAGTAGAAACATGTACCAGCTGAAATCTATCGCTTGTGATATGTCTACAATTTTTTCATATCAGATTAGCTAGGTATAAACAAATACTTAGCTTAGTTTCTCACCTTGTTTATTTAGCACTGGCACGTAGAGAACGGTGTGCCAGTCAACTTTGTAAAAAGGTCCACGAAAACATGCATAACCACAAGATTGTCCATGCCACTTTCTAGATTTTTTTGTTTGCGAATCATGTCACTTCCAAGATTTTTGTTGCTCCTCGCTCAAGCACATGCGCATCACACCAGGAAGCCCAGCCTATCCGTGGACGATGACGATATATACTTCTAAGATACTCCTATTTGCTTGAGGAGGTGTGTGGCGTGTGATTTTTGGCTAATGTGTTTGCAATGTTTTGATGTTTTCGTGCCCGATATGCATCACTTGTTGCAGCACAATGATGTCCTACTTGAATTTTACATCATCTGTCGGAGCAAACATGTTTGAGGTGATGCAAAATTCACTGCTTTGTGATGTAGAACTACTTTTTGGGTGTCCAAGATACATCAGGTGTTTTTCTTTCTTTACACGAAGATATATCAGGTCTGGGAGATGCCCCTATCGACCGCGCGTGTGTAATCGGACGGCCAGGAAGGTGACGGATCGGTCACCGACGCGGAGCAGAGAGAGTCCATCTCAAAATCGGGCACGACATGGCCCATATGTCTTTTTGGCTGGATCAGCCCTAATCGCGCTCCCCACCGCCTCTCGTTCCCGTCGCCTGCTGCCTCCAGCCGCCGAGGGTCTCCAGCGCGGCCGCCCTCTGCCGGCTAGCTCGGCTGGCGCGTACAACCTCCACGCCGAACCACACGCACTATGCCGAGGGGCTAGGTTTCGCCGAACTGCGGCCGGTTCCCCGATGGCGGTTATGGAGCGAGAGGGCGACGACGACGTCGACCACTACGAGGTGCTCCGCCTCCCGTCCGGCGAGGAAGGCGCGGCGCTGAGCGTCGAGCGGATCGACAAGGCCTACCGGACGCAGTCGCGGCTCCGGCACCCCGACAAGCGCCCCGACGACCCCGACGCCACCGCCGACTTCCAGAGCCTCGCCAGCTCGTACAAGATCCTCCGGGACGAGCCTCTCCGCCGCCAGTTCGACGCCCGCCTCCGCGGCCGCCGTAAGGCCGCCGCCCGCGCCGCGGCCACAGGGCTCAAGCGGCGGAAGGCCGTCTCAGACCTAGAGGAGCGCGAGCGCGCCTTTGCCGCCCGCGGAGGCCTCGCTGTCCACGCTGCCGAGCTGGCGAAGCGGGAGGAGAAGCCGATGGCTGCCGATATCCAGCGCACGCTGGATGAGCACTTCGCTCCCAAGAAGTCCTGCATCTCTGGCGTTGCTTCCACTTCGGTAATGTCTCACGCTTCTTTGAGTCTATTCAATTTGTTCGTCTTATATATTGTGCAGGATTGATAAATAGCGATGTATTCTTGCTGCAGTTACATTTGGTGCTTGCCTTTTGGGACGATGAATGATTTTGGGGAATTTCTCTAAACTTTACATGTAAAAAGTACAATGAACATACAACACATTTGTAGGTTATAACTTACAACACTCTAAAACAGGATAGCAAATGTATTTCATCATCCAAAGTAGCCATGTGAACATATCTAGATTATTCAGCATCAAACATCTTCCTTTGACACATCATCGGCTCATCGCTTCATCCGAACATTGTAGATTTTTTTTCTCTGTGTGTAGATTTCTCATCTCTCTTCCTTAATTAGCGTCAACGTAGATTTCAAAAATATGCAAGATATTGTCTATTTCTAAGCTGCAAGAGATTTGCCTAATTGAATTTTCTAACTTTTCTTTCTTCTCTTTAGGGACATGGAGCTCCAGAGAGCGAACCAAAAACAGACAATGGTACGATCTTGAAGGTTTCATGGGAAGGGGGTGCAGATTACTACACTGCAGCAAGGTTGGACGAGATTTTCAAGCAATTTGGCACGGTTGAAGACATTGTGATCAAGTTTAGCGAATCAAAGAGCAAGGGTTCAGCACTTGTTGTCATGGTTTCCAAAGAGGCAGCTGTAAGTCTCATTTCTCTATATTTCTTTATTGCCTCAGAGAATTTTTCCACCTTGACCAAAAGTCTAGTAGATCTTGAACTAGCACAGAAAATCGAGTTCGTTTTTAATCCACTGCAAGATACAAATTCATAATTCATAAGCAATTCTAAACATTGTCTACATGCCTATGTTTTTTGTCCATATGGTGTGTTGCTCTCTCTGTTGATTTTTCAATATTGGTGTCATTGTTTCATTTGCATAAAATCTTGTGGATTGGATCTTTTGCAAGCTTTATTATCTTTTGGAATTGATTATATGTTAATATTCTGTGGCTAACCAATACTTGTTGATCTTTTAACAGCGATCGGCACTGAAGAACCGTTCTGCCTACAATGTTTTCCCGGTCCCATTAAGTGTTGCTCTGGTCCCAGGAAAGTCAAATCAAAGACGCTAACCGAGAACAAGCAACACTGATGTTACTGGATTCTGCAATTTCGAACCATGGACATGCCGAAAGCTTAAAGAGGTACTTAAATGAGGACGATTTTTGTTGCAGTCGCTTTGGTTCCTCTTTAGTTTCCACTATATTTGTTAAGTATATATTCATGTGTTCCGCGGCTAGTGAACAAAGAAGATTCATCCTAGAATTATGTTTAATTTCCCTCACAAGGTAGTTGCATATGATGTTGTGTGATATAGATATACTCGTGGAATGCGCATTGTATGTTGTGTCAAACCGATCATCTAATGACGGTGTTTTTGACCTTACAGTTTCAGAGAAGGAATCAATGTGTATAATTCATGCATCTTGAATCCGCTGCAGATTCGGCCTCGCCCCCGCCTCCCCCGCCCTTCTCCACCATCCGAGCTACCGCCTCCACCGAATTTGCCACCGCCACCAAATTTGTCTGTTGAAGTCGTCGCCGCCACGACTCTTCGCCGCAGATACCCCGTCTCCACCGGCCTCTCTCTGCCCGTTTCGACCGCCGCCGTGATGCCGCCACGCCTCCACTCGAGGAGCTCCATCGGCTTCCACGGCATGCATCGACGTGAATCCGCCTGTTACTCGGTCGAGATCATGTAGGAAGGAGTGCGCTACTGGCTCAGCACGTGGACGAGCCCGACATCGCCGCCCGCGCATTCGACAAGGCTTGTTTGCGCCTCGGGCGGCCGAAGTCCCACTTGAACTTCCCGGAGATTGACAACTAGGTCAATGCGGGATTCGTCGGTCTCGACATCGAGATGACGACTGTCGCGTAGAAGAATGAGACACAACTCATTCTTGATTAGTGCGGCGCTCGTTTGCAGGATGAGGCCATGATGGCAAGGTTTGCAGCGGAACATCCGCACCTTGTGCAGACAAAGTATGATTTCTATGTGTGCGGAACAAGGCAAAGAACGTGAAGGAGTAGAATAAGAGGAAGGGGGACGAGGCTGGCCCCTCGACGGTAGTCGTACTCAATAGTTCAAACTCGATGAAAAAGGAGGCCAACTCGTTGGCCTTCGAGATCGACTAGGATTACCTCCCCAATGAGCAGTCTGTAGTAGTTTGTAGTCGAAGAATCTTTGTATCGGAACTACGATTTTAGTTTGTATCGGAACTACAATTTTAGTTTGTATCAAAACTATGTTTGAAATTTGCATGTTTTATCTAAATTTAGAATGTTTCCATGTTTTCGTGTCCAACATACATCACCGGGTGTAGCAAAATGATGCCCTATTTTACATATTTGTTGGTGCAAACAAGCTTTGAGGTGATTCAAAATTCACTTTTTGATAATGTAAAACTACATGTTAGGTGCACAAGATACTTACATCACCCGCTGGAGATGCTTTAGCCACCGCGCGGGTGTAATCGGACGGCCGGGAAGGTGACGGAACGGAAGCCCGATCGGTCACGGACGCGGAGCAGAGAGAGTCCATCTCAAAATCGGGCACGATCTACAGTTCGACCCCACACTGCCCCTACGTGTTTTTGGCTGAACCAGACCCAACAGCCTCTCGTTCCCGTCGCCCGCCGCCTCCCGCCTCCTCGGTGAACCACACGCAGGGCACAGAGCCTGCTATCAATCCACACGCGTCGTCGGCATCTGATCCGAGATGGGGCGAGAGGTTGACGACGTCGACCACTACGAGGTGCTCCGCCTCCCGGATGGGGCGAGAGGGCGCGGCGCTGAGCGTCGAGCGGATCGACAAGGCCTACCGGACGCAGTCGCGGCTCCGGCACCCCGACAAGCGCCCCGACGACCCCAACGCCACGGCCGACTTCCAGAGCCTCACCAGCTCGTACAAGTTCCTCCGCGACGAGTCCCTCCGCCGCCAGTTCGACGCCCGCCTCCGCAGCCGCCGCGAGGCCGCCGCCCGCGCCAAGGCGAGAGGGCTCAAGCGGCGGAAGGCCGTCTCAGACCTAGAGGAGCGCGAGCGCGCCTTTGCCGCCGGCCGAGGCGTCGATCCTGCTGAGCTCGCCAAGCGAGAGGAGAAGCGGAACATTGCCGATATCGAGCGCGTACTGAATGACTTCGCTGCCAGGACGTCCCATGTCTGTGGCTCTGCTTCGACTTCGGTAATGTCTCGCTGTCGTTTGAATCTATTCTATTTATTCGTTTTACTGTGCAGGATTGATAGCGATGTAGTACTCTTGCTGCAGTTACAATCGCTGCTTGCCTTTTGGGATTATGAATGATGTTAGGAACATCTTTAAACTTTAGATTTACGGAAATGTTAACGCTCATGTCTGTGGCTCTGCTTCGACTTCGGTAATGTCTCGCTGTCGTTTGAATCTATTCTATTTATTCGTTTTACACGTGTAGGCGTTGATCATCTCGACCACACGCATCCATCACCGTTCAGTATTATATGCACGAATCTTGACACAATTTGGCTGATTTTTCTGTGCCACGTAGGACAAGGCGTGTGTGTGGTGTGTGACATAGTTCGCCCACACATCCGTTTTACCACACGGAGGGGTCGGTGTATGGGCGTTTAGCAGTTCACCCACACATCAGTTTTCAGTCACGCACAAGGGCTGGTGTGTGGGCATTTGCCATCTCGCCCACACGCCCGTCTCCTCTCCCACACGTAAGCTGCTAATTGCCATGTGTTTTTGCAGCGCACATGGCAACTGCCTCTAGTGTGCTTTGTAAGCAGGTGGCAACTCTCTTTTTTTACCCGAGTTGCCATGTGTTTTTGCAGGGTACACGGCAACTGCCTAATGTGCACGTAAGCAGATGGCAACTGTCTTTTACCGAGTTGTCATGTGTTTTTGCATGGTACAGGGCAACTGCCCCAACGTGCACGTACATGACAACTGCCCTAACGTGCACGTAAGCATATGACAACTCTTTTTTATTACATGGCAACTGCCCTAGCATGCTTGTGAGCACATGGCAACTCTCTCAACTGCCTAGTGTTAGTATGTGGCAACTTCTAAAGTTATGAAATCATGGCAACTACATTAGATCAGACCATACATGGCAACTGCAATTGAGCAACCATGGCAACTGCAGTTGTCCGACATGGCAACCGTAGTTCAGCGACATGACAACTGCAGATAAACAAACATGGACGAGGGTCTGGACCATGGCAACTGCGGGCGCGCGATGGACGTCACGCGTCGCGTGCGGGACCAGAAGGGTACGAGGCCTGACATACGGGCGTGTGGGCGTTATCAACTTCGCCCACACGCACGCATGTGAGAGGGTTCAGGAGGGAAAAAAGATGTGTGTGGGCATTAGTTGTTTTGCCCACATGTAAGTGTGTGGGCTGGTTGCTGTCCATGCCACACGAGGCGTGTGGTACAACTATCCGATACACCACACGTGTGACAGTTATCGGGACCCTAGATTTAAAAAGTAAAATGATGCACATTAAAACTAGCTTACTTCTAAATCAGTATTCCTGAAGGATGCAGTTGATCAGAGGGGATAGCGTTTGCAACTACAGTTGTAGCCTTACAGATGAGCATACAACACATTTGTAGGTTAACACTCTAAAACTGGATTAGCATTGCTTTAAAGCATTACTAGTAGAGCCCTCAAACCCTCAAACTCTTAAAAATAACTGATTTTTTTTATAGTTTTTGTCGAAAAAAGCCGTAGACTAGAACCCCTTAACCCTCAAACCCTCAAAAAAATTTAAAGGTCCAACCCTCAAACCCTCTCCTAATCCTCAAAAGTAAGGGTTGGGAAGCAAAACCTACCCCAACCCTCATTTGGTGGTTACCCTCACGCGGGAGGGAAAAATCATCCCAACTCCCGCGCCCACGCCCGCGACCGCCGCTGCTAGTCGCCGGCGGCCGCCCCGTCGACCTCCCGCGCGCAACGACAACGTCGTTCATGGAGAATATTCCGTTATAAGGGTTGGGTTTGAGGGTTCTAATCTTTGCCCCTGTTTTTCAACCCATAAAAGTGCACAAAAAGATCATTTTTGGACCCTTAAAATGTCAGTGAGGGTTTGAGGGTTCTACTAGTAATGCTCTTATAATATAAAACGGGAGAAAATCTTTATCGTCAACCGGATCAGCAAAATTATTTTTATCATCCAAAGTAGCCATGTGAGTATGTGACCATATCTACTCCCTCCGTCCCATAATGTAAGACGTTTTTTAACACTACACTAGTGTCAAAAAACGTCTTACATTATGGGACGGAGGGAGTAGATTATTCCAGCATCAAACATCTTCCTTGACATCATTGTTTTTTCTAGGACGTCGATAAGTGCCACACGTGTGGGCGTTAGAGGGTCTGCCCACACATTTTGTGTGGTGTATAAGAGGAACAGCCCACACACCTACGTGTGGGCAAAACAAGTAATGCTCACACACCTCTTTTTTTCTCCCCCGATCCCTCTCACACGCGTGTGTGTGGGCGAAATAGATAACGCTCACACGCCCCGTACGTCAGGCCTCATAGCCATGTCGCTGAACTTCGGTTGCCATGTCAGACAACTACAGTTGCCATGGTTGCTCAACTGCAGTTGCCATGTATGGTCTGGTCTACTGCAGTTGTCATGATTTCAAAACTTTAGGAGTTGCCACCCACTAACACTAGGCAATTGCCGTGTAGCACTACCAAAAGGCATGGCAAAAAAACATGTTCGGGTAAAAGAGAGAGTTGCCGTGTGCTCACAAGCACGCCAGGGCAGTTGCCATGTAAAGGCAAAGAGTTGCCATCTGCTTACGTGCACGCTAGGGCAGTTGCCATGTACCATGCAAAAACACATGACAACTCAGGTAAAAGAGAGTTGCCACCTGCTTACAAGTAAAGCTAGGGCAGTTGCCATGTACCCTGCCGAAACACATGGCAACCGCCAGCTTTGGGTGTGGGCGAGGAGACGGGCGTGTGGGCGAAGTGATAAACACACCAGCCCCCTCTGCATGTGTGAAAACTGATGTGTGGGCGAATTGTTAAACGCCCACACACTAGCCCTCCATGTGGTGAAAAAGGACATGTGGGCGACCGGATGAATGCCCACACACCAGCTTAGTCCTATGTAGCACACAAAAACTGCTAGAATGCGCCAAGATACGTGCAGAATTGGTTGGATGAGGATCCATGCGTGTGGGCGTTAGTGTTTTCGTTTTTCTAACATTGAAGAAAGTTTTTTTGGGGGGGAAGATTTCTCTCTTTTCCTTTCCGTCAATGTAGATTTCAAAACTGTGCAAGATATTGTCTATTTGTACGCTGCAAGATATTTGCCAAGCCAATTTGTATTTAAAATGTTGGTACTGACCACAACTTGGTTATTTTTCTCTTTAGGCCCATGTAGATAAGAAGGGTGGAACTTCAGGGAACGGGCCAAAAACAGACGAGGGTAATATCTTGAAGGTTTCATGGGAAGAGGGTATAGATTACTACTCGGCAGCAATGTTGGACGAGATTTTTAAGCAATCCGGCACGGTTGAAGACATTGTGATCATGACTAAGAAATCAAGGAGCAAGGGTTCAGCACTTGTTGTCATGGCTTCCAAATTGGCAACAGTAAGTCTCATTTCTCTATATTAATATTTTTGTCTTGGAGAGTTTTTCCACTGCAAAAGTCATATAGATCTTGAACTAGCATAGAAAATTGAGTTTGTTTTTAATCCACTGCAAGATAGAAGTTCATAAGCAATTCTTACAATGTCGGCAGCATGCCCATGTTTGATCATGCATGGCTTCTTGCTGTCTCTATTTGTGGTTCAATATTTATGTCATTGGTTTCATTTGCATATCATCTTGTGGATCTTTTCCAAGCTTTATTTTATGTGGGAATCGATTATATGTTTCTATTATTATTATGTGGCTAACAAATACTTGTTCTTTTAACAGAAAATGGCACTGGAAAACCATTCAGTCTACAATGTTTTCCTGGTCCCATTAAGTGTTTCTCTTGTTGAAGAATCGGACGTGTTGCCAGCAGAGTCAACTCAAGCACCTGAACCGAGAAGATGCAACGTTGTTGGAACTGGATCTATAGATTTGGAAGAAAGGCTGCTCCGAAATCTTCAAGAGGTACTTAAATGAACATGGTTTTTGTTGCAGCCGATTTGTTTCCTTTTTTTAGTTTTCACCGTATTGTTGAATACATATTAATGTGTATCGTGGCTAGTGAACAAAGAAAATCCATCTTAGAATCCTGTTTAGTTTCCTTCACGAGGTAGTTTGCATATGTTGCTGTTGTTACAACATATCTCTCTCAAGGTAGTTTTGGTGATTGATGACAACATGTTTGCGGACTAATCTTATGCGTTGAATTATTCTCAGATTCTCCCATGGCACGAGACGCTTTCTTCCCCTCGGAGTGTATTTCAAGACGGTGTAGCTCTTTCGTTTCTTTCTAGGTGGACTAGTTGCGTAGAGGGCACCGTACTATCAAGAGGGGGTCCGCTGGGGTTTTGCTTGGGTGGAATCATCACGTACACATCAGCTTCTCACCCTCCGAGCTTTTCCTGTCCATTGAAGAGATCTCTCCTCTCTTCCTTGTTCTGTCTAGGTCTAAGCGGCAGTACCGCGCACCCAGCGGTAGTACCGCTGAGAAGCCACAAGTGGCAGTACCGCTTCGCAGCGGTAATACTGCCGTGGCTCCACAGCAGTAGTACCGCTGGGGGCCTGGCTCCTCCGCTGGTCCTCAGCTTATTTGAGAGATCCCTTCTCTCTCGCGCGCGCCCCCAGCGGTAGTACCGCACTGCCTGTGGTACTACGGCCGAAGGGTCACAAGCGGCAGTACCGCTCCACAGCGGTACTACCGCCCTTGACCCCACTGCCATAGTACCGCTGGGTAGTTTGGCTCCTACCGCCTCGATTCGAGAGGTCTTTTTCTCATGTCGGGTTTTGCGGCACTAGTTACGGTTGTAGTGGCGGTAGTACCGTTCCAGGAGCGGTAGTACCGCCCTACCACCGTGGTAGTACCGCATTTGGGTCTGTTCCCTACCAAGTCTCCTCAGCGCGGCAGTACCACTAGTTGGCGCGGCAGTACCGTCGCCTGGCGGTAGTACCACCCCCTCTCAGCGGTAGTACCGCCCTGTGCGGGGCTGGTTGATGGGGGGCAACGGGATTGTTGCCCCCACTATAAAAGGGAGTCCCCTTCCTCCTTCTCACCCACCTCTTCCTCCCCCAAGCTCCATTTATTGCTCAAGCTCCATTAAATACTCCAAGCTTCATTTCCGCCCGATCTATCTCTCTAGCCAATCAAATTTGTTGATTTGCTCGGGAGTGGTTGAGAAGGCCCCGATCTACACTTCCACCAAGGGATTTTCGATTCCCCCACTCATCCCTAGCTGATCTTGTTACTCTTGGGTGTTTGAGCACCCTAGACGGTTGAGGTCACCTCGGAGCCATATTCCATTGTGATGAAGCTTCGTGGTCTTGTTGGGAGCCTCCGATTAAGTTGTGGAGATTGCCCCAACCTTGTTTGTAAAGGTTCGGTCGCCGCCTTCAAGGGCACCAATAGTGGAATCACGGCATCTCGCATTGTGTGAGGGCGTGAGGAGAATACGGTGGCCCTAGTGGCTTCTTGGGGAGCATTGTGCCTCCACACCGCTCCAACGGAGACGTACTTCCCCTCAAAGGAAGGAACTTCGGTAACACATCCTCGTCTCCACCGGATCCACTCTTGGTTATCTCTTACCTTTACTTGTGCAAGCTCTTTATTGTTTCTACCCTTGCTTGCTTGTATGCTTGTTGTTATTGCATCATATAGGTTGCTCACCTAGTTGCACATCTAGACAACCTACTTTGATGCAAAGTTTAATTTGGTAAAGAAAAGCTAAAAATTGGTAGTTGCCTATTCACCCCCCCTCTAGTCAACCATATCGATCCTTTCAATTGGTATCAGAGCCTCGTCTCTTTATTAAGGACTTTACCGTCCAAAGAGTATGGTTGATACTGTAGACGGTGTGGAGGAACACTCCGGTGTGAATCCGATCTCGTCTACGGGAGATGGGGGAACTTCGGTCTCTTGTGAGGAGTTCAATGTGGCCTTGGAGACATTGAAAACCTCCATGATGACCGAAGTTGAAAGCATGTTTACTAAATTTCTTGAGGGGCTTAAACTATCCACCGCACCGTTGAAAGTGGGTGATTCTGCCAACAAGGTGTCGGATGCTATCCCCGACAAGGGGGAAGCTAGTAGTGAAAAGGATCCTTCTTCTAGTGGTAAGAATGGCACCGGCATCTTTGCCCATGTGGAACCACCACTTGTTTATGGTGGACCGGTTCCTTCCACTCATTTGAATCATGCCGGTCCTCCCTCTAAGATTGTGAAAAATGAGGATTTTGATTCTTGGGTTTACCGCTTTAAACGTCATTTAAACCATGTGAACACTAACCTTTGGAGAATCATTGAAGAAGGTTTCTATCCACATGATCCAAGCAACTTCACTCCTCGAGAAGCCGCGGACAATCAATTCAATGAGAATGCTCTCTTCATCATTCAAGATGCAATTCCACCCGAAGACCTACCTCATCTTCGTCCCTTCGCCTTGGCCAAAGATGCATGGCATTGTGTCGTGTCTCTCTACCGAGGAAGCGCAAGCATTCAACGCTCCAACTATGAAGTGGTACAAGATGAGGCCGATCAGTGCAATGAAGGAAGATGAAGAACCTCGTGAGCTTTATCGGAGAGTAACCAAACTCGCGGTCTCACTACGAGATCACGGGAGCAAGGACACGGATGACAATTGGATCAAGCGCAAATTCCTCAAGGCAATGATTCCCTACCACAAGGCCATGTCCTCCGTCATTCGTCAAAGACCGGACTTCCACACTTTGACCTCAAGCGAAGTGTTGGATGAGTTTGTGGCCATGAACATTTTGGACAAGACCGCCGACAATGCGGTGCTCCATTCTCAACGGGCAAAGAAGCCTAACCTTGCATTGAAGGCCAAGCTCACCGTGGAAGAAGAAGAAGAAGAAGAGGAAGAAGAGGAGAGCAACCCCAAAGATACGAAGTATGCATATCATGAACACATGGCACTTGCTTCAAGGCAATTTTGGAGCAAGAAAAACTCGAGGCCCAACTTTAGCAAAAACAACTCGAGTGGCACAAGGGGCAAGCAACGTAAGAACTTGCTACAATTGCGGCAACGTGAGTCATTTCGTTGCGGAATGCCCGTATGAGAAGAGGGAAGACAATGGTGGCAAACTCATCCGAAAGGACAAGGCCAAGTCGTTCCCCAACAAGAACAACTTCACCAAGAAGACTCCTCCCAAGGCTTTGGTTGTGCAAGAAGAGTACAATGAGGATGATGACGATGATGAAGATGATGAGTCGGTTGCCATGGCCTCCGTTGCCATTGCAACAACGTTACGGGTGTCTCTCTTCGACTCACCCAACGAGAGCATCACCGCCAAGTGCCTCATGGCTAAAGCCACCAACAAGGTAACCTCCAACATCAAAACTACCATCATTAATCATCCTTCCCAAACGGATAGCATTAATGAACTTGAGGGAGCTAATGTGGAGGCTAACGAGTTTGAGGCTTTTATGGGCAAACTCAAGGGAAAATCCAAGAAGCACTTTGTTGCTCTCTTGGAACAACTTGGTGAGGCCAATGACATGATCGAGGCTCACGAAGACACCATCTCTAAGATGGAAGGGCATAGTCGTGACTATGCCGATGAGTTTTCGAATCTTTCCAATGCTCTTGAGGAAGAGCGTGGTCTTCGTTTGGCTCTTGAGGAGTCACACAACGTTGATCATGCTAAGTTAAAGAAAGATTATGATCATGCCCTCATTGTTTCTCATGTGCTAAATTCCGAGAAGGCCAAACTCGGGGTTGATCTTGCTAGACTCAAAGAGGAGTTTGATATACTTGACAAGGCCCACAAGGCCTTGAAGGGTATTCACGCTAGTCTCAAGGAGTCTCATGATCAACTCCAAGTGAAGCTAACTAAGGAGAAAGCAACTTTTCCTCATATGGTTTTAATTGATAATGCAAATGCTACTAACCCGTGTTGTGAGCATATACATCTTGTTGAGGAAAATGCTAAGTTGAAGGAGCAACTTGAGAGAGGTCTTGCGACTTGCATACAAGGCAAGAAGAACCTCAACGATCTCTTGATCAACCAAAAGGGAGGTGTGGCCAAGGAAGGGGTTGGGTACGTGCCCGACTCCAAGAACAAGAAGAAGAATGGCAAGACCAAACGACCTCCTCCCCTCATGCAAACCTTTGTGAGGGAGGGAGAGAGTGCCCCCGAGGAGAAGAAGAAGAACAATGTCAAGAAGGGCAATGTCATCCCTCCCAACAAAGCCGGCGATTTTAATCCTTCTTATGTGTTATGCCGTGCTAGTGATGGGCATGTTTATGCCAAATTTGTTGGTTCTCTTCATGAGTACATTGAATGGTATATTTGGGTTCCTAAGACCCTTGTTACTAACATCAAAGGACCCATTACAAAATGGGTACCTAAAACCAAGCATTGATCTCTTGTAGGTGTTTGCTTCCGGTGGTGGATCATGGTTGCTCGATAGCGGAGCTACAAATCATATGACCGGAAGCAAGGACTTGGTGGTGGACGTGCACAAAGTTCCATCTATACCCACCAATGTCGAGTGGGGTGACACCTCATCCTCTAAGGTATTGGGACTTGGCAAGGTGGTCATCTCTCATGATCTCACGATCGAGAAGGTCATGCTTGTTGAGTCCCTTGCATACAATTTACTTTTCGTTCGTCAACTTGCAATCATGGGCTTTGCCACTTTCTTTGATATCGATACCGTGGCCCTCTTGTGGAGCAAGACTCTTAAAGTAGCTTTTGTTGGGCATGTCGAGAATGTTCTATATGTGATTAACTTTTCGGAGCGACCCACTAAGACCGCGACATGCCTAATGGCTAAAGTTGTTGTGGGATGGCTTTGGCATCGCCGTTTAGCCCATGTCAATATGAGATCTTTGCAAAGTCTTCTCAAGGGGGACCATGTCCGTGGACTAACGAATGTTAGCTTTGTTAAAGATCGTGCTTGCAGTGCCTGTATCGAAGGAAAGCTACATGAGAAGGCTCACCCTCCCACGACTATCATTTATTCAATGAGGCCCTTGGAGCTCCTTCACATGGATCTTTTTGGGCCCCCATCCTTCAATAGTCTTGGAGGTAGGAAGTATTGCTTGGTGATTGTGGATGACTACTCAAGGTACACATGGGTGTATTTCTTCAAGAGGAAGAGCGAGACCCAACAAACCGTCATTGACTTTGCAAATGAAGCACAACGTCAACACAATGCAAAGATCTTGACAATAAAAAGTGACAACGGCACCGAGTTCAAGAACTACACCTTGGATGAATTTCTTAGTGATGAGAGAATCAAGCATCAATATTCCGCACCATACACCCCTCAACAAAACGGTGTTGCGGAGAGGAAGAACCGGACGTTGATGGATGCGGCAAGGACCATGATGGCGGAGTTCAAGTCTCCATACAACTTTTGGGCCGAAGCCATCAACACCGCGTGTCATGCATCCAATCGGCTCTACCTCCGCAAGGGCTTGAACAAGACCCCATATGAGATACTCACAGGTAACAAGCCCAACCTCAAGTACTTCCGGGTATTCGGGTGTAAGTGTTTCATTCTCAAGAAAGGTGTTCGGTTGTCTAAATTTGAGGCTAGAGCTTATGAGGGCATATTTGTTGGTTATGCTACAAACTCTCATGCTTACCGTGTCCTCAATAAATCCACGGAACTTATTGAGGAGACGTGTAACATGGAGTTTGATGAGAATAACGGCTCCCAAGTGGAGCAAAGTGGCACTTGTGATGTAGGTGATGAAATTCCTCCTCAAGCCATAAGAAGAATGGGTGTTGGTTTCATCCTACCCATTGAGGAACCCCTTGTGGCCGAAGGAGAAGGACAATGCTCCACTCAAGTGGAGCCATCACCAACCCAAGGCCCACACACTTCCAAAGAACAAAGTGAAGGCCCTCAACCTCATGAACAAGACCAAGGGCAAGATCATACTCAAGATAGTGTTGACACACCAAGTGATGCCCAAGGTCAAGTTCTCTCCCCCGAGCAAGTTCAAGAGCAAGAACAAGTTCATGACGGCGCTCAAGATGATCAAGTAACCGCTCCTCAACTCACCACCGAGGAGGAATTAGAGCATCGTGCCGCCAAGGTTGCTTCCAAGCTCTCCACCAAGGATCATCTCATGACGAATGTGCTTGGAAGCTTAAGAAAGGGGGTAAGCACTCGTGGACAATTAGCAAATTATTGTGAGCATCACGCATTTGTCTCTTGTGTGGAGCCCCACAAGGTCTATGAGGCGCTAGAAGATCCGGATTGGCTCAATGCCATGCACGAAGAACTCAACAACTTCGAGCGCAACAAAGTGTGGAGATTGGTGCCTAGGCCAACGGGGAACCATAATGTCATTGGAACCAAGTGGATATTCAAGAACAAGCAAGATGCCCATGGGATTATCATTCGCAACAAGGCTCGTTTGGTAGCACAAGGCTACTCCCAAGTCGAGGGTATCGACTACGGTGAAACCTTTGCTCCCGTTGCTCGTCTTGAATCCATTCGCATGTTGATTGCATACGCTTCTCATCATAACTTTAAGTTACAACAAATGGATGTGAAGGGTGCTTTTCTTAATGGTCCCATTAATGAATTGGTTTACGTCAAGCAACCCCCCGGGTTCGAGGATCCCTACTTTCCCGATCATGTGTATCAACTCGATAAGGCACTCTATGGCCTTAAACAAGCCCCACGTGCGTGGTATGACCACCTTACCGAGTTGTTACAAGACCGTGGTTTTGAAGTTGGGCTAATCGACCCCACTCTTTTTACTAAGAAGGTCAAAGGGGAGTTGTTTGTGTGCCAATTATATGTTGATGATATTATCTTTGGTTCTCCTAACAAAGCTTTCAATGAGGAATTTGCCGCTCTCATGACCTCAAAGTTCGAGATGTCCTTCATGGGAGAGTTGAAGTTCTTTCTAGGGTTCGAAGTGAAGCAAAGAAGAGAAGGAACTTTCATCAATCAATCCAAATACACTCAAGACATGCTCAGGAGATTCAAGCTAAGTGACATCAAGCCGGCTTCCACTCCAATGCCCACCAAGTGCCAACTTGACTTAGATCCCAATGGTAAAGTGGTGGATCAAAAGGTATATCGTTCCATGATTGGATCCTTGCTTTACCTTTGTGCATCTAGACCGGACATCATGTTGAGTGTGGGAATTTGTGCACGGTTTCAAGCCGCACCTAAGGAAAGTCACTTTGTGGCGGTCAAACGAATCTTTCGATATTTGGCTCATACCCCAAACTTTGGCTTATGGTACCCAAGAGGATCAAACTTCAAGCTTGTAGGGTACTCGGATTCCGATTGGGCGGGAGACAAAGTGGATAGGAAGTCCACTTCCGGAGGGTGCCAATTCCTTGGTTGCTCTTTGGTAAGTTGGTCTTCCAAAAAGCAAAGTTGTGTGTCTCTCTCGTCCACCGAAGCGGAGTATGTGGCGGCCGGTAGTTGTTGTGCACAACTCTTATGGATGAGGCAAACTTTAAAGGATTACTGTGTCACTTGTGACAAAGTGCCTCTTTGGTGTGACAATGAAAGTGCCATCAAGATCTCTCTCAACCCGGTGCAACACTTCAAGACGAAGCATATTGAGATCCGGTATCACTTCATCCGGGGTCACATTAGGCAAGGAGAGATCAAGCTCAACTACGTCAACACTCATGATAACCTTGCAGATATCTTCACGAAGCCCTTGGATGAAGCAAGATTTCGCGAGTTAAGGCATGAGCTAAATATCATTGATTCGAGCAATGTTGCTTGAACTCGCGCACACCCTATCACGCTCAACTTGTTGTCTAGTTTAGGTGTAGGCATGGACATAGGGGGAGTGTTGTTCGCTCAATGAACTCTCCCTCCCCCCATTATGCATAAATTGATCAAGTCTTTCACCTTAGCCATTGTTGATGGCACTTGTGCTTCAAAGACGAGTTTTGGTCATGGGCCCAAGGTTAAAATCTTCGCGGTGCCATACCTTTTGACTCAAACATAGGTGGCCTCGGCCACCACCCTCTTTTGAAGAGGTGTGTCTTGGTCGTTTGCTGTTGTGCTTTGTTGTTTCTCTCTTGCCGTTTTTGTCGTTTCGTCGAGCTAAAGCCGTGTCTGTTTAGTTGCCGTGGCGTGTTGGGCGGTACTACCGCTGGTGGTGCGTGGTACTACCACTTATAAGCGGTACTACCGCCCCCCAGCGCGGTACTACCGCTGAGGGACGGGACCTGAGGGTTAAGTCGAGGCAGGGGGAGGTTTCTTCTCCCCCATACCCATTCACTTCGCCCCTCTTGTCTCTTCCTCTCTCCAGCCTCCTCTTGCCGCGGGAGGGCTCCGGCGGATCTCCGTTTCCGGGGCGTCCCTCTCCATTTCCTTTGGTGGTGTCGATCCCCACCTCGTCCTCTTGTCATGGATGTCGGTATTGCCCCCGTTCCTTCTTTCGTTTTGTCTCCTTTTAGTTCTTGTTTCTTAGGGGCAATGGTGGTTGTATCTCTAGATTTTTGGCGAAATCTAGGCATGAGTTGGTTGGAGAAGGCAACTAGACTTTCTAGATTAGAGTTTGGTAGGATTATTTTTGAATTTGGTAGGCCGGTAGTGCTGGATCTGACCATGGTAGTAGGAAACCACTGTTTCACCGCCTCGTGCTATGAAACTGCTGTTTGTCCGCCTCAAGCCGTACTACCGCTCCCTTTGGAGCGGTACTACCGCTTGACCTAGAGCGGTACTACCGCTCCCTTTGGAGCGGTACTACCGCTTGGGGCGGTACTACCGCGGGCAGGTCATGGTACTACCGCTGCATGCCAATTTCCATCATTCTCCTGCCTTACCTTGATCTTTTTGTTGTGTTTGTTGGCTTATGCTCGTTCCTTCTGGTTGTTTCGCGTTGTTCTTGTGTTTGGCTCCAGGTGATGACCGTTCCAAGCAGCAAGGTCGCCGTATCAACCCCGGGCGTGCCACATCAAAACGCTACCGCACCTCAGAGCCTGCCGGTGGTTCCTCGAGCACCCAACCGCCTCCAGTAAGTGCTTCTGCAAGTGTTCCTCCACCTCCTCAGCAATCGAAGCGAGCCGCCAACAAGCCAAAAGGGAAGACTGTGACTGAGATGACCAACAAAGAGTTTTGGGAGAAGCGTCGCCGCAACCCCTATGCGGTGGACCAAGAACCCACTTTGGTCAACCGCCCGTTCTGGAACCGTTTTCAGTTTGCCATCTACTTTGATGTGATCAAGGCCAAGAAGAATCTTTTTGTTGATGTTCACTCCATTGACACTGATGCCATGGAGAAGGATCCGGAGTACTTTGGCGAAGCTCTTCAGATGTGCACTCAGCTAAACATTCTCAGGATCATGCAATTCAATAAGGATTTCGATGCGGATTTGGTGGCTCAATTATATGCCACCGTCCACCTTGGGACGGATGTCGACAGGACTCTGACATGGATGACCAATGGCAAGCTGCTTTCTATCAAGTGGAAGGCTTTCATGGAGTTATTTGATGTGGTGGATACCGGGCTTGAGACTCTTGTCGGTTTCCGTCCTCACCGCAATGCTACATCCACCCACAAGCAAGCCCTTTGGCCCTACTGCACTGTGAAGGTTCACCCAGTCACTCAGAAGAAGACCTATGAGCTGTCTCCGTATCTGGACATTCTTCATCGCATATTCCGTGAGACTCTCTTCCCTCGGATCGGGAATCTGGATATGGTCCACTCTTACCTCGTGGACATGCTCCTTTTCTGTCAGCATGAGAAGGAAGCAAGCACTGGAGAGAGCCTGGATATCTCTCATGTCATGTGGTCTGAACTTCTATCTGCCGTGTCTGAGCGCAAGTGTCCTATCTATGGTCCATTCATCATGAGGCTCATTGAGAGGGCCTGGGCACAGACTTATCCCAGAGTGCTGCTAGAGACTGGAGACTTGGTGTCTCATGAGATCAAGCGTCTGAGGAAGAAGGACAACTGGACAGCGCCTCACACAGGGGGTCCATCTGCTACTGCTGCCATAGGGGGTCCGTCTGCTGCTGTTGCTGCTGCTGCCATGGGGACCGAGGGTGAGGCTGCTACTGATGATCATGAGGAGAACTTTGGCCCCTCTAGTGCAGAACCGTCGTGGGCACAGAAGCTTAAGCGCAAGATGAAGAAGCTTTTCTGCATGGAGTCTCATGGTCAGTACATGACTCATGTGGCGGAGAAGCATGCCAGGACGCACCACAAGGAGCTCATGCGTCAGATGGGAGCAACTGTTGTCAGTGGGTCTGAGGGTCATATCACTGAAGAGGAGGACTGGATTCATCAGAATTGCCACTGGACCGACTCCGATGCCGAGCAGTTTTCGACCCACGATGAAGATGCAGAGATGTGATGTTTGAGACCTTCCCCTCCCATCACCTGGATTCGTAGTGTCACTCTATGCCCTTTTTGGTGTCTCGCTGCCAAAGGGGAAGAGTGTGTAGGGATTTGCTTCTTGTGTCGTGCTTTGAGTCGTCTTGTGTTTTCTTGTGTGTTCCTTCTTTGGTTTGGTTTGGTGTGAGACCTTAGTCCTAGTCATATGGTGTAAGACATATGTTCCCTATCGCTACCTTATTACTTATGTCTCTTCAGAGTACTGTAGTTTATATTTGAGATGCATGCTTGTCCTGTTTATTCTCTTCTCTCATATATCTTGTGCTTAGTGTTGTTGGACTATAAAATATAGGGGGAGTGTTGATCCGAATGTGTGTGTCGTGCCTTATCTTGGTGCACACATTTTGGGGGAGCCCGTCTATATTTTGTAGTTCTTAGTTTTATTCGTTTTAATTCTTTTCCTTGCGCAAATCCCTTGTTGTCATCAATCCACCAAAAAGGGGGAGATTGTTACGGCATATCTCTCTCAAGGTAGTTTTGGTGATTGATGACAACATGTTTGCGGACTAATCTTGTGCGTTGAATTATTCTCAGATTCTCCCCTAGCACGAGACGCTTTCTTCCCCTCGGAGTGTATTTCAAGACGGTGTAGCTCTTTCGTTTCTTTCTAGGTGGACTAGTTGCGTAGAGGGCACCGTACTATCAAGAGGGGGTCCGCTGGGGTTTTGCTTGGGTGGAATCATCACGTACACATCATCTTCTCACCCTCCGAGCTTTTCCTGTCCATTGAAGAGATCTCTCCTCTCTTCCTTATTCTGTCTAGGTCTAAGCGGCAGTACCGCTCACCCAGCGGTAGTACCGCTGAGAAGCCACAAGCGGCAGTACCGCTTCGCAGCGGTAGTACCGCCGTGGCTCCACAGCAGTAGTACCGCTGGGGGCCTGGCTCCTCCGCTGGTCCTCAGCTTATTTGAGAGATCCCTTCTCTCTCTCTCGCCCCAGCGGTAGTACCGCACTGCCTGCGGTACTATGGCCGAAGGGTCACAAGCGGCAGTACCGCTCCACAGCGGTACTACCGCCCTTGACCCCACTACCGTAGTACCGCTGGGTAGTTTGGCTCCTACCACCTCGATTCGAGAGGTCTTTTTCTCGTGTCGGGTTTTGCGACACTAGTCACGGTTGTAGTGGCGGTAGTACCGTTCCAGGAGCGGTAGTACCGCCCTACCACCGCGGTAGTACCGCATTTGGGTCCGTTCCCTACTAAGTCTCCTCGGCGCGGCAGTACCGCTGGTTGGCGCGGCAGTACCGTCGCCTGGCGGTAGTACCGCCCCCTCTCAGCGGTAGTACCGCCCTGTGCGGGGCTGGTTGGTGGGGGGCAACGGGATTGTTGCCCCCACTATAAAAGGGAGTCCCCTTCCTCCTTCTCACCCACCTCTTCCTCCCCCAAGCTCCATTTATTGCTCAAGCTCCATTAAATACTCCAAGCTTCATTTCCGCCCGAACTATCTCTCTAGCCAATCAAATTTGTTGATTTGCTCGGGAGTGGTTGAGAAGGCCCCGATCTACACTTCCATCAAGGGATTTTCGATTCCCCCACTCATCCCGGATCTTGTTACTTTTGGGTGTTTGAGCACCCTAGACGGTTGAGGTCACCTCGGAGCCATATTCCATTGTGGTGAAGCTTCGTGGTCTTGTTGGGAGCCTTCGATTAAGTTGTGGAGATTGCCCCAACCTTGTTTGTAAAGGTTCGGTCGCCGCCTTCAAGGGCACCAATAGTGGAATCACGGCATCTCGCATTGTGTGAGGGCGTGAGGAGAATACGGTGGCCCTAGTGGCTTCTTGGGGAGCATTGTGCCTCCACACCGCTCCAACGGAGACGTACTTCCCCTCAAAAGAAGGAACTTCGGTAACACATCCTCGTCTCCACCGGATCCACTCTTGGTTATCTCTTACCTTTACTTGTGCAAACTCTTTATTGTTTCTACCCTTGCTTGCTTGTATGCTTGTTGTTATTGCATCATATAGGTTGCTCACCTAGTTGCACATCTAGACAACCTACTTTGATGCAGAGTTTAATTTGGTAAAGAAAAGCTAAAATTTGGTAGTTGCCTATTCACCCCCCATCTAGTCAACCATATCTATCCTTTTAGCTGTGTGATATATAGATATACTCGAGGAATGTGCATTGTACGACGTGTCAAAGCGATGAACTAATAAACGTGTTTTTTGCAGATCCTGAAAAGGAAGCAATGTGTATAATTCATGCGTCTTGAAACATGGGCTAGCAACTTACGGAGGACATCTGCTATCATCACACCTGATGATCATCAGAACAATTCGTCGCAAATTCAAAACATTTTTGTAGTATCTGCTGCTGATACATTTTTCCCAATCTGTATCCAGCTACAGTGATGCATGCTTGTTCTCGTAACTCTGTTTTCTCACAAGTATTTTCTGGAGTAGCTTGTACTACTTCAGATATTAGAGGCAATATTTTATAGGAAGTTTAAAGCAAACAAAACCCCTCCAAACCTCCGGTGCAGTTGTATTTTTCACGCACTTGTCATTCCTAGCTGATGCTGGACAATCAAAACCTATTTCGGTAGGCTTTGCCATGCCACGAGCTCATGGCGTGACACATGGACAAAATGCTAAATCAAACATAAAAGGTTTTGACTTTAAATCAAAATAGGTGGACCCTATAAGCCGAAAAAGGAGGGAGCAGGTGTGCTTGGAGCCAATTCATGGGCAAATAAAAGCTCCACTAAAGTTTTGAATAGCCAACTATTTTGGTAAGGCAACCGTAGGCTAAAACCAACCATATCCACATTGTTGAGGATAAAATACACTGGATAACTCATAAGCTTAGTTGTGATTCAGAAGAGGCCCAAGAATTTTATTTAGTTTTAAACTAAGCCAAAAAAAGAAATTTGCCTCATCGACTAATTAGACAGAAAAGAGTTGTTGGTTAATTAGGAGAAAATCATGTAAAAAATGTCATAATTAACCGAGCGGTAAACAAGATATCCCACTCACACCTTTACGAGAAGTCACGTCGAGACATCACATTTGTAGTCATCTTTCTCATTTTCTTGAGCAAGCGACTTCGACTTTGCCGCGGACAAAGAAGCCAAAGAAATGATGTGAATGCAAACCGAAGCTTGGGTGAAGTTGGAGAAGGTAATTTTCACTTCACAGCGCCGTTACGACAGTGCAATCCAGGCGACACGTCACCACCCTCTTTCTTGTCCCGTTGCTTCGCTTGGTTGGCTCGGCTCCTCCCGGATAGGCCCCGTGCTCCACCCATGGCCACGCCGCTGGTCCTCGCCTCCCGCGGCGCCCACGCCGCCGCCGCCACCACCACCTCCACCTGCGCCTCCCAGCACCTCGCCGCGGCCACCTCCAAGGAGCCCCCGCCGCGCGTGCGGCCCAAGCGCGGCGCCACCAAGTCGCTCGTCCTCTCCCACGCCGCCGCCGGCCGCATGGACGCCGCCCTGGAGGCCCTGGCGGCCGCCGGCAGCCGCGACGCGTTCCTCCACAACGTCGTCATCCGGGGCCTCGCCGACGCGGGCCTCCCGGGCGCCGCGCTGGCCGCCTACCGCGCCATGCTGGCGGCCGGCGCGCGCCCCGACCGCTTCACCTTCCCCGTCGTCCTCAAGTGCTGCGCGCGGCTCGGGGCGCTCGAGGACGGCCGCGCGGCGCACTCGGCGGCGATCAGGCTCGGCGTGGTGGCCGCCGACGTGTACACGGGCAACTCGCTCCTCGCCTTCTACGCCAGGCTCGGCATGGTGGGCGACGCCGAGAGAGTGTTCGACGGAATGCCGGCCAGGGACATCGTCACCTGGAACTCCATGGTCGACGGCTACGTGTCCAACGGCCTCGGGGCGCTGGCCCTGGGCTGCTTCAGGGAGATGCACGAGGCGCTGGAGGTGCAGCATGACTGCGTCGGGATCATAGCCGCGCTCGCCGCGTGCTGCTTGGAATCTGCGCTGATGCAAGGGCGGGAGGTGCACGCCTATGTGATCAGGCACGGGATGGAGCATGACGTCAAGGTTGGCACTTCTATCCTTGACATGTACTGCAAGTGTGGCGACATTGCTTCTGCCGAGGGCGTGTTTGCGACGATGCCACTGAGGACCGTGGTGACATGGAATTGTATGATAGGTGGGTATGCCCTGAACGAACGGCCCGAGGAGGCATTTGATTGCTTCGTGCAAATGAAGGAAGAGGGCCACCAGGTGGAAGTGGTTACCGCTATCAATTTGCTGGCTGCCTGTGCTCAAACTGAGAGCTCGCTGTATGGAAGGAGTGTTCACAGTTACATAACCAGAAGACAGTTTCTTCCTCATGTGGTGCTCGAGACCGCGCTTCTCGAGATGTACAGCAAAGTTGGCAAAGTGAAATCATCGGAGAAGGTATTTGGTCAGATGACGACCAAAACTCTGGTATCATGGAACAATATGATCGCCGCCTACATGTACAAGGAGATGTATATTGAAGCGATCACATTGTTCCTTGAATTACTGAATCAGCCGCTTTACCCTGATTATTTCACCATGTCGGCAGTAGTACCGGCGTTTGTTTTGCTGGGATTGCTGAGACAATGCAGGCAAATGCACGGCTACATTGTCAGGCTAGGTTACGGGGAGAGCACTCTCATCATGAACGCAGTTATGCATATGTATGCGAGGTGTGGTGATGTTTTGTCCTCGAGAGAGATATTTGACAAAATGGCAGGTAAGGATGTCATCTCTTGGAACACAATGATAATGGGCTATGCGATTCATGGTCAGGGGAGAACTGCACTGGAGATGTTCTCCGAGATGAGATGTAATGGTCTGCAACCAAATGAGAGTACCTTTGTCTCCGTGTTGACTGCTTGCAGTGTTTCTGGCTTGACAGATGAAGGCTGGACGCAGTTCAACTCAATGCAACGTGACTATGGTATGATCCCACAGATTGAGCACTACGGATGCATGACAGATCTGCTTGGTCGGGCAGGTGATCTTAGAGAGGCTATGCAATTTATTGAAAAAATGCCAATAGATCCAACATTCAGGGTTTGGGGCTCCCTACTGACTGCAAGCAGGAATAGGAATGACATGGATATAGCAGAATACGCAGCAGAGAGGATATTTCAACTCGAACATGACCAACTGGAACATGACAACACAGGTTGCTATGTTCTTATTTCTTCCATGTATGCCGATGCAGGGAGATGGAACGATGTCGAGAGAATAAGATCACTGATGGAGGAGAAGGGGCTGCGAAGGACAGAACCAACAAGCATAGTTGAGCTTCATGGCATCTCCTGCAGTTTTGTCAACGGGGACACGACGCACCCTCAGAGCAAGATGATTCAGGAAGTGTCCAACTTTCTGTCAGGAAAGATTGGAGAAATGGTTGACCCAACAAATCAATCTGATCCAACCTCTCTGGAGTCGAGGAGAACAACAGAGCCCAACAAGCATAGTGTGAGGCTGGCTGTCGTCTTTGGTCTGATATCATCCGAGGCCAGAACCCCAATTCTTGTCAAGAAGAACGTGCGCATATGCAACGACTGCCATCATGCGCTGAAGTTGATATCGAAATATTCGGGACGGAGGATTGTTGTCGGCGACACAAATATCTATCACCAATTCTCGGATGGGTCTTGCTGCTGCGGTGACTACTGGTGAACAGAATGGTTATCGTTGATGGCAAGCCTGAATGCATTTCAGCAAAAGCAAGAGAGCGCCAGGACGCAGATATGGTTTCATGACAAGCTGCAGCTGGTATGTCACAGATTCAGACATCACACAGCTTCTGAATTCTGATCCTCCTTTGCTCTAAAAAAAAGCTTCTGAATTCTGGTGCCAGCACCAGTACAATCTTCAGGGAACATACATAAGGGATCAACTCTCATGTACTCGTCGCATCGGCTCGAAGAGCAAGGGTTTGTCTTGCTGCTGGCAATGGAGATTACTCACGGATTGGAAGAAGCATCGCCTTTTGACTTTTGTAACTGACGATGATGTGATGTACAAAGTCAATTTTTCTCAACTGAAAATTTTGAAATTACTGGTAACTCAGTGTATAGTTGTATAACACACATACATCATACATGGATCAAATGCAAAATGGAAGTTGATTTCCTGTCACATTTCTTGGCAAAGATAGAACAGGGCATGACAATTGACAAGGATGAAATGCTTCATAAGCAATTCATTTTGTGTCACATCACATAAATATTCGCACATAGGGAATTTTACAACCAAATTAACAAATATAAGCAGCAGCAGCAGCTGAAGAAGAAGAGGAAGCATGGGGCGCATCGAGTCGGGGTGGGGGTGGGGGGATCTACGGCCCGCCGCGGCGCTTGGCCTCCTCGGCCTGGACCATGCGGCGGGAGGCGTCGGCGACGCGCTCGAGGGCCTGGTCGACGGCATCGCGGCCGCCGATGAGGAGCCGCGCGACCACCTCCGGGTCGCGCTCGCCGCGGGCCTCCTCGAACTCGCGGCGCGCGTTGGCGCGCAGCGTGTCGCGCCACGGCACGCCGCGCTCGTCGGGCCACTCGAACAGGCGCGTCGCGCGCAGGATGTCCCGGTACAGCCCCAGCGCCTCCCGCCGCGAGCTCGTCAGCCTCCGCCGCGCCAGGGCCTCCGCCGCGTCGTCGTCGAGGATGGCGGAGGGGGTGGGCCCCTTCTTGGAGAGGTGGCGGTCGAGGAGCTCGTCGATGGTGTCGGGCCCCTCGTGGATGGATCGGGCCAGCGGCGGCCGCGCCCTCGTGCCGGCGAGGGCGCGGAGGAGCGGCGAGCCCCGTGCGCGTGCGGCCACGGCCATGGTGGTGCGTCGTGTGGGTCGGGTCGTCGGTTGGGTTCCTTTTGTGGGTCGGGGTCGGGTCGGGCTGAGTGGCGACTTGACCTGGTTGGGTTGCGACTCGCGGCGAAGGCACCAAGCCACCAAAGAGCAGCGAACTGTTCAGAATTTCAGATCGGGAGCACGATGATTCAGAACTACTCCTACTTCGATTTTCACAGCAAATCGGATCAGGAGCTTGATGATCACAACATCTTCGATTTCACACACAATCCACAGTAAATTCCACATTTTTTACATCTAGTAGTAGTAGTACTGATTTACAGCAGGAAGGAAACACATCTGTAACTGTAAGCAAGCATCGCCACGGGACGAATCAAGCTTCTCAACTCAGCGGTCAGCGCGCGGCGGCGGCGGAGGAACCGGCGGCGGTGACGGCCTTGACCTTGAACCGGTACCTGGGCCGGCGGGGGACGACCTGGCTAGGGCCCATTCCGAGTTGGCCGGTGCCGTCCATGAGCGGGGGCCCGTCATCGTAGACGTGGCCGAGGAGCTTGCCGCAGGCGTCGCAGCTGACGCGGGTGCGCTTCCGCTGGATGCCCCAGTAGTCGAGCGTCTCGAAGAAGGGGCGGATCCGGTCCTCCGCCGCGAACCGCAGCCGCGACTCGTCCACCCAGCTGAAGGACAGCGTGCCCTTGTTCCCGGCCTCGAAGTAGGTCCCCGCCGGGTACAGGTGGGAGGCCGACAGGTTCAGGTCCGCGCCGCACGCCGCGCACCCGTACGCCGCTGCCGGAGTCGTCGCCGCCGGTGGCTGGGCCATCGGTCGGTCGTGGCCGTGTGGTTTGGATGCGTTGGTGTGGGTTTTGTTTTTTGGAGGGGTGGTGTGGGCCTGCGGGGGATTTGGAGGGGGTGGTTCCTTGCGGCTGAAGGACGGTTTTGCTGCTGCGGCCGCCGCGTTGGACCGGGCGTTGAGAAGCTTGTGTTCGGCGACTGGTTAAAGTCAACGTGGACGCGCAAACACAGATTCAGACGTCACATCACGAACCCATAAAACCACAGACAACCTGATCGTGTTTATCTTTTTTTTTTGCGAATGAAAGGTTTTCATTAATTAAGAAGGATCATTACAGTCTGCTTGGCATAAGTTGCCAATATTATCCGGCCCCCCGCTCAACCAAACCGCAGTGCGCTGCTCTATTCTCCCCATCCTGGCTAGCTCATATGCTACAATGTTCCCCTTCCTACCTACATGAGATATACCATTCTCACTCATCTCCGCAAGAAGATTCTTTATTTGCCCTACAAAGGACGCACATGGCGATCTATTTATCTCTCTTTCTCTAAGCATGTTGGCAAAAACCAGACTGCCAGTCTCAAGGATCATTGGGGCTGTAGTCCATGCGCTTGCGATGTTGATACCCTCCAAGCAGGCTGCCAGCTCTGCCTCCAAAGCCGATGAGCAGGCTCTAAGGTAGCGGCAAGAAGAGTATATGACACCACCCGTATCATCGCGTAGGACCATCCCTGCTCCACCAACACCAAGCTCCTCATCGAAGGCTCCATCCACATTCAACTTATGCCACCCCTGAGGAGGTTTGCACCAGCGAGCATTCGGCCAGCCGGCCACCTCCTGACTTTCTTTGCCCCGACCAACAGTATTCTTACTGTCATATGAGATAGACATTTTCCCTTTGACTATGTCCGCCTCTGGATGTTGCTTGATGGAGACACTACCGGACTCGCGGTCTATGCCTACGGCCAGGGGCCGTCGGCATAGGTCCTTTGCCGTCGGCATAGACCCGTCGGCGTAGATATCGTCAGCGTAGTCTTGTCAGACCGTCGGCGTAGTATAGCCGTCGGCATAGGGCCCTATGCCGACGGCTGGGGTCAGCCGTCGGCATAGTTTAGCCGTCGGCAGTGTTTTTCCGTCTGACGGCAACGGACGGCGCCGTCAAAAGCGCTGACGAGTCATGGGACGCCACGTGGCAGTGGTACGCCGACGGCTTGGCCGTCGGCATAGGTAAAAATCTATGCCGACGGCCTAGCCGTCGGCGTACCTCCGCCACGTGGCGTCCCGTGGTGCTCCTGGTGGCAGTGCTATGCCTACGGAGGCATAGATGGAATCTATGCCGACGGCTTTGCCGTAGGCATAGCACTGCCACGTGTCTTTCCCTGGTTTCTCCTGGCAGCAGGGCTATGCCTACGGCAAAGCCGTCGGTATAGATGAAAATATATGCCGACGGCATTGCCGTAGGCATAGATCTGCCACGTGGCAAGCCCTGGTAACTCCTGGGCTTATATATGCCGACGGCTTTGCCGTAGGCATAGTTTTTTTTTATTTTCCCTGTTTTCTCTTTTTCAATTCATTTGACAGCATTTCAAAGCAGAATAATATGGAATTATGCAGAAATATGACAGTTCATCATCTAAACATAGTCAAGTTCATCATCATCATCTAAACATAGTCAAGTTCATCATCATCATCTAAAGATCATCACCGGCGGAAGTTCATGAACATAAAAGTAGTGCAAGACATGGAACATCATAAAAGTAGCAACATGAAAGGCATGGCACGACGGCCACATGCATGGAATCATCATCGACATCAAGCAAGACCACCTCCGCCAAAACCACCACCACCAAGACCACCTCCGCCAAAACCACCACCACCAAGACCACCTCCGCCAAAACCGCCACCGCGACCACCATCACTCTGCCAGATCGGAGTGACTGGGGTCGACGGAGCAGTAGTCGAGCCACCGGTCCCCTACATGTTTCAGAAAAGATTCTAACGGTAAATATGATATGATAGTGTTGAATGAACGAGAACTAGTTTGCCAGTAGGTAGGCAAATGTACTAACCGGACCATCACTGCCTAGTGCCACCCATTCATCAAACGTGGGCACGTGTGGGGGTTCTCCCACAGGTGGTGGTGGGGGTCCCATTTGTGGTGGATCCGTGCGGTTACTCCAAGACGCCAACATAGCCTGGATGTTAGTTAAACAAGCAAACTAGAAGGTCAGAAGGAATGAAAGTGCAAAAATTTAGCTTGGTTTTAAGAGGGCAAAACTAACCGCCATCATCTGACGGTTGTAATCATCATTTGCCTTCACTCGTTGCAAGTACTCTCGCACCTCGAGATTCCTATGCTCGACAAAGGCCTTATATGCCTACATAATTTAGGTTGTTTCTAAGTGAGCAATGCTGAAAATGAACTGAGAATGCTAGAGAGAAAAAGATAAAGGGGAAGTACTTACAGCATGCTGGCGGGCTAAGGGAGTCTGTGAACGCCCCGTACTCTCTAACTGGCTCGGGTTGGTAGACCGAAGCCGTGTGTACAAGATCGAAGGAGTTATCAAGCCATCGAAACACGGATACCGGCCATGTGACTTCCCCTGGATGGCCACCACCGCCGTGTCGTCGATCTGAGACTGGGTGACCTCAGGAACAGGAACATCCAGATGCAACTTCTGATAGTGCTAAGTGTAAGACTCCAGGTGCTCCTCGGTCTTGCCGTAGTACTGGCTCTCGCCCTCCTTGGGATGACTCCGCTCGCGGGCCAGCTTCCATGACTCAATGTCTGAGAGCGGCCTCTTCAGCTTGTCCTCCTGCAACGTCAAACAGAAGTTAGCCATACATAAGAACATGACGGTAAAGAAGAACAAAAATGCATCATGTATATAGATATACCTTCATGGCCTTGAAGCCCTAGTGGTTCCTGTTTCCTTAGCCGCGTGTCCCGTCTTTTCCACGGTTAGCCCGGGCCTTGATGCTCTTGGCAGCAAACTCTGCATCGTCGCCGAGCCACCTATCCACCAAACGCGCCCATCCATCATGCCTTCCATAGCACCAACGGGGAACAACCTATGCAAATTTTGGAAGCATGACATGTGAGCACGAAACATATAGTTGACTGCTTGAAACAATGATAAGTTAGTAATAGTTACCATCAAGAACTGCTCCCTGTTCAAGGTAAGTCGTTGCCTCTGCGCTTGAGTTTTGGTCATCTTTTGTTGCAGGTAGATGTGGTAGTACTGCGAGACGGCAACCCAGCGCACCTCGTACTGCAACTGACGAGCTTTCTTCTTCGCAGCCGCAAGCAAGACCACGTCGGCTCTGGCCTTGTGCTCGTCAAGAACTCTATAGAGTTGCTGCAATCATGCATAAACCAGAAGCAAACAAGGCATGAGTTGAGTGATTCAATGATAAACTATGAACGAAACTGAAGACAAGTGATTCAGAAGAGAACTTACCCAAAATTTGGTGATCACGGCCTTAGCGGCCGTCCCGTACTCCGCGTTGCTGCAAGCCTCGTAGTGGGCCCAGCTCGTGGCCAAAACCCGCAGCTGCGGGTCCCTGTCTAGCCGCGGGCAGAATAGGCCAGGCCAAAACTCCTTCAACAGGACAGTGATAAGGCTGTTCAGTTTACGGCCCTTTCTGCGAAGGATCCAGTTTCTGCAAAAGAATCAAATGATTGCCATGTGTACAATAAGAAAATGTTGTGATGTGTTGAAAATATGATTGAGAGGCACTTACTCTGTCCCCACAGGTTCAATGAGCCACTTGTGCTCCTCGATAGAAGGTGGTGTAGGTAGTCCGGCATTACCATGCAGCCACCCCTGCGAAGCACCCGGTGGCAAGTCACCCCACAACTCGGGATCAACCTCCCCTCCACCCTCCTCGCCCTCCTCCTCACCCTCCTCCTCGACCTCCTCCTCCTCGCCCTCCTCCTCCTCACCCTCCTCCTCCTCGCCATCAGGAACATACTCCTCCTCCTCAGACTCAGAAGGTGCCTCTGTATAGGAGGGCATCGAAGAAGACCCTCCTATTTCAGACACGGCCCGGAGTTTTTTGCCCCGGCTGCCTCTCCCCCACCTCCTCCTCCTCTAGGGGCTCTCCCCCCACCGCCTCCTCCTCTAGGGTCTCCTCCCCGACCCCTCCACCTCCCTGTGAGGTGTCATCCTCGCGTAGTCGGGCGGGAACCTTGTGGGCTCGTCCACTCCGAGTAAGTCCTTTGAATTTACTGAGGAAACTGGCGCCGCTGGACTTGCCCATGATTAGCAAACCTGCATTGAGAGAAGTGAATAAACAATTAGTAAGGATACCAATTAAATAAGCATACAGGAAAAACATTAATACCAGAAGAGCACATTAAGCATACTATTGTAATGATCATTAAAAGAACTTACATTTTCTAGAACCCATATGAATCATCACTATTGTAATCTATTTGTGGACCGGTCTCATCATCACTATCACGCATATCTTCTTCGTTGTCTGACGGAGGTGGAGGCTCTTCCTCATCATCAGCGTCTTCATTTAACTTTTCAAGCATAATTATGTCTCTTTGATTCACAACTGCCTCACCATCAATCCGTGCGTCGTCGTCGTTTGGGTCCAGGTCAACGTAACCCAAGTCATCATCCTCGTTGTTTCGGACCACGTCATCATGTTCCTATTGATAGAACACTCCCTCGTATGTCATGGGGTTTATGTTGTAGTAATCATCATCGTTCGGGTCCGGTAGCTTACCATGCGGCGACACCTTGAACACAACTTCCCAACCCTTTAGGTACTCTTTCTGGCTTGGGTAAGGCAGATAATATACTTGTGTGGCCTGTGTAGCGGCGATAAAGAGATCAGCTCCGGCATAGACGGTTGATGGTTTAACTTCAACTAAACCAACAGAAGGCGTATGTCTCAGACCCTTTTTGGGGTCGAACCATCGGCATTTGAACACAGTGAGACTTAGGTGTTCGCGGCCACATTTGAATGTAAGCTCGTATATTTTTCCTACCCTTCCGTAGTAATCTACTTTATTATCTCCTTCAGTGAAGACTCCGGTATTTATGGTTTTGGGATCAGGCCGACTGTTCTGGTGCTCCTCTGTATGGAAGCGATACCCATTCACATCATACTTTTGGCATGTCATGACGACAGGGTCAAAACCCATGGAAACCCATCTCAATTCTTCATCCATTGATGTGTTCGGATCATTTCCCTACAAGTTTAATTGAAATTATAGGGTGCATGAGTTTAATTGAAATTATAGGGTGCATGAGTTTAATTGAAATAGGTAATAGGGAAGTGTGAAAAATTACTTTCTCCATGAACCACACAACGAAATTTTTCCTTCCATCAGCACCCTTTCGGAGAAGAGCAAGTGCCTCCGCTTCAGTAGGAGGCAGCATTCCCGTCCATTCTTCTTCAACGAATCGACTACAATAAGAAAAGCGGTATAAGAACTAGGCAAAGTGAACATAACGAATTGACTAAAAGAATGGTGCAAAGGTATTACCTTATCCACTCATCCTCAACTTCCTTGATGTTGTGCAAGATATAGAACATGACATCCTCCCACTCATCTCGTGGCATGAGATAAGGTTTCGAGCATCCAGCCCTACCACCTTGCCCGATGAATAGAGGCAACTTGGGTTTATACTTGGGTTCTTCTGTATTGTATCGAGACATCTTATTGTGCAACGTGGGAACATGGTCCGGATAGTAGGCTGTCCTGAGGTCTGCCACCTCCTCTAGGATAACTGCCTCAGCTATGGAAGCTTCAATCTTAGCTTTGTTTCCACATTTCTGTCTCAGATGCTTGTTCTGTCTCTCAGGGCCGTACTGCCAATGATTCTGCACAGGGCCCCCCAACAATACCTCGTTCGGGAGGTGCAAAATGAGATGTGTCATCGGAGTAAAGAAGCCTGGCGGGAAGATCTTCTCTAGCTTGCATATCAACTCCGGCGCCTTCTTATGCATTTCTTTTATCTTCTCAGGACATACTTCTTTAGCACAAAGCGTGCGGAAGAAATGGCTTAACTCCGCAAGCACACGCCAGACACGCTCGGGAACATAGCCCCGAACCATCACCGGCATAATCCGCTCAATCCATGCATGATAGTCATGACTCTTGAGCCCGGTCACTCTGCCCGTTGAAAGATTGACCCCCTTACTTATATTCGACGCATAACCATCAGTGAACTTCACGACGTGTTTCAGCCACTTGAATGCCTCCATCTTATGATCCTTTGTAAGTACGAAGTCAGCATCTGGCTTGAACCAAGATTTTCGACTGCCTGTGGGAGGTTGCATGTGTAGACGTGGTCTATCAGAAATATTCTGTTGATCAACTCTAGCATTAACATTATCCTTTGTCTTATCAGGAATGTTGAGGATCATGCGAAAAAGGGACTCTGCGACATTCTTTTCGGTGTGCATCACGTCTATGTTGTATGGAAGTTTGAGGTCCTTAAAATAGGAAAGCTGCGTGAAGGGGGTAATGTGAGTCCAGTTGTGCGTCTCACCATATCCTTCAAAAAAATTTCCATTTACCTTTTCCTTTGCCCTCGCCCTCGTCTTCGCCCGTGGCTTTGCCTTTGCCTTTGCCTTTGCCTTTGCCTTTCCCTTCACCGGCAGGCTTAAGAGCTTTCAGCTGAGCAAGCACATCCGCACCAGAAAACGTTGGAATCTCGTTTACTTCATGGACAACTTTGCCTTTTGTGAAGTTCTTCTTGTCTTCCCTATCAGGATGGTCTGGAGGGAGGAACTGTCGATGCAGGTCAAATGCAACATACTTGCCACCCTTCTTCAGCCAAATGAAAATCAAGGCCTGCATGCACACTGGGCAAGGCATCTTTCCACTTGTACACCATCCGCAGAACAGGGCATAACCGGGAAAGTCATGCATGCAATATTGTAGCCAAACTTCCATCAAGAAAATTTTCTGCAGATGTCGGTCGTATGTCAACCTCGGGAAGTACCAAGAATGGTGCAAATCATCCACCAACGGCTGCATAAACACACTCAAATTCTTCCCCGGATATTCAGGCCCCAAAATTATAAGCGACAGGAACATGGTCTTGCGTTGCATTATGGCGCTGGGAGGGAGATTGAGCGGAATAACAAATACAGGCCAACAGCTGTATGGATTAGACGACATACCATATGGATTGAACCCATCACCTGTTATAGCAATTCTGACATTCCCAGCCTCGGCTGCTTCCTCCGGGTACTCTATATCGAATGACTTCCATGCTTCACCTCCTGATGGATGTACAATTTTTTTTGGATTGTACCTTTTCCCTTCCTTGTGCCACTTCATCATTTTGGCAGACTCCTCGGTGATGAAAAGGCGCTGCAGTCTTTTTATAAAATCAAGATACTGAAGAACCTTCACAGGGATTTTTAGCTGCTGCTTCTGACCATGCTTATCGACCACCTCAATATACCGAGAGGAACCGCACTTCCTACAGTACTTGTCATCCGCATACTCATGCCTAAACAAAAGGCAATTCTTTGGACAAACATGTATTTTCTCATAGTCCATGGAGAGCGCCTTCATGATTTTCTTCGTAGCGTACATGGTTTTCGGCAGATCATGGCCCTCAGGCAGGCTGTTAGCCCATACTCTTAGAAATGCTTCGAAGCAACCTCGGCTACAGCCGTACTCAGCCTTGACTGCCATCAGTTGCGAGATGGCATCCAGCACAGACAGCTTGGCACCCTCATAGAGAGGTTTCTTTGACGAGGCCAAGATTTCCAGGAAGGCCTTTGCGGTTTCCTCCGGTTCCTCCGGTTCATTCGCTGAATGTGACGGATGTGTCGGCTGTGCAGCAAAGACATCATCTAGCATGTCTCTAACCCCATCGTCCTCATAACCAGCGACGTGTTGTCGTATCACATCCTCTCTACCACGGTCCCGCTGGGCAAAGTTTATCGGCATATTAAAGTTGGGCATAAATCCATGCGTGTGAAGGTGCTTAGTCATCTCACTCTTATCTCTGCGGATACGTCTCTTACATCTGGCACACGGGCATTCTGGCACCATCCTCATTGGACTACGGAATATCTCTTTCAAAAACACATCAGTTTTCTCGACCCACTCTGTTGTTACTTGATTCCGACGGAAAAACCCACTATACATCCACTGATTATCTGCCATCTTTGCTTTATTGGAAGCCACACAACAAAATTAAGGATTCATTTAAATTACTCACATCAATATTTTATTTTTTACAAGGTTGACGAGAAACGACATTTAATCCACCTACATCTCTAATAGGTAAAGATGGGTCCTAATCCCACCCGAGAATGTGTAGATTGAGTACGTTGTCCATGCTCTACCCCATTCCGAGACAAAATTTCGGCAGCACCTCCCCGCTGTTCTCCAAATACACGTCTCAGCAAAATGCCGAGAGAATGTGCATCCGGAGAACAACAGGGAGGCGCCGCCGAAATCCTGTCTCGGAACGGGGTAGAGCATGGACAACGTACCCAATCTACACATCCTCGGGCTGTCCGTGGAAAGCGCTGGACAATCCGAAAGAGCTGCGGTGATAAATATGCAATTGAATGCATATTTATTGATGCAACCCTTTCGGACGGGAGACCTAGGTTACGTGACTTGATGTGAAAATTTAATCTAGTGACATGTAAAAAAAGTGGACGAGGTCATGGAATTGTTGCTCACCCTCCGATGTAGTCGATCAAAGGAGAGGGAGATCGTGGACCAACACCTCCAACGTCGACAATCACTCCACGAAGATGGAACACCACAAATCCTGTTAATTACACCGAGTGAAAAAAAATTAGGTCATCACCTCACATTAAGCATTGATACTTTTAACTATGAAAAAAATCATGTTTCGTCAAGTGTCAAATTTTGTCCTTCAATTTTTTTAGAAAGATCATCATGATTAAATAACCACTCATCATATCATAATTTTGCAGCACATCTCACATAGCTACTTAACATTAAGCACTGACACTTAAAACTATGAAAAAAAAAATCATATTTTGTCAAGTGTCAAATTTTGTCCGGTTCAATTTTTTTGACAAGATCATCATGATAAAAATAATCACTCGTCTTATACCAATTTTAGAGCACATCTCAAATGACAAGATCATCATGATAAAAATAATGCAACCTAACAATCTAACATCCTAAAATCCAACATTCACCTATATATATATCAACCTAACAACCTAACATCTAACATCTAACCTAACAATCTAACATCCAACATTCATCCATGCATTCATTCATCCATCCAACAGTAGAAAAAAATGCAAAAAAATGAAAAAAAATGTAGCTCACCGAGAGGGGCGTGGCAGGGGGCGCGGCGGTGGAGGGGATGGTGAGGCAGGGGCGGTCGGGGACGGGAGGGACGGGGCCGGACGGAGCCGCGACCGGCTCAAGGAGCCGCGGCCGGCTGCAGGAGCACCGGCGGGGTCGGGAGAGGACGGGGCAGCGGCGGGGTCGGGGGAGCCCGGGGCAGCGCGCAGTCAGGGGAGGCCGGGACAGCGCGCAGTCGGGGGAGGCCAGGGCGACGGCGGGTGGAGACGGCGGCGCCGGCGGGTGTGGAGGCGGGGGCGGCGACGCGGGTGTGGAGGCGGGGAAGGGCGGCGGCAGGGGTGGGGTGTGCGGCGGCGGCAGGGCGCGTGGTGGAGTGGGAGGTGCGGTGGCAGGGGAGGGGTGTGCGGCGGCGGCGGCAGGTCAGGGTGGGGGGTGCGGCGGCGGCGCAGGTCGGGGTCGGGGTGCGGCGGCGGCGCAGGTCGGGGTGTGGGGGAGAGAATGAGTGGATCGGGGTCGCCAAGCGAATGGATAAGGTGAACTATGCCGATGGCTAAGCCGTCGGCATAGGTGAGGGCGCCACGTGGCACCTATGCCGACGGCTTAGCCGTAGGCATTTTTTTTTCTTTTTTATTATCCACGTCACCGATCTGCGTAGAAGCTTTCGTATGGCCGCAGCTATGCCGACGGCTTTGCCGTCGGCATATTTTTATTTTTACTTTTCTTATTTTATATAAATTTTTTAATGTCTTCTTATACTTATATCTATCCTTTTTAATTTCATATAGAGTTTTTATTTTTTAAAGTTATATTTTTCCTTTTTTATATTTTTATGTATTATAATTACATATAGATTTTTTATTTTTTTAACCGCTCGGCCCTCTCCTCTCCCGAAACCACACACAGGGGAGGGGAGGGGAGGCGCCGAACTCGAGCAGCTTCGTTCGCCAAGGCCGTGGCCTGGTCGTGGGTATGGGAGCGCCATGGTTGCCGCCTCGCGTGCTCGATGTGGAGCTTAGTTTGTCAGGTGAGTGAAGGGGGAGGGGGTCGTCGATGGTGGGGGTGGGGGTGGGGCGGGGGTAGCTTAGTTCATCAGGTGAGTGAAGGGGGAGGGGGTCGTCGACAGAGGGACACCTGGGAGCAACATCCGGGCCAAACCTGCAGCTACATCCCCTCCGTGTAGACCCGACGCGTCCGTTTCCCCCTTCTAGGTACCATGTCATCGCCGTCCGTGAGGGGGAGCCACACCCCAGAGACGCGTGCCGCCTCTTCGGACATGCCACCACACCACCCCGCATGTATGAGGGCCCGGTGCGATGCTCCGGTGGCATTGCTACCCCCCCAGGGCCCCCGTCCCGCCTAACCCTGTAGCGTTTGACCACGGGATCTAGCCCTTTGACTATGCACGGACGGGCTTTGACCAGCGGACCTCCCCCCCGGTTGTGTTAGGTCAGCCCATAGGAACACTTTGGAGCAACATCCGGGCCAGACCCACAGCAAGATCCCCTCCGTGTAGACCTGACGCGTCCGTTTCCCCCCTCCAGGTGCCGGCGGCTGCGCCGTCCGTGAGGGGGGCACACCCCGGACACGCGTGTCGGGCGTTTGCAACCGCCATAACACTTCCAGACTTGTGAGAGGCCGCCTACGCAAGACTTGGCGGCCTGCTAGCCCCCGGAGGCCGCCGGCCACAGCCATAGACGCGCGAAGGGCAATCCGCGCAGAGGGAATTTTTCAGATACTTCTCCATCACCAAAAATTATGAAAAAACACCATCGTTCCTATAGCACATGTGCCCATGTCGTGCAAAAAAACTCATGATTTTATCGCGCTCCGAGTATTTAATAATATTCACGCCGCATCGTTACCGCAGAACGTCTACTACCGTGTCATCGCCGTCCGTGAGGGGGGCCACGCCCCGGAGACGCGTGCCGCCTCTTCGGACATGCCACCACACCACCCCGCATGTATGAGGGCCCGGTGCGACGCTCCGGTGGCATTGCTACCCCCCAGGGCCCCCGTCCCACCTAACCCTATAGCGTTTGACCACGGGATCTAGCCCTTTGACTTTGCACGGACGGGCTTTGACCAGCGGACCTCCCACCCGGTTGTGTTAGGTCATCCCATAGGAACACTTTGGAGCAACATCCGGGCCAGACCCACAGCAAGATCCCCTCCGTGTAGACTCGACGCGTCCGTTTCCCCCCACCAGGTGCCGGCGGCAGCGCCGTCCATGAGGGGGGCACACCCCGGACACGCGTGCCGGGCGTTTGCAACCGCCACAACACTTCCAGACTTGTGAGAGGCCGCCTACGCAAGATTTGGCGGCATGCCAGCCCCCAGAGGCCGCCGGCCACAACCGTAGACGCGCGAAGGGCAATCCGTGTAGAGGGAATTTTTCGGATACTTCTCCATCACCAAAAATTATGAAAAATACCATCGTTCCTATAGCACATGTTCCCACGTCGTTCAAAAAAACTCATGATTTTATCATGCTCCGAGTATTTAATAATATTCATGCCGCATCGTTATCGCAGAACGTCTACTACCGTGTCATCGCCGTCCGCGAGGGGGGGCCACGCCCCGGAGACGCGTGCCGCCTCTTCGGACATGCCACCACACCACCCCGCATGTATGAGGGCCCGGTGCGACGCTTTGGTGGCATTGCTACCCCCCAGGGCCCCCGTCCCGCCTAACCCTGTAGCGTTTGACCACGGGATCTAGCCCTTTGACTTTGCACGGACGGGCTTTGACCAGCGGACCTCCCCGCCCGATTGTGCTAGGTCAGCCCATAGGAACACTTTGGAGCAACAATCGGGCCAGACCCATAGCAAGATCCCCTCCGTGTAGACCCGACGCGTCCGTTTCCCCCCTCCAGGTGCCGGCGGCGGCGCCGTCCGTGAGGGGGGCATACCCCGGACACGCGTGCCGGGCGTTTGCAACCGCCACAACACTTCCAGACTTGTGAGATGCCGCCTACGCAAGATTTGGCGATATGCTAGCCCCCGGAGGCCGCCGGCCACAGCCGTAGATGCGTGAAGGGCAATCCGCGTAGAGGGAATTTTTCGGATACTTCTCCATCACCAAAAATTATGAAAAAATACCATCGTTCCTATAGCACATGTGCCCACGTCTTTCAAAAAAAGTCATGATTTTATCGCGCTCTGAGTATTTAATAATATTCACGCCGCATCGTTATCGCAGAACGTCTACTACCGTGTCATCACCGTCCGTGAGGGGGGCCATGCCCCGGAGATGCGTGCCGCCTCTTCGGACATGCCACCACACCACCCCACATGTATGAGGGCCCGGTGCGATGCTTCGGTGGAATTGCTACCCCCAGGGCCCCCGTCCCGCCTAACCCTGTAGCGTTTGACCACGGGATCTAGCCCTTTGACTTTGCACGGACGGGCTTTGACCAGTAGACCTCCCCACCCGGTTGTGTTAGGTCAGCCCATAGGAACACTTTGGAGCAACACCCGGGCCAGACCCACAGCAAGATCCCCTCCGTGTAGACCCGACGCGTCCGTTTCCCCACTCCAGGTGCCGGCGGTGGTGCCGTCCGTGAGGGGGGCCAAACCCCGGAGACGCGTGCCGCCTCTTCGAACATGCCACCACACCACCCCGCATGTATGAGGGGCCAGTGCGATGCTCCGGTGGCATTGCTACCCCCTCAGGGCCCCGTCCCGCCTAACCCTGGAGCGGTTGACCACGAGATCTAGCCCTTTGACTTTTCACGGACGGGCTTTGAACAGTGGACCTCTCCACCCGGTTGTGTCAGGTCAGCTCAGAGGGACACCTGGGAGCAACATCCGGGCCAAACCGACAGCTACATCCCCTCCGTGTAGACCCGATGCGTCTGTTTTCCCCCTCCAGGTGCCGGCGGCGGCGCCGTCCGTTAGGGGGGCCACGCCCCGGAGATGCGTACCGCCTCTTCGAACATGCCACAACACCACCCGGTTGTGGTAGGTCATCCCATAGAAACACTTGAGGGCAACGTCCCCTCCGTATAGACCCAATGCGGCTGTTTCCGCCCTCCAGATGCTGGCGGCGGCGCCGTCCGTGAGGGAGGCACACCGCGGACGTGAGGGGGTCACACTTCGGAGACGGGTGCCGGGCGTTTGCAACCGCCACTCAACTTCTGTCGCATAGCTATTTTTTATTTTAATAAAATTTAAGGACCTATATTCAAAAGAACATGACATCATATTATTAATGTGCTCAAAAAAATACAAACTATATATATATATATTCATAATCTATGGAAAAAATTACAAACTACATATATATTCATATAATACATAAAAAAGCATGAAAACATATTTTTTTAAAAGCATAAAAACATATGCAAAAAAACGTATGTAAAAAAAGCATTAAAACATATGCAAAAAAATTATGTAAAAAAAATAGCTATGCCGACGGCAAAGTCGTCGGCATAGATACGGCAGGGTTCTGGTGGGCGCCGTGTCGCGGATCGGTGACGTGGCAACTATGCCGACGGCTGCCGTCGGCATACCTACGCCGCGGATCGGTGACGTGGCATGCGAAGATATGCCGACGGCCGCCCATCCCGACCATCGACATAGGTTTGACGGCGTTAGCCGCTCGTCACGGGCGGGGTCGCCGGGCCCGCCGTTATACCGACAGCTGATTTATGCCAACGGCTGCTGTCGGCATGTCTGCGCCTAGGTCGACGGCCGTTCTATGCCGACGGCAGCCGTCGGTATAGATCCATGTAACCCGACAGCCAGTGTAAGCCAATGGCCAAGACTAGGCTGTCGGCATATCTCAAACTAGGCCGACGGCAGCCGTAGGCATAGGTTTGGCCGTCAGCGTATTGCCCGTTTTCCGGTAGTGAGAGAAGAGTATGAATGTAGCTCGACAAATACCTCGTAGAAGCAACAATTGGGGGCGCCGGTTTGTCATGTTTTAGCTCATTTCGGACATGCCAAGATCTCCAGAATGTCATCAAGATTTGCAGCCTTTCTTCTGGCGAACATTGGTGCAGTAGTTGGAGCTGCCATTCTGTTCCCATATTCTGGATATCTTCTAGTCTCGGCATGCTCCATTGTTTCCGCATGGCTCTCCACAGGCCTTGCGCAAGCGGGCATCTACACATGGCGTGGAATGTGTCCTCACGTTCCATCCCACAAATGACACAGGTGTCAATGACCTCAATATTACGCCGTTTCAAATTAACCATGGTGGCAAGTGAGTTTGTAGCCAACCGCCAAGCAAAGACTCGTACCTTAGGGGGAGCAGGGCAGCCCCACAATGCTTCCCAGACAGCACGGGTGCCGTTCGGTGCCCTGCTCGTGGTGCATGAAGATATGCGATGCTTGTCATCATGGGCTAACCGATAGGCATTGCGCACGGAGAAGTTGCCCTTGGCGTCCGGGGCCCATGCCAGGACGTCGTCGACGAGCCGACATGGGGATGCCTTGATCTGGATGATTGCTTGGACATCTAGGGGTGAGAAGTATTGTCGGAGAAGATTCATGTTCCACCTGATCGTGTTTATCTGGTCAGCAGTCTCAAATAAACTTTCATACTACTACTACTACTGCTACTGCTACTACTACTACTGCTACTACTACTGCTACTACTGCTACTACTACTACTGCTACTACTACTACTACTGCTACTACTACTACTACTACTACTACTACTACTACTACTACTACTACTACTGCTGCTGCTGCTACTGCTACTGCTACTGCTACTACTACTGCTACTACTACTGCTACTGCTACTCCTACTGCTACTCCTACTGCTGCTCCTACTGCTGCTGCTACTACTGCTGCTGCTACTACTACTACTACTACTACTACTACTACTACTGCTACTACTACTGCTACTACTACTCCTACTACTACTCCTGCTACTACTGCTGCTACTACTGCTGCTACTACTGCTTCTACTACTGCTGCTACTACTGCTGCTACTACTGCTACTACTACTGCTACTACTGCTGCTGCTCCTCCTGTTGCTGCTACTCCTGCTACTCCTGCTGCTACTACTGCTACTCCTGCTGCTACTGCTGCTACTACTACTACTACTACTCTCTTCGTTCCTTTCTAGAGATTTAAATAAGATCTACTCCCTTCATCTGGGTTTATTAGGCCTTGCGTTGAAAACCTACATGCATGCAACCATTTCATTGGTTGTAGCAAGAGGCATCGTTGCTAGTTTCATGGCTGAATAAGTAATTATGTTGCGTGCATGCTTTTTCATTGCTTGCACCTAAGAGCTCGCATTTGAGAGAGTACATTGAAAGTGGGATGAAAGGATTAATGTGAGAAAATTATTATGTGCTTTGGTCCAAAAGAAGTGACCTCTAGGCACAATAAACCCAGACGAAGAAAGTACAGACGGATGTATGTAGACCTATTTTAGAACATACGTCCACTCATTTTTTCTTCATATGTGGTCCGCATTGGAATATCTAAAAATACTTATAGGAATGGAGGGAGTACATGTTATGCACAGACTCATAAACCCATAGACAATCTGATCGCCTCGAACCAGGCCGAGCTGTTGCGCTCTTAGCTGCAAGACATGGTTTCATCACGACTGGTGGAGGCGATCCAACTTCTACTTGACGTGGTAGATTCCTTGCACGAATGGATATTATGTGCTAGGAGCCTTCTAGAGCGTGTGGAGACTGCTCTGGGCAAGCTCTCTCCTGCACCGGCTGAGGCGCCACCCCCTAATACACCGCCTCCTTCGTCTGAGCTTGATGTTGCCTTTGTGGATGTCGGAGAGGTGGAGCTCTATGGATGCTTCTCCCCTCGTGCTTTGGTCGCCTCGTCGTCGTCACCTGCCTTACCCTATGTGGGCGAGACCTCTGGCGTGAGTCCAACACCGGTGTTACGGATCACACCCGAGCTTTTCATAAATTGAATGAGGATGCGGTTTTGACTCTGTCGGAAACACCTCTGCGGATAGTCTCACCTGCGCCTCCACTCATGGATTTGGCGCCCTCTTCACCACCCCTAGAGCCTAACCACTCATTTGAGCTCGACGGGTAGGTCTTTCCTATGGGCGACAATGTTGTTGTGGCCGGACGCTCGGTGCTTGACCTCTAGGACATGTTCGCATCAAGCTTAATGATTTCCTTGGTAACCTGAACCCTAGCATGAGCAAGGCAATCGGATGCCTCATGAGGAAAAAAGCTCTCCCTAGATTCGGCATTCACAGAGGGAAATCGAGCAAGTGCAAGAACAAGAAGGATGGTGATAAAGGGGATGATGCAGGTAGTTCCGTGGTGAAATTTTATGGACTACAAGTGTGGGCTCGGTTGTGTTTGTTGTCTTCGCCAAGTGTTCTTCTAAACTTGTAGCTAGTCGATGGTGTTTTGTTTGTGATGTTGAGACCCAAGCGTTGGGAGGTTATATCAGTGTTGTGTTGGGTGTGTTGGGCGATGATGTCGTTGTGGCCCAACCACTCATCTCATATCGACGAGAAGGTATTTCCTATGGGCGACTGAAGGAAATATGCCCTAGAGGCAATAATAAAGTTATTATTTATTTCCTTATATCATGATAAATGTTTATTATTCATGCTAGAATTGTATTAACCGGAAACATAATACTCCCTCCGTTCCTTGATATAAGGTGTATAGATTTTTGAGAAAAATCCTAGAATATAAGGTGCATTGCATTGCACCACTAGTTTGGATATATTTCATAGGGATTTGATTACATTTCCTTATATCAGGCAAGCTCCTCTATTTACTCATGTCAATTAGTCAGGAGTTATATCACCCAAAACTTGTGAAAATTTCCCTCCATATGCGTTCTTTAATTTCCGTGCCAAAAACTATACACCCTATATTCAGGAATGGAGGGAGTACATGTGTGAATACATAGACAAACAGAGTGTCACTAGTATGCCTCTACTTGACTAGCTCGTTGATCAAAGATGGTTAAGTTTCCTAGCCATTGACATGATTTGTCATTTGATTAACGGGATCACATCATTAGGAGAATGATGTTATTGACATGACCCATTCCGTTAGCTTAGCACCCGATCGTTTAGTATGTTGCTATTGCTTTCTTCATGACTTATACATGTTCCTATGACTATGAAATTATGCAACTCCCGTTTACCGAAGGAACACTTTGTGCGCTACCAAACGTCACAACGTAACTCGGTGATTATAAAGGTGCTCTACAGGTGTCTCCAAAGGCACTTGTTGGGTTGGCGTATTTCGAGATTAGGATTTGTCACTCCGATTGTCGGAGAGGTATCTCCGGGCCCTCTCGATAATGCACATCACTTGCAAGCATTGCAACTAATGAGTTAGTTGCGAGATGATGTATTACGGAACGAGTAAAGAGACTTGCCGGTAACGAGATTGAACTAGGTATTGAGATACCGACGATCGAATCTCAGGCAAGTAACATATCGATGACAAAGGGAACAACGTATGTTGTTATGTGGTTTGACCGATAAAGATCTTTGTAGAATATGTGGGAGCCAATATGAGCATCCAAGTTCCGCTATTGGTTATTGACCGGAGACGTGTCTCGGTCATGTCTACATAGTTCTCGAACCCGTAGGGTCCGCACGCTTAATGTTTCGATGACAGTTATATTATGAGTTTATATGTTTTGATGTACCGAAGGTTGTTCGGAGTCCCGGATGTGATCACGGACATGACGAGGAGTCTCGAAATGGTCGAGACATGAAGATTGATATATTGGAAGCCTATGTTTGGATATCGGAAGTTTTCCGGGTGAAATCGGGATTTTACCGAAGTACCGGGAGGTTACCGGAACCCCCCAGGAACTTAATGGGCCTTAGTGGGCCTTGGTGGAAGAGAGGAGAGGCGGCCAGGGCAAGGGTCGCGGCCCCTCCCCCCTAGTCCGAATAGGACAAGGAGAGGGGGGCGGCGCCCCCCTTTCCTTCTTCTCCTCCACATCTTTCCCCTCTCTCTCCTAGTCCAACAAGGAAAAGGGGGGAGTCCTACTCCTGGTAGGAGTAGGACTCCTCCTGGCGCGCCCCTCTCTAGCTAGGCCGGCGGCACCCCCATTGCTCCTTTATATACGGGGGCAGGGGGGCACCCCAGAGACACAATAATTGATCAGTTGATCTTTTAGCCGTGTGCGGTGCCCCCCTCCACCATAGCCCACCTTGATAATACTGTAGCGGTGCTTAAGAGAAGCCCCGCGTCGGTAGAACATCATCATCATCACCACGCCGTCGTGCCAACGAAACTCTCCCTCAACACTCGGCTGGATTGGAGTTCGACGGACGTCATCGTGCTGAACGTGTGCTGAACTCAGAGGTGTCGTGCTGTAACACCCTCGATGCGGCTATATCTCCCACGTGTCGAAGCACGACTTAGAGGCATAACCGCATTGAAAGCAATGTCGCAAGTGAGGTAATCTTCACACAACCCATGTAATACATAAGGGAAAGAGATACATAGTTGGCTTACAATCGCCACTTCACACAATTACATGAATAAAGCATTACATCATCCAAATACAATCAAGGTCCGACTACGGAACCAAAATGAAAGAAGACTACCCCAAATGCTACACAGATCCCCGATCGACCACAACTGGGCTCCACTATTGATCAACAAGGACGAAACGACACAAAGGACAAGATCTTCATCAAGCTCCTCCTGAGCTTGGTTGCGTCCTCTGCTCGGTAACATCGTCACCTGCAAACTGGTTTTGGAAGTATCTGTGAGTCACGGGGACTCAGCAATCTCGCACCCTCGCGATCAAGACTATGTAAGCTTATGGGTAAGGTAAAGGTATGAGGTGGAGCTGCAGCAAGCGACTAGCATATATGGTGGCTAAACATACGCAAATGAGAGTGAGAAGAGAAGGCAAAGCACGATCGATAACAACTATGATCAAGAAGTGATCCTAAAACAACCTACGTCAAGCATAACTCCAACACCCTGTTCACTTCCCGGACTCCGCCGGAAAGAGACCATCATGGTTACACACGCGGTTGATGTATTTTGATTAAGGTCAACTTCAGGTTTTCTACAACCGGACATTAACAAATTCCCATCTGCCCATAACCGCGGGCACGGCTTTCGAAAGTTCAAATCCCTGCAGGGGTGTCCCAACTTAGCCCATAACAAGCTCTCATGGTCAACGAAGGAAATTCCTTCTAGCGGGAAGACCCGATCAGACTCGGAATCCCGGTTACAAGACATTTCGACAAGGTAAAACTAAACCAGCAACACCGCCCGAGTGTGCCAACAAATCCCGATAGGAGCTGCACATATCTCTTTCTCAGGGCACACTCAGATTGTCTTAGGTATGGGTAGGCCAGCCCAGAGTTGCCCCTGGTGGCCACCGGCAGCTGACAGGTTGGACCAACACTCAGAGGAGCACTGGCCAGGGGGGGGGGGGTTAAAATAAAGATGACCCTTGAGTCTGCAGAACCCAAGGGAAAGAAAAGGCTAGGTGGCGAATGGTAAAACCAATGTTGGGCATTGCTGGAGGAGTTTTACTTAAGGCGAACTGTCAAGGGGTTCCCATTATAACCCAACCGTGTAAGGAACGCAAAATCCGGGAACATAACACCGATATGACGGAAACTAGGGCGGCAAGAGTGGAACAAAACACCAGGCATAAGGCCGAGCCTTCCACCCTTTACCAAGTGTATAGATGCATTAATTAAATAAGATATATGTGATACCCCAACAAGTAAACATGTTCCAACAAGGAACAACATCTCCATGTTCCAACAAGGAACAAACTTCAATCTTCACCTTCAACTAACAACGCTATAAGAGGGGCTGAGCAAAGCGGTAACATAGCCAAACAACGGTTTGCTAGGACAAGGTGGATTAGAGGCTTGGTTCAACAATATGGGAGGCATGATAAGTAAGTGGTAGGTATCGCAACATAGGCATAACAAAAGAGCGAGCAACTAGCAAGCAAAGATAGAAGTGATTTCGAGGGTATGGTCATCTTGCCTGAAATCCCGCAAGGAAGAAGAATGAGTCCATGAAGAAGACAAACGGACGTAGACGAACGGGTCCTCACAAACGCGACGTTACCGGAACCAACCCGAAGAAGCAAACACCGGAAAGAAGCACACAACATAGTAAACAAACCACACATGAACATGGTATGATATGCGGGATGCGGTATGCAATGCATATGCATGATTTGCAAAGGAATGGTTGAACCTGACATCAACATGGAAATCCAAGAGTGCCACTGGAAAGGTGAGGTGATTTAGGTTGAAATCAATATAAAGAACACCGGAATCGGAGACACGGTTTGGAAATGGCAAGCAAAACAAATATGGCACCGGTCTGTGATAAACAACAAGTAGCCATCTAAATGCAACAAGTTAAACATGCTACAGCACTCAAACATGGCAACAAAATACATGGCAGGGATCCATTCATGATGCTTGACAAAAGATGAACACTGAGCTACGGCCAATTTATCCATTAACAGGTTCAAACAATCATGGCAAAAGTGCAATTGATAAACAGGTTTCAGACTTAGTGAAATTAACACAAGCCTGGAATTTCAGATCAGGCAGCACACTTTGGAGCATGAAAACTATATGCTACAGGAACCTAACATGGCAAAGAAAGGCATGGCATGGAGCTACTCAAAGAGCTTAACAAAAGTCCCTTAGTGACCTTGAGCCAAAAGGGATCAGAAAATACAATTGCAAGCATGTGAACATGGCAAAAACATAATCAGATCTCGGACTTTGTGAAAAACTGGAGCATGCAAATCAGATATCAAGTAGGCATGTTTACGAGCTCGATGCACTCACTACAGAGCAAGGCATGACAATCTAAGCACACACCCATCAAGAATACACATTAAACAAGCTAGACATGGCAAGAACAACAACATAGCATGCATGGATCAACTACAACATCCTCGGCAAAATCGCTAACAAGTAGACAATCTGCCCAGATTCACGAAATAGCAAAAGTAGAGCTCGATTGACTCAAGCTAGGGTGCTCCATAATGCAAACAAAGACATGGATGGATCGAGAACCACAATATTAACAAATCTTCCTTACTGATCATCCTCAAAAGAGGCACGGATCACTAGGAAACAACATGAACATATGGCATATTGATAAAAACAGATCAAGGACTTAGTGAAATTCTAAGTCCCTGAAATCAGCATTAACGAATGCACCACTTTGCAAGCTTGTGCTAGTCACCACACACATCACAAAAATACATGGATAGCACCTCTAGAAAGATGGCATGGCATATAACAAAACACATGTAGAGCTCAGGAGCATATCATGCACACAATAATCATGACAAAAATGACAAATAGCTATTTGGTGCAGCAGATCTGACAATTAACTCAAATAGCTCTCTTCCAACAGCATTTTGGGCATCAAGATGAGCTCAAATGAAAATGATGCAATGAGATGAAATGATGTGCTCTCTGAGACGAACAATTTGATATGCTACACGCCCAAAACGGAGCCATGAATTATGAGTTATGACATGATGAACATGGGCATTTGAAACTGGAAATCTCGGGGACTTAGTGGAATTTTACCTCCGCGAAAGTCAACGCAGGACGGAGGGATCCGGGACGGAGCGGATCAGGACGCGAGGAGGCTGTTTGGTTGGGGGGAGTGGTGGATCTGGTCCACCTCCAGGATCTCGCCGGAGTGGAGGAAGACGCTAGCGAGGTGGCGCATTCCGGCGATGTCCAGCGACGAGGGGCGGCGCTGAGGGCGGCGGAGGAGATGGCCGGCTCGGCGAACGGCGGCAGGGCCGGAGGAGAACCGGGCGCGGCGGCGGCGGAGCATGTCGGCGGCGGGCGGCGCGTCCCGCGGGGCGCCGGCGAGGAGCACACGGCGGCGGGGCGGCGCACTGCAGGCGGCGGCGCTGGTGATCCGGATGCTCGGGCGGCGGCGCGAGGCACGCGGGCGGCGGCGAGGGAACGGCCCAGGCACGGGGCCGGTCGGGCCGGGCGGGCCGGCCGTGGGCCCGCAGGGCCGCGGCGGCGCGGGGGAGAGAGAGGAGGCGCGGTGTGACACGTGGCGGCGGCGGATTGGTAGGAGGCGGCGACGGAGCTGAGGTGTCGGCCCCTGATTGGTCCGGGCGACGTGGCGGCGGCGGTGGACATGTCCGGCGGCGGGACGAACATGTCCGACTGCGGGAGGAGGAAGAAGTTAGGGTTTCATCCGCGATTTTTGGGAGGGGAGCACATATATATAGGTAGAGGGAGCTAGGAGAGTCCAAATGAGGTGCGGTTTTCGGCCACGCGATCGTGATCGAACGACCGAGATGATGGAGGAGGTTTAGGTGGGTTTTGGGCCAAATTGGAGGGGTGTTGGGCTGCAACACGCACGAGGCCTTTTCGGTCCCTCGGTTAACCGTTGGAGCATCAAATGAAGTCCAAATGTCACGAAACTTGACAGGCGGTCTACCGGTAGTAAACCAAGGCCGCTTGTCAAGTCTCAGTCCAATCCGGAAATGTTTAATACCCACACACGAAAAGAGGTAGAAAGGGACACCGGAGGAGATAGGAGCGCCGGATTGCAAAACGGACAACTGGAAAAATGTTCGGATGCATGAGATGAACATGTATGCAAATGAAATGCACATGATGACATGATATGCAATGCATGACACACAAGCAATGACAATGCAACAACAGCGAATAAGCAGAGGACACCTGGCACATCGGTCTCGGGGCGTTACAACACTCCACCACTACGAGAGGATCTCGTCCCGAGATCTAGAATGGCACCGGAGGGACAACGGAAGAGAAAGAGAAGAGGTAAAACTAAGTTGCTCCTTTGACAAACAAGTGAAACCAAAGAACCTTGAAAAGGTTAAGCCACTTCGAGAGAATAATACAACGGAGATGAACGAAGTTGAAAGCACTCCGTTAAGAAAGAGGAACAAAGAAGAACAACTTCGGGCAGCACTTCGATTAAAAAGAAAGGAATTGAATAAGAACTTGATAAGGTGATATAACTTGAAAAGAGGGCACGACACTCCGGTTAAATGGACAATCATGAAAAGAACATGATCTTTGACGAATGAGATGATGGGTTGAGAAGAGCAACATCACAAAGCCTCCGGAATGAAAGAATAGAATATAGATAATTGAAATAAAAGAATGGAGAAGAAAATGCCAACTTCTGTCACAAAAGAGTTTGAAAAGGCATCCTTAGGAGAAGGGTCGAACGGAGTTGTTGGAACACCAACAACGAAAAAGAATAAGCTTAATATGGTCTTATGGAGTACATCTCAAATTATGAGGTGAAATTCTGCCACTGACGAAAAATAATGGATTGGATTGATATCAACAAGGAGACAAGAAACTAATTTCACCGGGAGGATAAATGAAGAACTTGGGTCCTTTATAAGCACCATAATAGTAACAAACCTTAGGGAAGGCTTTAGGTGAAATATAACCCAAGGTAACTCCAACGAAGAGATTGATGGATTTAAAATATCTTATTCTTAACAACATGTGAATCATGAAACCTGAACTCAAATTATCAAGAATGACATAACACCACCTTAAAAGATAAGAGGGGAAAACAATTGCACTCCGGATTACAAGAAGAAGAATGCTTGAACTCCTCTGAAAAGAATCTTGATGAACACTTCGAGAAGAAATTGAATCCTTGATGAACCATCCTGTAGAACCTTCATGAAGAACTCCGGTAGTAAAGGAATGATCAAGCGAGAGAAAAGACAAGTTGAAAACACAAGGTGAAGACTTGCAATGATTAGATGGATCTTCACGATGAAACAAATTGAGATAGCTTGGAACTCCGGAAAAGAAAAGATGAAACAATTGAAACCGAGAATTTGGTGAGCCTCCGGAATAAGGAATTAAATCACTTGGATGAAACAATAATAAGAATTACATTATGCTTATCCTTCACCAATTTAAATTGATGACAATCAATGGCTTTAGCATACTACTTATTCTTGTAGAAAAAATTAAGATAGATATAGAGTCAACTTGGAAAAGGTCTTCAACGAACCACCGGTAGGATTGAAAACAACGAATAAATTGGTATGATAAAAAAAGAAGAGAAATCTTAAACGAACCACCGTAAGGATTGAAAAATAATGAATAAAAGATAACGAATCACGGGGAAGAATTATGAAATGAACGAAGATACTTGAGACAAACTAGATACATGAGAACGAAGAGATCGTGAATTGATTAGAGAAAACTTGAACGAAGCACCTGTAAGATTGGAGAATGATAACTGAAAGCTGAGAATGAATAAACCTGAATTGATGGACTCCGAAAAACAAATTGAGAACACTCTTGAATTGCTCCGGAAGGATGAAAAGAATATCTCACAATCGCAAATAATTATGAGAGGATGGCAACAAGCTAGGATCATGAATCTTGAAGAGAATGGAGCAAGATATGGAGGAAAAATTCTTCTTCGGTCTTCAAAATCTGAGAATTTCGACGAGAAACACTACCATGAATTGTTGAGATACTCCGGAATGATTAAAAGATGAGAGGTTATGCCAAAGATGAAAAGAATTTGACCGATCTTGAAGAAATACATATGACTGATGACAATTCATACTTACGTCAAACTTTGAAAAAGAATTTTTTAGAATAGCTCCGGTAGAATTAGAAGAGTCAGGTAAGATCCTGGGAAAAGACCTGTGGGTTAGGGCCCACTCAAAAGATACACCGCAGAATGATTGCTAGAAACTGAGATTGCACCGGTTGAATTAAATGACTTGAATGAGATAACAACCTCGAAAAATCTTGAATGAATGCAGAGTGGAAAAACACGAATCTTCGAGATATCTTGAGCACTCCGGAACAATTAAATAGCGAGAAGTGAATGAATATGAGGTGCACCGGCATGAGAAGGCATTGTAACAAGGAACAAAGGATATGATCCACAAAGCTTGACTTGGTTCCACCGGAGAAGAAAAGAATGAAGAATGACGAACTTGAAGCTCCATTAGAATCTTCATGAGAATCACCGGATAAGAACATTGACGGAAAAGGATGGAGAGACTTCACAAGAATAAAAGGATACTTGATTAAGACATATGAGTCCTTGAAGAAACCAGGGTGGGTGGGTGGGAAAACAAAGGCAACTTAGAGACGGATGAAACAAACACCGTTGAGAAGAACTGATACTTAATCAAGCGGATGTTGAAATGATTGGATTCACTTGAAGAGAAACACGCTGGTTGAAAAAAGAATTAACATGACAACCTCAATGATCAAGAGGAATTAGTATCCACATAGGAGTATGAGAACACTGCTTGGGGAAGGTATGGAATCAACATTTGACTTCGAAGCAACTCGAATACCACAACTCAAAACAAAACAAAGGATTGGCTTGCGAGATAAGCCGGAACAAACATATGATAGAGATTTCGTCCGAAGTTTTCGTGGTGGGGCCTACACGGGTCGATCGTACAGCACCATCATGTACAAGGCAGTGCACATAACATACGAAGTGTCCCCGAGTCAGCATAGCCAAGGACTCTTTAAGACACAACGAGACCACTGTAAAACCAACCGTGAATGGGCGGACCACTAGACGTCGAACCCCAATTTCTAATCATACATCTGTCGGAAAGATATCCTAAGAACTACTTGAATTCCCACTTATAAACTCCCGAAATTTTCCCAGTTATGCAATCAGGTGTTGGGGATACAGGGGAAGCATAATATCTCACCCAAAACTAGCAAATCCTACGTCCAGCTGTATCCATCCTTCAACACATAACCAAGAAACCTTCGAAATCGTCTACCTCAACCTTTGAAAAGCATCCGTTATACAAGTTATGGCAATACTCCCGAACTCCCGCCCCAGTACTGGGTGGCGTCGAGGTTATCTCACCAACAACTGCATAAAAGAGATTTTCGATGTCGGCGAAACTAATCTCAGGTATTCCAGAATTGCAATGATAAAATTGTGACGACAACACCTCGGAGCTCAACTCCCCGGGACACTGCCACAACCCCTAAATGTCAGGAGGCACCAAGAACAATGTTCTCCTCACAAAGCCATCAGAACGATTCCAAGATACCCGCGTGATCCTAAATTTTTTTAGTGAAATTTGAGAAGAGAAGAGTCAAAACTCTACGTCAGGATGCCTTACCAGAGCGATGAAGGGACTGGGGAGTAAAAAGAATTCCTAAACTCTTCGATATATAATTCCTAAATGACTCAAAACATTTTTTTCTAGACTCAACAACGGCTGCTAAATACGATCAAGCAGTGGGGGCTCCTAAGGTCGGGGAAGGCTCTGATTACCAACTTGTAACGCCCTTGATGCGGCTATATCTCCCACGTGTCGAAGCACGACTTAGAGGCATAACCGCATTGAAAGCAATGTCGCAAGTGAGGTAATCTTCACACAACCCATGTAATACATAAGGGAAAGAGATACATAGTTGGCTTACAATCACCACTTCACACAATTACATGAATAAAGCATTACATCATCCAAATACAATCAAGGTCCGACTACGGAACCAAAATGAAAGAAGACTACCCCAAATGCTACACAGATCCCCGATCGACCCCAACCGGGCTCCACTACTGATCAACTAGGATGAAACAACACAAAGGACAAGATCTTCATCAAGCTCCTCCTGAGCTTGGTTGCGTCCTCTGCTCGGTAACATCGGCACCTGCAAACTGGTTTTGGAAGTACCTGTGAGTCACGGGGACTCAGCAATCTCGCACCCTCACGATCAAGACTATTTAAGCTTATGGGTAAGGTAAAGGTATGAAGTGGAGCTGCAGCAAGCGACTAGCATATATGGTGGCTAAACATACGCAAATGAGAGCGAGAAGAGAAGGCAAAGCACGATCGATAACAACTATGATCAAGAAGTGATCCTAAAACAACCTACGTCAAGCATAACTCCAACACCCTGTTCACTTCTCGGACTCCGCCGGAAAGAGACCATCACGGTTACACACGCGGTTGATGTATTTTAATTAAGGTCAACTTCAGGTTTTCTACAACCGGACGTTAACAAATTGCCATCTGCCCATAACCGCGGGCACGGCTTTCGAAATTTCAAATCCCTGCAAGGGTGTCCCAACTTAGCCCATAACAAGCTCTCACGGTCAACGAAGGATATTCCTTCTAGCGAGCAGACCCGATCAGACTCGGAATCCCGGTTACAAGACATTTCGACAAGGTAAAACTAAACTAGCAACACCGTCCGAGTGTGCCGGGAAATCCCGATAGGAGATGCACATATCTCTTTCTCAGGGCATACTCAGATTGTCTTAGGTACGGGTAGGCCAGCCCAGAGTTGCCCCTGGTGGCCACCGGCAGCTGACAGGTTGGACCAACACTCAGAGGAGCACTGGCCCGGGGGGGGGGGTTAAAATAAAGATGACCCTTGAGTCTGCAGAACCCAAGGGAAAGAAAAGGCTAGGTGGCGAATGGTAAAACCAATGTTGGGCATTGCTGGAGGAGTTTTACTTAAGGCGAACTGTCAAGGGGTTCCCATTATAACCCAACCGCGTAAGGAACGCAAAATCCGGGAACATAACACCGATATGACGGAAACTAGGGCGGCAAGAGTGGAACAAAACACCAGGCATAAGGCCAAGCCTTCCACCCTTTACCAAGTGTATAGATGCATTAATTAAATAAGATATATTGTGATATCCCAACAAGTAAACATGTTCCAACAAGGAACAACATCTCCATGTTCCAACAAGGAACAAACTTCAATCTTCACCTGCAACTAACAATGCTATAAGAGGGGCTGAGCAAAGCGGTAACATAGCCAAACAACGGTTTGCTAGGACAAGGTGGGTCAGAGGCTTGGTCCAACAATATGGGAGGCATGATAAGCAAGTGGTAGGTATGACAGCATAGGCATAACAAAAGAGCGAGCAACTAGCAAGCAAAGATAGAAGTGATTTCGAGGGTATGGTCATCTTGCCTGAAATCCCGCAAGGAAGAAGAACGAGTCCATGAAGAAGACAAACGGACGTAGACGAACGGGTCCTCACAAACGCGACGTTACCGGAACCAACCCGAAGAAGCAAACACCGTAAAGAAGCACACAGCATAGTAAACAAACCACACATGAACCTGGTATGATATGCGGGATGCGGTATGCGACGCATATGCATGATTTGCAAAGGAATGATTGAACCTGGCCTCAACATGGAAATAAAAGAGTGCCACTGGAAAGGTAAGGTGATTTCGGTTGAAATCGATATAAAGAACACCGGAATCGGAGACACGGTTTGGAAATGGCAAGCAAAACAAATATGGCACCGGTCTGCGATAAACAGCAAGTAGCCATCTAAATGCAACAAGTTAAACATGATACAGCACTCAAACATGACAACAAAATACATGGATGGGATCCATTCATGATGCTTGACAAAAGATGAACACTTAGCTACGGCCAATTCATCCATTAACGGGTTCAAACAATCATGGCAAAAGTGCAATTGATAAACAGGTTTTAGACTTAGTGAAATTAACACAAGCCTGGAATTTCAGATCAGGTAGCACACTTTGCAGCATGAAAACTATATGCTACAGGAACCTAACATGGCAAAGCAAGGCATGGAATGGAGCTACTCAAAGAGCTTAACAAAAGTCCCTTAGTGACCTTGAGCCAAAAGGGATCAGAAAATACAATTGCAAGCATGTGAACATGGCAAAAACATAATCAGATCTCGAACTTTGTGAAAAACTGGAGCATGCAAATCAGATATCAAGTAGGCATGTTTACGAGCTCGATGCACTCACTACAGAGCAAGGCATGACAATCTAAGCACACACCCATCAAGAATACACATTAAACAAGCTAGACATGGCAAGAACAACAACATACCATGCATGGATCAACTACAACATCCTCGGCAAAATCGCTAACAAGTAGACAATCTGCCCAGATTCACGAAATAGCAAAAGTAGAGCTCGATTGACTCAAGCTTAGGTGCTCCATAATGCAAACAAAGACATGGATGGATAGAGCACCACAATATTAACAAATCTTCCTTACTGATCATCCTCAAAAGAGGCACGGATCACTAGCTAACAACATGAACATATGGCATATTGATAAAAAAAGATCAAGGACTTAGTGAAATTCTAAGTCCCTGAAAATAGCATTAACGAATGCACCACTTTGCAAGCTTGTGCTAGTCACCACACACATCACAAAAACACATGGATAGCACCTCTGGAAAGATGGCATGGCATATAACAAAATACATGTAGAGCTCAGGAGCATATCATGCACACAATAATCATGGCAAAAATGACAAATAGCTATTTGGTGCAGCAGATCCGACAATTAACTCAAATAGCTCCCTTCCAACAGCATTTCGGGCATCAAGATGAGATCAAATGAAAATGATGCAATGAGATGAAATGATGTGCTCTCTGAGACAAACAATTTGATATGCTACATGCCCAAAACGGAGCCATGAATGATGAGTTACGACATGATGAACATGGGCATTTGAAACTGGAAGTCTCGGGGACTTAGTGGAATTTTACCTCCGCGAAAGTCAACGCGGGACGAAGGGATCCGGGACAGAGCGGATCGGGACGCGAGGAGGTTGTTTGGTTGGGGGAGTGGTGGATCTGGTCCACCCTCCGGGATCTCGCCGGAGTGGAGGAAGACGCCGACGAGGTGGTGCATTCTGGCGATGTCCGGCGATGAGGGGTGGCGCTGAGGGCGGCGGAGGAGATGGACGGCTCGGCGAACGGCGGCAGGGCCGGAGGAGAACCGGGCGCGGCGGCGGCGGAGCATGTCGGCGGCGGGCGGCGCATCCCGCGGGGCGCCGGCGAGGAGTACACGGCGGCGGGGCGGCGCGCTGCAGGCGGCGGTGTTGGCGATCCGAATGCTCGGGCGGCGGCGCGAGGCACACGGGCGGCGGTGAGGGAACGGCCCAGGCGCGGGGCGTGGTCGGGCCAGGCGGGCCGGCCATGGGCCCGCAGGGCCGCGGCGGCGCGGGGGAGAGAGAGGAGGCGCGGTGTGACACGTGGCGGCGGCGGATTGGTAGGAGGCGGCGGCGGAGCTGTGGTGTCGGCCGCTGATTGGTCCGGGCGATGTGGCGGTGGCGGTGGACACGTCCGGCGGCGGGACGGACATGTCCGGCTGCGGGAGGAGGAAGAAGTTAGGGTTTCATCCGCGATTTTCGGGAGGGGAGCACATATATATAGGTAGAGGGAGCTAGGAGAGTCCAAATGAGGTGTGGTTTTCGGCCACGCGATCATGATCGAACGACCGAGATGATGGAGGAGGTTTAGGTGGGTTTTGGGCCAAATTGGAGGGGTGTTGGGCTGCAACACGCACGAGGCCTTTTCGGTCCCTCGGTTAACCGTTGGAGCATCAAACGAAGTCCAAATGTCACGAAACTTGACAGGCGGTCTACCGGTAGTAAACCAAGGCCGCTTGGCAAGTCTCGGTCCAATCCGAAAATGTTTAATACCCGCACACGAAAAGAGGTAGAAAGGGACACCGGAGGAGATAGGAGCGCCGGATTGCAAAACGGACAACGGGAAAAATGTTCGGATGCATGAGACGAACATGTATGCAAATGAAATGCACATGATGACATGATATGCAATGCATGACACACAAGCAATGACAAGGCAACAACAGCGAATAAGCGGAGGACACCTGGCACATCGGTCTCGGGGCGTTACATGTGCGTTCGGTACTTGATCAGTCGGATTGTGAAGACGTACGACTACATCAACCGCGTTGTGCTAACGCTTCCACTTTCGGTCTACGAGGGTACGTGGACAACACTCTCCCCTCTCGTTGCTATACATCACCATGATCCTGCGTGTGCGTAGGAATTTTTTTGAAATTACTACGTTCCCCAACAGTGGCATCAGAGCCAGGTTTTATGCATAGATGTCATATGCACGAGTAGAACACAAGTGAGTTGTGGGCGATATAAGTCATACTGCTTACCAGCATGTCATACTTTGGTTCGGCGGTATTGTTGGATGAAGCGACCCGGACCGACATTATGCGTACGCTTACGCGAGACTGGTTCTACCGACGTGCTTTGCACACAGGTGGCTGGCGGGTGTCAGTTTCTCCAACTTTAGTTGAACCGAGTGTGGCTACGCCCGGTCCTTGCGAAGGTTAAAATAGCGCCAACTTGACAAACTATCGTTGTGGTTTTGATGCGTAGGTAAGATCGGTTCTTGCTAAGCCTGTAGCAGCCACGTAAAATTTGCAACAACAAAGTAGAGGACGTCTAACTTGTTTTTGCAGGGCAGGTTGTGATGTGATATGGTCAAGACATGATGCTAAATTTTATTATATGAGATGATCATGTTTTGTAACCGAGTTATTGGCAACTGGCAGGAGCCATATGGTTGTCGCTTTATTGTATGCAATGCAATCGCCCTGTAATGCTTTACTTTATCACTAAGCGGTAGCGATAGTCGTAGAAGCATAAGATTGGTGAGACGACAACGATTCTACGATGGAGATCAAGGTGTCGTGCATGTGACAATGGTGATCATGATGGTGCTTCGGAGATGGAGATCACAAGCACAAGATGATGATAGCCATATCATATCACTTATATTGATTGCATGTGATGTTTGTCTTTTATGCATCTTATATTGCTTTGATTGACAGTAGCATTATAAGATGATCCCTCACTAAATTATCAAAGTATAAGTGTTCTCCCTGAGTATGCACTGTTGCGAAAGTTCTTCGTGCTGAGACACCACGTGATGATCGGGTGTGATAGGCTCTACGTTCAAATACAACGGGTGCAAAATAGTTGCACACGCGGAATACTCAGGTTAAACTTGACGAGCCTAGCATATAACAGATATGGCCTGGAACACGGAGACCGAAAGGTCGAGCGTGAATCATATAGTAGATATGATCAACATAGTGATGTTCACCGTTGAAACTACTCCATCTCACGTGATGATCGGACATGGTTTAGTTGATATGGATCACGTGATCACTTAGAGGATTAGAGGGATGTCTATCTAAGTGGGAGTTCTTAAGTAATATGATTAATTGAACTTAAATTTATCATGAACTTAGTACATGATAGTATCTAGCTTGTCTATGTTGGTTGTAGACAGATGGCCCGTGCTGTTGTTCCGTTGAATTTTAATGCGTTCCTTGAGAAAGCAAAGTTGAAAGATGATGGTAGCAATTACACAGACTGGGTCCGTAACTTGAGGATTATCCTCATTGCTGCACCGAAGAATTACGTCCTGGAAGCACCGCTGGGTGCCAGGCCTGCTACTGATGCAACTGACGACATTAAGAACGTCTGGCAGAGCAAAGCTGATGACTACTCGATAGTTCAGTGTGCCATGCTTTACATCTTAGAACCGGGACTTCAACGATGTTTTGAACGTCATGGGGCATAGAGATGTTCTAGGAGTTGAAGTTAATATTTCAAGCAAATGCCCGGATTGAGAGATATGAAGTCTCCAATAAGTTCTATGGCTGCAAGATGGAGGAGAGTAGTTCTGTCAGTGAGCATATACTCAAGATGTCTGGGTACTGCAATCACTTGATTCATCTGGGAGTTAATCTTCCGGATGATAGCGCCATTGACAGAATTCTCCAATCACTGCCACCAAGCTACAAGAGCTTCGTGATGAACTATAACATGCAAGGGATGGATAAGATGATTCCTGAGCTCTTCGCAATGTTAAAGGCTGCGGAGGTAGAAATCAAGAAGGCGCATCAAGTGTTGATGGTCAATAAGACCACCAGTTTCAAGAAAAAGGGCAAAGGAAAGAAGAAAGGGAACTTCAATAAGAACAGCAAGCAAGTTGCTGCTCAGGAGAAGAAACCCAAGTCTGGACCTAAGCCTGAGACTGAGTGCTTCTACTGCAAGCAGACTGGTCACTGGAAGCGGAACTGCCCCAAGTATTTGGCGGATAAGAAGGATGACAAGGTGAACAAAGGTATATGTGATATACATGTTGTTGATGTGTACCTTACTAATGCTCGCAGTAGCACCTGGGTATTTGATACTGGTTCTGTTGCTAATATTTGCAACTTGAAACAGGGGCTACAGATTAAGCGAAGATTGGCTAAGGACGAGGTGACGATGCGCGTGGGAAATGGTTCCAAAGTCGATGTGATCGCAGTCGGCACGCTACCTCTACATCTACCTTCGGGATTAGTATTAGACCTAAATAATTGTTATTTTGTGCCAACATTGAGCATGAACATTATATCTGGATATTTTTTGATGCGAGACGGTTATTCATTTAAATCAGAGAATAATGGTTGTTCTATTTATATGAGTAATATCTTTTATGGTCATGCACCCTTGAAGAGTGGTCTATTTTTGTTGAATCTTGATAGTAGTGATACACATATTCATAATATTGAGGCCAAAAGATACAGAGTTGATAATGATAGTGCAACTTATTTGTGGCACTGCCGTTTAGGTCATATTGGTGTAAAGCGCATGAAGAAACTCCATACCGATGGACTTTTGGAACCACTTGATTATGAATCACTTGGTACTTGCGAACCATGCCTCATGGGCAAGATGACTAAAACGCCGTTCTCCGGTACTATGGAGAGAGCAACAGATTTGTTGGAGATCATACATACAGATGTATGTGGTCCGATGAATGTTGAGGCTCGTGGCAGATATCGTTATTTTCTCACCTTCACAGATGATTTAAGCAGATATGGGTATATCTACTTAATGAAACATAAGTCTGAAACGTTTGAAAAGTTCAAAGTATTTCAGAGTGAAGTTGAAAATCATCGTAACAAGAAAATAAAGTTTCTACGATCTAATCGTGGAGGAGAATATTTGAGTTATGAGTTTGGTCTTCATTTGAAACAATGCGGAATAGTTTCACAACTCACGCCACCCGGAACACCACAGCGTAATGGTGTGTCCGAACATCGTAATCGTACTTTACTAGATATGGTACGATCTATGATGTCTCTTACTGATTTACCACTATCGTTTTGGGGTTATGCTTTAGAGACGACTGCAATAGACATGGTTGTCGCTTTATTGTATGAAATGCAAACGCCATGTAATTGCTTTACTTTATCACTAAGCGGTAGCGATAGTTGTAGAAGCAATAGTTGGCAAGACGACAACGATGCTTCTATGGAGATCAAGGTGTCAAGACGGTTACGATGGTGATCATGACGGTGCTTGGGAGATGGAGATCAAAGGCACAAGATGATGATGGCCATATCATATCACTTATTTGATTGCATGTGATGTTTATCTTTTTATGCATCTTATTTTGCTTAGTACGGCGGTAGCATTATAAGATGATCTCTCACTAAATTTCAAGGTATAAGTGTTCTTCCTGAGTATGAACCGTTGCTACAGTTCGTCGTGCCGAGACACCACATGATGATCGGATGTGATAAGCTCTACGTTCACATACAACGGGTGCAAGCCAGTTTTGCACACGCGGAATACTTGGGTTAAACTTGACAAGCCTAGCATATGCAGATATGGCCTCGGAACACTGAGAACGAAAGGTCAAGCATGAATCATATAGTAGATATGATCAACATAGTGATGTTCACCATTGAAAACTACTCCATCTCATGTGATGATTGGACATGGTTTAGTTGATTTGGATCACGTGATCACTTAGATGATTAGAGGGATGTCTATCTAAGTGGGAGTTCTTTAGTAATATGATTAATTGAACTTTAATTTATCATGAACATAGTACCTGATAGTATTTTGCATGTCTATGTTGTTGTAGATAAATGGCCCGTGCTACTGTTTAGTTGAATTTTAATGCGTTCCTAGAGAAAGCTAAGTTGAAAGATGATGGTAGCAACTACACGGATTGGGTCCGAAACTTGAGGATTATCCTCATTGCTGTACAGAAGAATTACGTCCTGGAAGCACCACTAGGTGCAAGATCCGCTGCAGGAGCAACTCCAGATGTTGTGAACATCTGGCAGAGCAAAGCTGATGAATGCTCGATAGTTTAGTGTGCCATGCTTTACGACTTAGAATCGGGACTTCAACGACGTTTTGAACGTCATGGAGCATATGAGATGTTCCAAGAGTTGACGTTAATATTTCAAGTAAATGCCCGGATTGAGAGATATGAAGTCTCCAATAAGTTCTATAGCTACAAAATGGAGGAGAATAGTTCTGTCAGTGAACATATACTCAGAATGTCTGGGTACCACAACCACTTGACTCAACTGGGAGCTAATCTTCCTGATGATATTGTCATTGACAGAGTTCTTCAATCACTGCCACCAAGCTACAAAAGCTTCGTGATGAACTATAATATGCAAGGGATGAACAAGACAATTCCCGAGCTCTTCGCAATGCTAAAGGCTGCGGAGGTGGAAATCAAGAAGGAGCATCAAGTGTTGATGGTTAACAAAACCACTACTTTCAAGAAAAAGGGCAAAGGGAAGAAGGGTAACTTCAAGAAAAACGGCAAGCAAGTTGCTGCTCAAGTGAAGAAGCCCAAGTTTGGACCTAAGCCTGAGACTGAGTGCTTCTACTGTAAAGGGACTGGTCACTGGAAGCAGAACTGCCCCAAGTATTTGGCGAAAAAGAAGGATGGCAAAGCAAAAGGTATATTTGATATACATGTTATTGATGTGTACCTTACTAATGATAACAGTAGCGCCTGGGTATTTGATACTGGTTCTGTTGCTCATATTTGAGACTCGAAACAGGGGCTATGGATTAAGCGGAGATTGGCTAAGGACGAGGTAACGATGCGCGTGGGAAATGGTTCCAAAGTCGATGTGATCGCCGTCGGCACGCTACCTCTATATCTACCTTCGGGATTAGTTTTAGACCTAAATAATTGTTACTTGGTGCCAGCATTGAGCATGAACATTATATCTGGATCTTGTTTGATGCGAGACGGTTATTCATTTAAATCAGAGAATAATGGTTGTTCTATTTATGTGAGTAATATCTTTTATGGTCATGCACCCTTGATGGATGGTCTATTTTTGTTGAATATCGATAGTAGTGATACACATATTCATATTGAAGCCAAAAGATTCAGGTTTAATAATGATAGTGCAACTTATTTATGGCACTGCCGTTTAGGTCATATTGGTGTAAAGCGCATGAAGGAACTCCATACCGATGGGCTTTTCGAATCACTTGATGCTTCCGAACCATGCCTCATGGTCAAGATGACTAAGACTCCGTTCTCCGGAACAATGGGGCGAGCAACAGACTTGTTGGAAATAATACATACTGATGTATGCGGTCCAATGAGTATTGATGCTCGCGGCGGGTATCGTTATTTTCTGACCTTCATAGATGATTTGAGCAGATATGGGTATATCTGCTTGATGAAACATAAGTATGAAACATTTGAAAAGTTCAACGAATTTCAGAGTGAAGTGGAAAATCATCGTAATAAGAAAATAAATTTCTACGATCCGATCGTGGAGATGAATATTTGAGTCACGAGTTTGGTCTTCATTTGAAACAATGCGGAATAGTTTCGCAGCTCACGCCACCCGGAACACCACATCATAATGGTGTGTCCGAACATCGTAACCGCACTTTATTAGATATTATGCGATCTATAATGACTCTTACTGATTTACCGCTATCGTTTTGGGTTATGCTTTAGAGACGACTGCATTCACGTTAAATAGGGCACCATCCAAATCCGTTGAGATGACACCATATGAACTGTGGTTTGGCAAGAAACCCAAGTTGTCATTTCTTAGAGTTTGGGGTTGCGATGCTTATGTGAAAAAGCTTCAACCTAATAAGCTCGAACCCAAATCAAAGAAATGTGTATTCATAGGATACCCAAAGGAGACTGTTGGGTACATCTTCTATCACAGATCCGAAGGCAAGACTTTTGTTGCTAAATTCGGAGTTTTTCTAGAGAAGGAGTTTCTCTCGAAAGAAGTGAGTGGGAGGAAAGTAGAACTTGATGAGGTAACTGTACCTGCTCCCTTATTGGAAAGTAGTTCATCACATAAACCGGTTTCTGCGACACCTACACCAATTAGTGAGGAAGTTAATCATGATGACCATGAAACTATAGATCAAGTTGTTGCTGAACCTCGTAGGTCAACCAGAGTAAGATCTGCACCAGAGTGGTACGGTAATCCTGTTCTGGAAGTTATGTTACTAGACCATGACGAACCTACAAACTAAGAAGCAATGGTGAGCCCAGATTCCATGAAATGGCTTGAGGCCATGAAATCTGAGATGGGATCCATGTATGAGAACAAAGTGTGGACTTTGGTTGACTTGCCCGATGATCGGCAAGCAATTGAGAATAAATGGATCTTCAAGAAGAAGACTGACGCTGACGGTAATGTTACTGTCTATAAAGCTCGACTTGTTGCGAAAGGTTTTCGACAATTTCAAGGGATTGACTATCGACAATTTCAAGGGATTGACTATGATGAGACCTTCCCACCCATAGCGATGCTTAAGTCTGTCTGAATCATGTTAGCAATTGCCGCATTTTATGATTATGAAATTTGGAAAATGGATGTCAAAACTGCATTCCTGAATGGATTTCTGGAAGAAGAGTTGTATATGATGCAACCGAAAGGTTTTGTCGATCCAAAGGGATCTAACAAAGTGTGCAAGCTCCAGCGATCCATTTATGGACTGGTGCAGCCTCTCGGAGTTGGAATAAATGCTTTGATAGTGTGATCAAAGCATTTGGTTTTGTACAGACTTTTGGAGAAGCCTGTGTTTACAAGAAAGTGAGTGGGAGCTCTGTAGCATTTCTAATATTATATGTGGATGACATATTGTTGATTGGAAATGATATAGAATTTCTGGATAGCATAAAGGGATACTTGAATAAGAGTTTTTCAATGAAAGACCTCGGTGAAGCTGCTTATATATTGGGCATCAAGATCTATAGAAATAGATCAAGACGCTTAATTGGACTTTCACAAAGCACATACCTTGACAAAGTTTTGAAGAAGTTCAAAATGGATCAAGCAAAGAAAGGGTTCTTGCCTGTGTTAAAAGGGGTGAAGTTGAGTAAGACTCAATGCCCGACTACTGCGGAAGATAGAGAGAAAATGAAAGATGTTCCCTATGCTTCAACCATAGGCTCTATCATGTATGCAATGTTGTGTACCAGACATGATGTGTGCCTTGCTATAAGTCTAGCAGGGAGGTACCAAAGTAATCCAGGAGTGGATCACTGGACAGCGGTCAAGAACATCCTGAAATACCTGAAAAGGACTAAGGATATGTTTCTCGTTTATGGAGGTGACAAAGAGCTCATCGTAAATGGTTACGTTGATGCAAGCTTTGACACTGATCGGACGATTCTAAATCGCAAACCGGATACGTGTTTACATTGAACGGTGGAGTTGTCAGTTGGTGCAGTTCTAAACAAAGCGTCGTGGTGGGATCTACGTGTGAAGCGGAGTACATAGCTGCTTCGGAAGCAGCAAATGAAGGAGTCTGGATGAAGGAGTTCATATCCGATCTAGGTGTCATACCTAGTGCATCGGGTCCAATGAAAAATCTCTTGTGACAATACTGGTGCAATTGCCTTGGCGAAGGAATCCAGATTTCATAAGAGAACCAAGCACATCAAGAGACGCTTCAATTCCATTCGGGATTTAGTCCAGGTGGGAGACATAGAAATTTGCAAGATACATACGGATCTGAATGTTGCAGACCCGTTGACTAAGCCTCTTCCACGAGCAAAACATGATCAGCACCAAGGCTCCATGAGTGTCAGAATCATTACTGTGTAATCTAGATTATTGACTCTAGTGCAAGTGGGAGACTGAAGGAAATATACCCTAGAGGCAATAATAAAGTTATTATTTATTTCCTTATATCATGATAAATGTTTATTATCCATGCTAGAATTGTATTAACCGTAAACATAATACATGTGTGAATACATAGACAAATAGAGTGTCACTAGTATGCCTCTACTTGACTAGCTCGCTGATCAAAGATGGTTAAGTTTCCTAGCCATTGACATGAGTTGTCATTTGATTAACGGGATCACATCATTAGGAGAATGATGTGATTGACCTGACCCATTCCGTTAGCTTAGCACCCGATCGTTCAGTATGTTGCTATTGCTTTCTTCATGACTTATACATGTTCCTATGACTATGAGATTATGTAACTCCCGTTTACCAGAGGAACACTTTGTGTGCTACCAAACGTCACAACGTAACTGGATGATTATAAAGGTGCTCTACATGTGTCTCCAAAGGTACTTGTTGGGTTGGCGTATTTCAAGATTAGGATTTGTCACTCCGATTGTTGGAGAGGTATCTCTGGGCCGTCTCGGTAATGCACATCACTTAAGCCTTGCAAGCATTGCAATTAATGAGTTAGTTGCGGGATGATGTATTACGGAACGAGTAAAGAGACTTGCCGGTAACGAGATTGAACTAGGTATCGAGATACCGACGATCGAATCTCGGGCAAGTAACATACCGATGACAAAGGGAACAATGTATGTTGTTATGCGGTTTGACCGATAAAGATCTTCTTAGAATATGTGGGAGCCAATATGAGCATCCAGGTTCCGCTATTGGTTATTGACCGGAGACGTGTCTCGGTCATGTCTACATAGTTCTCGAACCCCTAGGGTCCGCACGCTTAACATTTCGATGACAGTTATATTATGAGTTTATATGTTTTGATGTACCAAAGGTTGTTCGGAGTCCCGGATGTGATCACGGACATGAAAAGGAGTCTCGAAATGGTCGAGACATGAAGATTGATATATTGGAAGCCTATGTTTGGATATCGGAAGTGTTTCGGGTGAAATCGGGATTTTACCGGAGTACCGGGAGGTTACCGGAACCCCCCGGGAACTTAATGGGCCTTAGTGGGCCTTGGTGGAAGAGAGGAGAGGCGGCCAAGGCAAGGGCCGCGGCCCCTCCCTCCTAGTCCTAATAGGACAAGGAGAGGGGTGCGGCGCCCCCATTCCTTCTTCTCCCCCACCTCTTTTCTCTCTCTCTCTCTCTCTCTCTCTCTCTCTCTCTCTCCTAGTACAACAAGGAAAAGGGGGGAGTCCTACTCCCGGTAGGAGTAGGACTCCTCCTGGCGCCCCCCTCTCTAGGCCGGCCGCACCCCCCTTGCTCCTTGAATCTGAGCCGCCGCCACTGTGCAGAAGCTCCCTACTATAGTGAGATTGAAACTTCAGAATCATTACACTTGTAGCTATATCATGTGCCCTTTTTCTGTTGGGCTTCATATATTCATTGGTTGATATGATTTTTAGGTCAGGATAAATTGCAGTGATTTTGCATAATCTGTCCAGGGAGCTTTTCAAGACCAAATGCTTCCTTAATCAAGCTGTTTGGCAACGACAATGCCAAGGTTCAGTTCGGCAAGGAAGCCCAACAACTTTTCTTAATGACCACTATGACAAGTATTCTGGTTAGTGGTTGTTGCTCTCTTGTGGTCGGATGTATTATGGATGTCTCTTGTGCCACCGACAGATTGGTTTGGTGCTTGGTGTGATTTCTAGGCTTGGTAAAACAAGAAATTCTGACGGTGCAACCAGATGTTGATAAGGAGGTTATCTGGTCCTCTTGACCAGTGAGGTTAAAAAACTTCTTCGCCAAAATCTGAAAGTGTAGATATATGCCTAAGTGTATGATATCATGGCATTCACACGCTTCACTCCATGTAATACATCAAACAAAGTGTTGGTATTGCCTCTCTTTGATTTCTTTCATCATGAATGGGATATGTGCATATCCTCATAACTTATTGTCTATGTTGCTTGAATAAGATTGCTTTATTTGTTCAAGTGTTTTTAATGTTAACCAGTGTTATTGTCCCTTAAAAAGAACCACCGGTGGTAATTTGTACTTTTCTATGTGGAAACCTGGGTGATGGATAGTCTTATCAGGGTTGTGTGCCGTTCAAAAGGGAGAGGAAAGTAGCTTAGTCCAAGATTTTTATGCCGCTGAGATCTGGCATTACTTTTTTGTTTTACAGCGTTCTGTTATGAACTCACTCAGAAAGTAGTGCAAATAAAAAAATGGCTTCATGGATTCTTCTTCCGACTGCCTTTCCTCAAAGGAAAGATTAATTAGTTTTACTTTTTTTCCTTAGTTGTCATTTTAATATTTTTGTGTGTACTAACGAAAGGTTGCATTTATTTTCCTTTATTTGGTGATGGTAAGAACATATGCTGCTTGCTATATCTTGTTTTGGCCACTTTAATAGCAATTACTTTGGTTTTAACAAAGTGCATATATAGTCTGATTCATCGTAGCCTTGTAGGCAAAACATGCGGTGATAAAAATATAGACAACTATTTTCACTATAAATTCCGAGTAATACTAGATAGTCTAACATGGCTTCAGATTCTTTTGTTGTTTCATATGTTAGTTTTCTTCTTCACATGGACAAGGGGGCTAAGTTTGGTGTACGTTGTATATTTCTCGATGTAATATCTCGTCACTTCCTTTTTTATAGTCCTTAGTTGCTAGCTTATAGGTCAATTGTAGAGGTAGCACTTTGTGTTCTCTGGGCTAAGCTTAGTTGGGTGTCAGGCCAAGCACCAAGTAGTTGACTGCAGCCTGGCAAGAATCTGAGTTAGTATGTTTATTTTTTCTGTGTAGCGATGCATGGGCCTTTAGCTATCTTCGAAGCGAATAATAATTGATTAATGTATTTCAAAGAAAGAAAGGAGTGCAATACAACCAGAATGGCCAATGTTGAAGATCTCAAGTTTTTTTTTCAGAGTGAAGAGTACTCCATATAAATTCGATTGCAGAAGAAACAGTAAGTTTTAACTACTTGCTTTTTGACTTCTTGTAGGAGGGTGAGCAGATTAGTCGTCAATTAATTCCTAACTTGTTTTAATTTGGCTTAACCTCTGATGCACGTGAATTGTGAGGTATTTTTTGTACGGGCAAGATGAGGTTCTAAAGCTTTGTACCAAATTCCAGGTTTGTGTATTAATGAAATTGGTGTAAAATTAACAGTTATCTTCTCTGAATTTAGAAAGGCGGAGTTCAGGTTTGTGTAATAATGATAGTCAAGTTATTCCACCTCCTCTATCAACAGTTGGTATTCCATCCTTGAAGGCGTTCCTTTAGAAGGGCAGAGTTCTAGAAACACCGAATCCTCGATGAAGAGTCAAGTTCATTTTGCAACTTTTTCTTTCATTTAGTGATATATTTACATTTGCATCACAGGTGAGATATTGAACCCTACGTATAGTTTAGTTTACATGACCGATGTTAATATTTTGATACATTGTTTAAGTAAGGATTATCATGAATGTTAACTGATGAAATCTATGCGTCCAAGTTGGCATAAGATCAGACTTCACTGTATATAAATGATTGTTGTTTGCAGGGGGTGATCGTCACGCCACTGAGGATAGCGTCGCCGTCGGAGCCGAGGCTGATTGTCGACCGCCTGGATCTGGGGGCGCCGCTCAGGCCAGGCGCCCGCACCATGATGCTGCCATCTTCCTACGAGTCACTGCTAGCTGGAGTTGATCGGTAACTGGTTGATTTGGCCATTAATAGCTTACCCCGATCTCTCTGTTTCACATAGGTTAGCTCGGCTAGCGTCCGTCTTGATGTTTTTCCTGATGTTGTACATTGTTTTTTGGGTCTTCTCTACATATATTCGCAAGACAAATAGGCCTACTATAGCATAGTCAAAATTGGTAGCTCTATCTAGAAAAGTTGTGATACTTTTGGTGAAGTTTTCAAGTTGTGCATTGTGGTAGTGTCCCTGCTTCATCTATACAACATCTGTACCTCACTGCCAAGTTGCTGGTGAGCCGCATCCACGCTAAAGATGAGGGCGTCAATTGCATGGCCTTCTCAGTTTGTTCAAATTGCAAGTTTGACTGATTCCCTCTCTAATTCAGGTTGTGAGCCCCTTTGATTAATTCCTTGCTATAACTCTGTAGTGACAGTATCAAGTTTCAAGGATTTTGGGTCTAACTCTGTATGAATACTGTTTCTTTGCTGCAAGTTGGTCGATCCAATCTAAAAAACGAGACCAGACAGGCAAGCACCCCTCGGCATATTTTTATAGAAGGACATACCCAGATTTTTATATTACAAACAGATGGACACATTGTTTGAAGTAGTCTTGCAGTAGATAGTGTTAAGATGTGCTATATGGGATGATATGAACCAAATAGCAAAAGCATTGCTGTTGCCTATGCTACTAAAACAATATGGATACAACATTAGCTAAAAGCCTATTTTTATATTTATTCATCTTCAGATCATTCATTCTTTCTTTAACCTTTTATTTTCTTCCTCATTCTGTTCTTGATTTTCAGGTAACATAATTGATATGGTTTATCATTCAAGGTGTATGTTCACACGAAACTGTTTTTACATGTCATAATGTTTTTTTACATTTCATGGGCATATGCCAAGATCTCTTATGCTCCTAAAAAGGATCTGATCTTGATATACATGTCCTTGGCACTTTCAGAAGTATGTAGACCATCTCCCGGTACATGTAAAAGTACCAATTTCAGAAATATGTAAAGGGACCTTCTCTTGGTCCATGTAAATAGCACTTTTAGATATTGCACATGTGCAAATATAGTTTAAAACACCTGAATACGATTATATGTTCCGTGTGTTGCCAAATTTTCATTAACATCTTCTCCTGCTCAATTAAAGCCATGCACAAAAGATTTGAGTAATGAGAAAGTATTTTCATGCATCAAATTACCTTAGTGAAGAGAATACGTGTAAAATGCAGGGATTCTTTTCCTGGAACTTTAGTCACAATGATATCATTTTACTGAGGTTTCTAATTCACCATACTGCTAAGTTGGGATCTCAAGTTTTCTGATAGCTTCACGATTGTACATCTGCTTATATTCTTTAAATTTAGCCATTTTTCTCCTGATGGTGCATTGCTATATGTTGTGTATAAAGCTTTTCTTGTTGCTCGACGTTTCAAGCTTCCGATTCCACAGAATGAGAAGGGACAAGAAGGCTGCACTTAAACTCTATGATGTTTTGAACATCTAACCAATGTTGACAAAAAGAGCATATTTGGTATGTTTTTCTTGCACAGGTCCAACGTTGGATAATCATAAATGAAATTCCTAAGATTACGTGTGTTACACGTGCAAGCTTACTAGTATAAGGAAAAGAGAAAATTCTAGTTTTAGTTCCTCAACAAATCGACAAATCACAAAGTATAAATTTCATCACTCAACTCTTAAGACAATTTGCACCTTTAACATTCCAAACCAGACAAATTTCGTCCTTAATCTAGCTGGCACGGTTTCAACATCAGACATAATATTTGAAAAAGTTTCCAATGGGATAATCTTTGTAGCATACATCTCATATTTTATTGATCTTACCGAAGACCAAAGTAAATATCAAAATACGAATTAGACCCTGGAGGACTACGCAATTTTGGGTGGATGTAACTCTGAAGAGTTTTCTGTGCAACTGGGGCATTGTATGAAAAGTAAGCATGCAAATGCTTGCATTGGTCGTATGTCAAAGTGTTAAACAACTCATTCAGATGGCGGACTATGAGGTGCGCCCGAGTCTCTAGTTTTTGTTACAAGCATGTGTTCTTGGTGTAACATAATGTAAAGAAGTGAACATTCTCTTCATAATTTTTATCTCATCCATAATATTTTATTTGGCAATGAACGATGTGGAGCAAGCAAGCTCGGTACAAGGTTGTTACATCTTATCTTACACAACCTCCAGGCCCACCATAAAGGCATTCACCATGATTAATAGGAGTAATAGAATGACACTTGTTATTCGTAACCAACACGGGCAAGTCTACCGTGATGGGCTTGCTATTCCCATTCTCATCAATGATACGAAGATTGGTGAAAGATGCAGCGTGACCTTGACCACCATTTGGGAAGGAACCACTGCCCATTGGAGGAGTTGGATCTGCCCTATGAGAAATCACAGCACCACCAAAAGCAAAATGGTTTGCTTTATCTGCTAAGTAGGTGAACGATGACCTTGGGAAGCGTCCCACCCCTGTGGGGACACTGTTGGAGCCGTAGTACACCCACCAGTCTCCACTTGTTCTTTCCTGCCATCATTTTGGATTTTAATTAAGTAAATAACATAAGAACCTCTTGTTAAATAATACAAAAGACTCGACTTTTTTATTATAAATTTGACTATAACGCTGACACTATATAATTTAACTTTTTTATATTTATACAAAACATGCTAAAGTAAAATATATCATCCATGCGATATCACTTAATGAGGAAACCATTGGCCTTGGAAATAGCATGACGATGAAATGGAAAACATGAAAGATGGCACTCACACCTTAAGCACTCTTATTGTGATATTTTGCATGTGCCCATGGGGAACATTGGATACGGGTTGAATAGCATCACCTGGAGCTAACCCTAGCTCCATCTGCCCGTATGAAACCAGGGCAATCCATGTTGAAGCATCCGGTTTTTTCATATCCATCTCTCTTTAGCATACATGTTCATGCATGGGTCAAAAACATGATATGTTGACTTCTCTTAGAGTGAGATCACTGGTTAGTTGATTATTTACAACATCATTATCACATTACCGTCCATCGGATATAGAAGTGAGGACGTGAGTCACCATAGTGCTCTGGATAAATCTGTAAAATAAGGCATACAAGTGAGAAAACATTCTCTCACATGCAAATGCAAAGAAAATAGAGTATTTTCCTATGCATAGATTTATTTACAAATAGTTTCATTATTGCTACACTATTAACTACTATTTTATTATAGATGGACAACACATTATGATAGAAAAATACAATATTATTTAGTTATTTTGACATTTATGTTATTTTCAACTTTTCCAATGATTTTCTAGGTTGGCATGGAGCCGAGGTTGGTTCATGCTCGTAGCAATTGACTAGTACTCAGTATGTTGAGTGACAGAATTGAAAGGTTATGTATTATGTATGGATACAATGGGAAAAATGACACTTACATGCCAGCCAACTTGAATCGAGTTAATGCTTGATCTAGCACCATCTCCAGTATGAGTAACCCAAATTGCAGCTGTACTCCACTGTCCGGGTTTTAGTTTGTGACCGTACACATCCATCGTGGCATGTAAGCCATAGTACTTGTCATCACGACCTCTAGTAGATGTTTGGTGTATAGCAAACTGCGCAACAAAAGCTCTCATAGAAACAACATACACAACAGCTAGGGAAAAGGATGAGGAAAACATGCAATTATAACACTGTACAAATGCAGAACTCTTAAACCCAAGAAACAGATCCAAAAGTAAGGGGGTATGTTCGCTGTGGAGGAACATGAAGTCATAAAGAGCTTCTTGAAAATGTGTGAATGAAGAAATAAACAAAGAAAAATACAAAAGGTAGGGTTGGAGTAGTTCGTTTGAGTTATTACATGGATCCAGGAGCAATTATACCAACTAAGTTACTTATCTCACTAACATGTCAAGAAGAAACCTTGGTTGTGTGATGTTTCTCCAGTGGAACTCGCTCTGTGTTTCTCCGGAAAACTTCATGACATCTTTTCAAATAGTTAAAACTTAAAATGCTTATATAAATCCCGCAACTATGCCACTACAAAATGGTCTTACATGCCTCAAATGGTTAACACAAAAGTAACCACCCACATATATAGTAGACAATGAAGAATAAACAAGACACTAATACGACAATATTGGGTGGCTGGAAAGAAATACACCGGTGAATAAGGAGGAGTGGAAGTGCGAAATCAAGAAAGCAATATGAAAGCACATAGCTATACGCAGTGTGCCACATACCACAATGTCCTCGATATTCTCTCCACAAATAACAAGATCCTTACCCATAAATTGGGACACTTGGTGGATATATTTTCACTAAGAACTGATCGTGCCTCATCAATATGTACATATTGTCTACACAGATTTTTAGTATTTTGAATGATATATTACTGTAACTGTAGTGGTGAATGGAATTAACAACCAGTTTGGATGGTGCCAAATAAGAAGCCAACAATAACACGTAATAACTTTTTGCAAGGTGCATTCCAATAGTTTTTCTGTAATTTTACTTGTGTACATATGCATACTAATATATAAAATTTTAATTTGATAAATATGCTGAAGCAAAAACAAAGAAACCAATAGATCTAGATATGAAAATGTGCAAGTAATTAAGTAAAGTAAGTGAATATAAAGGTGTAACTCACATATGGTGCATCCCATGAACTAGAATCTTTTCCAAAAGTTATTGCTTCAATGGGGTTTGACTTCAAGATTTCCATATTTTGTTTTGCTAGGCCATGGATGATATCATATGCTATTGAATCATTTCCCTTCAACTAAAATAGTAATAATGTGTTAAGAGGGACATAAATCATAGGACACATCCAAGGTAGAATCAAGAACTCGATAGCTAATGCAAATACCAAAGCTGAATTATTTATTCTTATGATATTAATGAGGATGCCAACAACTTCCCGGGGGGGGGGGGGGGGGGGGCTTACCATGACCATGTTGATATTTGGATGAATCCAATGATTACAAGAGTGCACAAGAGTGTACATCAGTATGTATCTCTCATCCATCCCACACAGATAGGCATTTGTGGTGATTCTATCCATTATTTATTCCCTATTATTACATTACTGGCCCGTCTTCGTATCATGGTTATTCTGAATCATATGGTATAGTTTACAACACTTTGGAAATGGCAAATAAATAGAAATAAGATAGTTTTCAAGAGATGAGGATACAAATAAGGTGCATCGGTAATATCATTATTGAAGTACTAATGCATTCCTAGCAAATATGAGACCAGCGGTCCAAGATCCAAACATATTGCATGGATTGGCAACCTATCAAGAACAATAAAGTAGTTTCCATGTAGATCCACTAGCCACACCTTGGATTGAATGCCATGTAGCATTTCGTATTTTACTAACCCTTTAGGATGTGCATTCCTTATATGCCGCTTCTCCCATCACTCGGTAGCCAATAAATAACCCCAAATCATCTTCTTGGTTTCTCTACAATCCTAACATATTACGCATAACAAGATATATGGCACTAGAGAAAATACTAGGTTCTACTTCACCAGACAACACATCTTAGTCCTATAAAATTCTATAATGTTATAATGAATCATACGACTACCTCTAGAACAGTGGGGTGTAGCCGATGACCTTCGATTTGAAGTGCATGAGAAAAGAAACATAGAGCCACCGCTTGCAGAAGTAGATTAAGTTTAGACATTTTGATGTGGAATAGGATACATATCACCATATGAATTGATAACTATATATAGACTCGGTGTGTTTTCTAGAGGGGGATACAACACATTTCATAGAAGATACCTTTAATTATGGCATAGATGCACTAATATATGTATAAAATCTCCTTTTAATATCAATCAACCATGCGATATTAATTTGCAAGATTTTTCCAACTGCCAACCAGACCGTAATAAATTAAATTAATACGGGTGCGAATAATATTTTAATGCCCATCGAATATGAAATTTAATTCAGTATAAGCATAAATCTTTCTTTATTGGTTGAAACAACATGGCATTGTACATGATTGATCCTTGGAAATAACGATAATATCCATCCCATAAAAATATAAATGTGTACAATTGTTTCAACACATACTATCAATTTTAATTTATATGGAAAATATTCTGTACATCCTCGGGCATGTGGCACAATATGAATAAAGAGCCGTTTCATGTATCCGCAACATTTGTATGTTGGATTGACTCCCACACACATGTGTGTCCTAAAACGAATTTGGAATGCTCGAAGCCCATATACAAATCCTAATGGCTTAAACCACATGCCATTGTATGTGTTGAATCTCTTGAGATCAATATAATAAATACATGGGTAGGATTATTATCTTGAAAGTTGCATGAACTTATCTAAATTCTTGTGCACATGAGGAACACTTTGATACTCACTGAATATATTTGTCTGGAAATATAGGGTATCCCTTGATTTCATAGAATTCAAATAGTCAAATTATAGTTTTGAACCCCCGAGCCATACATCTTTGCCTACTAATAAAGTACTGATTGCTTCTGTCGATTCACCGTCAACAATTTTACCTGTTTTTTATTTTTACTAGTACAAATGCTCGTGCGTTGCACCGGGCAAAAAAAATATAACAATGTATTATTTTTTTAAATCCAATTATTTCAAACGTTTTCATCCAATTTGCAACATTTTGAAAATCTGAAGATACACTATGAAAGGATATAAAGGAGCATGCACAACATGCGAACAGCTGTGCGAGAAGATGCAGCAAGAAGAAAAGGATGGATCTGAATCTGATAAGTCGCACCGTGTAGCCAGTCTCTCAGAAAATCTAGATAGGTGCCTTCCTAACTAAATATGACTTAGAAAAATAAGATTCGCTAATGGAGGAAAAAAAACATCACTGTCTTGCGTGCTTGCATATTTAGTTCGTTGGATCCAGGTGCTGCTCTTAAAAGTGAGGATCTGCAAGCATTTAAGACCTTCTGCTCTCTGTGCCACATTTTAAAGATATACATAACCTTGTGAACCTTCTAGATGTTAGATAGATACTACAACCTAACAAATATTATCGATCAATTGCAGTAGTTGATGTCTAGTGTCATTTGTTTGAGTTAATCAATGAATTATATGTATCAATATTTAAAATGCTGCTTTGAACATATCAGCATACCATGGAGACAGAGAAAAAATGACTTTACCTCATTCCACTTATATGCCCTTGTTCCGATGTTGATTTGACACCAACCTCTCTAGTGGACAGAGAATCCCTGTAAATAACAGCCTCTCGAGTCTCAAAGTACATACACATAAAATATTTCTCGAGTAATTTTATTGTTTCCATAATCAATCATGAACCTACTGTATCAACATGAACAGTCAATAGATATTAGTAGTGTAGACAGAAATACATATCACATACTCTTGCCATCTCATCACATACTCTTGATATCTCTCGCACACATGATGATCACATATTGTTGCTTCTGATTGCTTCTCCCTCAAACAAATACATCTATACGAATTGTGCTGCATATAATTAGGAGAATGTTATGGACCTCAAGGTGGGTGCAGGAATTTATCAGCTCAATCTACCTTCCATCACTGAAAAGACAGAAGAAAAAATTGCTTAGTTGTGAATTTCTTCAAGCATCTAATAAATAATTCAGACTAAAACTTGAGAACACGACATCATGTAATCAACTCGTACAGGGGACCAAGTTGACAATCGTGGATCAGGAATATAGTAGTAAGGGGACCAAGATGACATTTGTGGATCAGGAATATAGTAGTAAGGGTGATCTGTTGGATATTCCTTGCATGTTCATCATATCCCCCTACAGTCGTACCTTTTTTTGCGTGGACGGTCCATAAGAAAAGACCCATCCGTGGCCCAGTAGGGCAGCGAAGACCGGGCGAGGCACAAGGAATTTTTTGCCGTACGATCCCGCAGCCGTAGCTTCAAAAGAATGTATTGTCTGCAGGAGATTGTTACTCACGCTCACTCCAATTCTGGTTGCAATTCCGTGAATCAAATCTATGCCTCCTTTCATAGCAATGAGCTCTAGAACCTTAACCATCTAAGGGAAGATATTTTTTCATCAAAGTTATGAACAGACCCAATTTGAATGTACCTCATCAAATGAAAGGTGCATAGACGTTTAACAGACTCAAGGTATGAAGAATCATAGAATTCAGAAGATGGATATGCATACTATGTAGTAATGTCCCATGTCTACAGAAACCTCTATCTACTTTTCAGTGGGAAAATTAGCTACTTTCCAGACTTATGTGCTCGACTTGATAACTTATAAACACTCTCGGTCATTAATCTATTTCGCAGACTTCAGCACAATACATGTATAAAATTCATAGAAATTCTGTTCAAAAAATGTTAAGCTAAGTCGGAAATGCATATGTTACCCATCTTATTCTTCGACCAAAAGGAAGTAACAAACTCATATAAGTATAGATGAAAAATATGTTATGAGCACCATAAAGACAAAAATTATCAAATGACAAGGGAAGCGTAGTTTTGCACAAGTTACCATTCATGCACCTTAAAGATAAAAAATAGAGCTAATAAAGGATTGAGTCAGTAATATCTGTTGGACTATGAATGGGCTTAGGCCCATATAAGACACTAATCCCTGGTTAATCTTGAGGCCCATGTATGAGATGGCAGGTGGTGGGAAGTTTAGTCCCACCTTGCTAGTTGAGGAGAGTTGAGACCCCTTTATAAGGGCTGCTCTACCACTTACCATTGGGAGCTTGGGAAGAGGAGTGGTACACGCGCGCTCCTCCTCCTCCGCCGCCCGCCTCGCCTTGTCACGACGCGCGCGCGCCGCGGGTTGCGGGGGTGCGACTCTTGCCAGGACCCGCGTTGCCAGGATTCGTCGACCCCTTGCTGGGGGTGCGACGCTTGCCGGGAACAACGACTCCCTTGCCGGGAGTGGGCTGACTTGGTCGTGGGCCTCCGCAAGGCCCACGACTTTCTTCCTCACTCTGTGCTGCCTTCGGCAATCCCATCCCGACGACCGCATGCACGGCTGGTCGAAGGTTTTTGGGGAGCGTCTCGACGCGACTGCTCCCGATCCGTCCCCAACTCTGTTCGCCTCTGCTTCCACTACTTCCTCTGCATCGACACCATGGCTGACGACGCTGCCGCTAAGAAGAAGGCCACGGACGACGTCGAGGCTGCTGCTGCAGCCGCCGCGTTGGCCTGGCCAACCGGAGGGTATGATCTGTTCATCCCTCATTTACTCATACTTATGCTAGCCGTACATGTGCTGCTCATAGAAGGTTCGATTCTATGTTCTGTACGTGCTAGTATGCTTAGGTATTGCTATGAGATGCATACCTTTTATGCCATGCTTACTGTTTACTCGTGGATAAGTCTAATCGAAAAAGTGCTAATATTTCCAACAATATCACCATCATCTCAAGGTTCTTCCACTATCTTCGTCCTTCCCACCTCCTCGCGAGCAAACCCACTGCCCCACCCAAATCCATGTCATGTCTTCATCGACCTCACAATCAAAGTACAAATCATCAAAAATTGAATCACCACTCTGGCTGGATGCTATAAATCTTGTTTTCCCTTTCAACTGAGCTCTACAATGTTGAAATTTCTAAATCCACCTGCTTTCCTTTTTCTGCGTTTCCATTGTCTTCGTGAAAGTGAAACTAACTTACTGAAACCGGACATGTCCTCCACAAACCCAAGGAAGCTCTAAGTATGCTAGTGACCAGAGGTGTTGCGGATGGAGACGCCGTGCTGGACGGTGTAGGCAGCGAGGCCGCTGGTTTACTCGTGGCCTCGCCTGATCCTACCTCACCATCTGTAGGTGCTCCGTTTGGGGATGGAAGGATCCATGGGAGGAGGGAGGGGCGTCATGTAGGAACGATGCCACATCATCAGCGAGGCGGCCGCGGAACCCCAGCGACGGCCGAGAGCAGTTGGGCGGCAGGCACGGCGATGCGATGGGGTGCCGAGTGCGGGCTGGGGAAGATGCCGGCGGCCGCGGAACCCCGGCGACGACCGAGAGCAGTTGGGCGGCGGGCACGACGATGCGATGGGGTGCCGAGTACGGGCTGGGGAAGATGCGGGTGTTTTTTTAGCGGGCTAGAGTCCCGGTGGATGCCGTGGGTTCAACGACAGAACGACCGCTGAGCAATAGTACCATCTCGGATGTAGAAAATAATATAGGTGAAAAAAACTGAAAGCGCAAATTCACGGGAAGAAAGCGTATTGTGACGGTGAACCCACTGAGTCAATCCGTGCTTTATTATTAAAAAAATTAAAATTAAGAAAAGATAAAAGAATTTGCTATACAAGGTGGTACTGATTTTTTGCTTATTGGGCTCCTGAAAAAACGATTCCTGAGCGCTACCTGTGGTATGCTTCCCGCCTGGGCCACGAAGACTCATTGGGCCTCGGCTGGGCTTGCTCCACTCCACCAGCAGATCATTAGAGAAACAACCCAAAAAATAATAATTCCCTCATGATAGTTGCCAATAGGAGTGATCGAACACCGACCTGCCAACTACTGCCAAGGACCATGTCCAACTGAGCCAAGTCCTAAATTTCAAAAAGAAAAAAGAAACTGAGCCAAGTCCCAAGTCCTGATCATGTGCAAAACAGGGATTCGCTTAGTATATCACCTCGCTCCTTTACAATTTGCACTAATTTATATATGTCTATGATCTGCAATCAGCAAGCCACCTTGAGAATAAGGGAAGTAATTAAGAGAAAATTGATATAATCAAGAACGGAAAAGTGCGCGCTCCAAGAAGACCGATTAAATTTCAAAATGATATGTCGGCTCAGTCTCTCGGAAGTGCTCATAGGGCAGCGTATGCTTTCATAGAGGTGGGTGTATGAACGTGTATATGAGTGCTTGCGTCTGTATTGTGTTCAAAAAAATAACGGGAGAAACACGACACGCTTATATGAAGGAAAAAGAAAGAGATCGGGTTGGATGAGAGCGCGCACGTAAGGGAAGGTACGCACGTGGATTCAGGCTGGAAAGAACGAAAAGACGCGACACTTTCGGAGGAAAGAGGAAGAGGATCGGATAAGAAGACATGGCGTCACCGTGTACCCGCCGCTACAACACGGCGTCGAAGAAGGCGAGGGAGAGCTTGAGAAGCTTTGTGTTCTAACTCCTGAGTGCGGCCGCGTACCTGCCGCTGCAGCACGGCGTCGACGGAGTTGAGGGAGATGTTGAGCAGCTTATGTCTGGGTCCAGCTGCTAAGAGCATCGTCAGCCGCGTCCACAACAGCTTCCCTTCCCCCGGGCTATTTTTTATCGTCGGTGTAAAAATTGGCCCAGTCGCACCTTCAAGATCTCGTTTTTCGCCGGTTTGGACCGAAATAACAACCGGCGAACACGAGCCGAACCCAAGTCCCCAGGGGTCGCTTGCGGGCGCCGGCCGAAGCGAAAAGGCACGTGGGTGTGCTGTGTCGACGAGAAGGCCCTTTTCCCGCTGACCCCCCTCCATTTCCCACCATTCCCCCTTCTCCCACCATTCTCCTCCATCTCCCCTCCATCTGGCCATCATGCCGCCGAGGAAGTACACGGCCCCTCGCGCCGCCACCGATGCCAACGCCACCCAGCCGAAGCAGAGGAAGCAGAGGGCACCGCCGTCCAAACCACCGGGCATGTCGAACACCGACCGGAATGCGGAGGTTCAGTGCCGGGAGGCTGTCACCACTGACTGGCGGAACAGGCTCAACGCCAAGAAGGCCCGGGACAGGGCAGCGGGGGCGGCTGCGACCGTGGCGGAACAAGCAGAGGCGGCTCACGCGGGGATGATGAATCCGCCTGGCGGCCACACTCCCTGGAGCCAGCCGAGCGTCGGGTCGCCGGCCGGCTACTCGCCGTCGCCACACCCCTTGGGGTGCGCGCCCTCGCCTGGCTACGCCGACGGCGACGCGCACGGCGGGTTCAACTCCAACATCACCTTTCCACATGGCCACCCCGCCCAGCGCATGCCCTCACCCGCGTTCGCCGGTGTCCAGTACCCCCGTACACCTACTCTCCGCCGGCATACGCATCCTCCCTGACGCCGCCTCTGCGCCATGGCGCCTGCTCTTCTCACAAGCCTCGTCGTCGCATCTCGATAACCCCAACACGACGGAGGCCGACATGGACAACATCATCACGACCGGCTCGGCCGCCGCCGTCGCCTCCCCCGGGTTCAATGCCCAAGAAGATACAATGGACCTCAATGGCGACATGGACGACAAGCTCGACTACAGCGAGGAGGAGCCAGAGGACGAGGAGGACGAGGAGGAGGAGGAGCCGGCGCCTGCTCCGGCGAGGGAAGGAAAAAAGAAGAAGTGGGCGGCCAGGACTGGCGAGCCGCGCATCAAGTGGGCGTCCAAAGAAGATGAGTGCCTCGCCGAAGCATGGAAGATCGTCTGCCTCGACCTGATCACTGGCACGAACCAGAACGCCGACACGTACTGGGAGCGCATCAAGTCGGAGTTCGATGAGCGCAAGCTGGTCGACCCCTACTTCGCCGGCGTCCACATGCAGTGGCTCGAAGGCCATGGTGAATCATTGGGCGATCATCCAAATGGCGTGCAACAAATGGCATGGGATCCTCGAGGAGATCGCGGCTCACCCGGAGAGCGGCGCCAACATCGAGGGTCAGGTATGACGCCGGTCTCTTGCTCATTTTTCGCCATTTGCGTCGCCGACACTTGTTCCTCGGCGCAGATGGTCTAGATGTTCGCCAGGACAGCAGCACCGACCAAGATTTCAAGTACCTCCACGTGTTCTCCCGGATCGAGAAGTGCGAGAATCGGGCGGAAGTCCGGCGCACCCTCGCCAAGGCCAAGGAGACGTACAAGCCGGGCGCGCCGACACCGGGCCTGGTCGATGGGTGTACAGACGGCAACAAACGAGCCAAGTCGGCGAAGGACGCCGCGCCGGCTACCGCGCGTCTGCAAAAGCTATCGCCGATGCCAAGACCCGCGCCGGCCAAAGGGAAGAGAAAACCGAGGCGCGATGGTCGGCGTTGATGACGAACAGCGCCGTCAAACTCGACCTGCTCCGGACCAACATCGCCGCGAAGAAGAGGAACACCGACCTGACTTTTCTGATGGGGGGGCGACATGGCGACGATGGACGAGCATGTCAAGACATGGTACCTGGCGGAGCGTGGCCTCATCCTGAACCAGATGCTGTCGACGGCAGCGCCAACTCCCACACTGACCCCGACGCTGCCGCCCAGCCCGAGCGGCGCCTCCACGACGCCCAACACAGAAACCGCGCCGACGCCGACCAGCCCGCGCACGCCGACTCCCACCAGTCCGACACCGGTGGATGGTGCCGCCATTTAATGAATTGCCTATGCGTCCTTCCTTTTGAACGGCGAACTTTTAAGTTATTGATTCGCCGAACTGTGGCATGGTGATCGCCAGACTTGAGGTGTTGATCGTCTGACTTGTGGCGTTTTTTTGGTAGCGGGAATTATCATGTTTGAATTTAAACGTCTTGGGGCCGGTCCTAGGGGGCGTCGCTGGGACCTAGATTGCCCCTAAGTCCTAAAAAACGCTAGACGAAGGTCCAAAATAGGGTCGGCCGCTGCTCTATGGGGACGAATGAGTGGAGTTGCTCTAAGCGCCGCGGCTGCAACACGGCATCGACGGGGGCGAGGGAGACTCTGCTGCACGGGTCCGTCAACATCACCTTTCTGTGAGAGCTATTAACATGACAGAAGCAGTCTATTGATTTTGTTCCTTACTCTCATATGTAATGTCCTTTTTTTGCAATGTAAAGTAGGATTCGTCACTTCAATTTTGATCAGGTGCACAGCCAAAAAATAATAATCAAATGTGACTAACCTATATGAGGGTTCTTGTGAGTACCAAATCAGAGTACACCTTTCTCCAGTTTGGCTTTGCAAAGTGTGTCCGGATCTGTCAAATTAGCTGTCAGGAAAGCAAGCAACCATGTTGTCTCTGAAATTTTTCAAGGTTAATAGTGGGAGTGAGAAGGGGGATCAAGAAGAAAGCCTTGCTGTCAGAGGTGATATCCACTCTATTTTTTCCGTGTCGAAGCGATTGAACCATGGCAATCAGAGCTGACCTCACATCTCCTTCCTCATACACACTTGTAAGGTAGTAGGGCATCTGTGTTGCATTTTCCTTCTACAAAACTGTACTATGTGAGACGTTGTTTACTGAAACTGTTACGCTTGAGTAGTATAGTACATCATCATCACATTCATTAACTTCATTTATGACATCTTTGAGCCATTCAAACGAGCCTTGTTCCCTGCCTCCGTGGTAACCGATAGAGATCTAATCACTTAATCAGTTTGATTCATTCACCAATTGACAACTCCACCATTCAATATAAATACGTATTCAGTTTGTGACTTAGAGTCATCCAGATCACTGTCAGAACTTGCATCGACGTAACCATTTACGATGAACTCTTTATCACCTCCGTAAATGAGAAACATATCCTTACTCCTTTTCAGGTATTTCAGGATGTTCTTGACCGTTGTCCAGTGATCCACTCCTGGATTAGTTTGGTACCTCCCTGCTAAACTAATAGCAAGACACACATCTGGTCTGGTATGCATACATGATAGAATCTATGGCTGAAGCATAGGGGATGACTTTCATTTTCTCAATATCTTCTGCAGTGGTCGAGCATTGAGTCTGGCTCAACTTCACACCTTGTAACACAGGCAAGAACCCTTTCTTTGCTTGATCCATTTTGAACTTCTTCAAAACTTTGTCAAGGTATGTGCTTTTTGAAAGTTCAATTAAGCGTCTTGATCTATCTCTATAAATCTTGATGCCCGATATATAAGCAGCTTCATCCAGGTCTTTCATTCAAAAATTCTTATTCAAGTATCCTTTTATGCTATTTAGAAATTCAGTATCATTTCCGATCAGCGATATATCATCTACATATAATATTAGAAATGCTACAGAGCTCACACTCACTTTCTTGTAAATACAGACTTCTCCAAAAGTCTGTATAAAACCATATGCTTTGATCACACTATCAAAGCGTATATTCCAACTCCGAGATGCTTGCACCAGTCCATAAATGGACCGCTGGAGCTTGCACACTTTGTTAGCACCTTTTGAATCGACAAAACCTTCTGGTTGCATCATATACAACTCTTCTTTAAGATATCCATTAAGGAATGCACTTTTTACATCCATTTGCCAAATTTCATAATCATAAAATGTGGCAATTGCTAACATGATTCGGACAGACTTAAGCATCGCTATGGGTGAGAAGGTCTCATCATAGTCAACTCCTTGAACTTGTCAAAAACCTTTCGCAACAAGTCAAGCTTTGTAGACAGTAATATTACTGTCAGCGTCAGTCTTCTTCTTGAAGATCCATTTATTCTTTATGGCTTGCCAATCATCGGGCAAGTCAACCAAAGTCCACACTTTGTTCTCATACATGGATCTCATCTCAGATTTCATGGCCTCAAGACATTTCGCGGAATCTGGGCTCATCATCGCTTCCTCATAGTTCGTAGGTTCGTCATGGTCAAGTAACATGACTTCCAGAACAGGATTACCGTACCACTTTGGTGCGGATCTTACGCTGGTTGACCTACGAGATTCAGTAGTAACTTGATCAGAAGTTTCATGATCATCATCACTAGCTTCCTCACTAATTGGTGTAGGAATCACTGGAACCCATTTCTGTGATGAACTACTTTCCAATAAGGGAGCAGGTATAGTTACCTCATCAAGTTCTACTTTCCTCCCACTCACTTTTTTCGAGAGAAACTCCTTCTCTAGAAAGCAGCTTCACCGAGGTCTTTCATTGAAAAACTCTTATTCAAGTATCCCTTTATGCTATCCAGAAATTCTATATCATTTCCAATCAACAATATGTCATCCACATATAATATTAGAAATGCTACAGAGCTCCCACTCACTTTCTTGTAAACACAGGCTTCTCCAAAAGTCTGTACAAAACCAAATGCTTTGATCACACTATCAAAGCATTTATTCCAACTCCGAGAGGCTGCACCAGTCCATAAATGGATCGCTGGAGCTTGCACACTTTGTTAGATCCCTTTGGATCGACAAAACCTTTCGGTTGCATCATATACAACTCTTCTTCCAGAAATCCATTCAGGAATGCAGTTTTGACATCCATTTTCCAAATTTCATAATCATAAAATGCGGCAATTGCTAACATGATTCAGACAGACTTAAGCATCGCTATGGGTGGGAAGGTCTCATCATAGTCAATCCCTTGAAATTGTCGATAGTCAATCCCTTGAAATTGTCGAAAACCTTTCGCAACAAGTCGAGCTTTATAGACAGTAACATTACCGTCAGCGTCAGTCTTCTTCTTGAAGATCCATTTATTCTCAATTGCTTGCCGATCATCGGGCAAGTCAACCAAAGTCCACACTTTGTTCTCATACATGGATCCCATCTCAGATTTCATGGCCTCAAGCCATTTCATGGAATCTGGGCTCACCATTGCTTCTTAGTTTGTAGGTTCGTCATGGTCTAGTAACATAACTTCCAGAACAGGATTACCGTACCACTCTGGTGCAGATCTTACTCTGGTTGACCTACGAGGTTCAGCAACAACTTGATCTATAGTTTCATGGTCATCATGATTAACTTCCTCACTAATTGGTGTAGGTGTCGCAGAAACCGGTTTATGTGATGAACTACTTTCCAATAAGGGAGCAGGTACAGTTACCTCATCAAGTTCTACTTTCCTCCCACTCACTTCTTTCGAGAGAAACTCCTTCTCTAGAAAAACTCCGAATTTAGCAACAAAAGTCTTGCCTTCGGATCTGTGATAGAAGATGTACCCAACAGTCTCCTTTGGGTATCCTATGAATACACATTTCTTTGATTTGGGTTCGAGCTTATTAGGTTGAAGCTTTTTCACATAAGCATCGCAACCCCAAACTCTAAGAAATGACAACTTGGGTTTCTTGCCAAACCACAGTTCATATGGTGTCATCTCAACGGATTTGGATGGTGCCCTATTTAACGTGAATGCAGTCGTCTCTAAAGCATAACCCAAAACGATAGCGGTAAATCAGTAAGAGTCATTATAGATCGCATAATATCTAATAAAGTGCGGTTACGATGTTCGGACACACCATTATGATGTGGTGTTCCGGGTGGCGTGAGCTGCGAAACTATTCCGCATTGTTTCAAATGAAGACCAAACTCGTGACTCAAATATTCATCTCCACGATCGGATCGTAGAAATTTATTTTCTTATTACGATGATTTTCCACTTCACTCTGAAATTCGTTGAACTTTTCAAATGTTTCATACTTATGTTTCATCAAGCAGATATACCCATATCTGCTCAAATCATCTATGAAGGTCAGAAAATAACGATACCCGCCGCGAGCATCAATACTCATTGGACCGCATACATCAGTATGTATTATTTCCAACAAGTCTGTTGCTCGCCCCATTGTTCCGGAGAACGGAGTCTTAGTCATCTTGACCATGAGGCATGGTTCGGAAGCATCAAGTGATTCGAAAAGCCCATCGGTATGGAGTTCCTTCATGCGCTTTACACCAATATGACCTAAACGGCAGTGCCATAAATAAGTTGCACTATCATTATTAAACCTGAATCTTTTGGCTTCAATATGAATATGTGTATCACTACTATCGATATTCAACAAAAATAGACCATCCATCAAGGGTGCATGACCATAAAAGATATTACTCACATAAATAGAACAACCATTATTCTCTGATTTAAATGAATAACCGTCTCGCATCAAACAAGATCCAGATATAATGTTCATGCTCAATGCTGGCACCAAGTAACAATTATTTAGGTCTAAAACTAATCCCGAAGGTAGATATAGAGGTAGCGTGCCGACGGCGATCACATCGACTTTGGAACCATTTCCCACGCGCATCGTTACCTCGTCCTTAGCCAATCTCCGCTTAATCCATAGCCCCTGTTTCGAGTCTCAAATATGAGCAACAGAACCAGTATCAAATACCCAGGCGCTACTGTTATCATTAGTAAGGTACACATCAATAACATGTATATCAAATATACCTTTTGCTTTGCCATCCTTCTTTTTCGCCAAATACTTGGGGCAGTTCTGCTTCCAGTGACCAGTCCCTTTACAGTAGAAGCACTCAGTCTCAGGCTTAGGTCCAAACTTGGGCTTCTTCACTTGAGCAGCAACTTGCTTGCCGTTTTTCTTGAAGTTACCCTTCTTCCCTTTGCCCTTTTTCTTGAAAGTAGTGGTTTTGTTAACCATCAACACTTGATGCTCCTTCTTGATTTCCACCTCCGCAGCCTTTAGCATTGCGAAGAGCTCGGGAATTGTCTTGTTCATCCCTTGCATATTATAGTTCATCACGAAGCTTTTGTAGCTTGGTGGCAGTGATTGAAGAACTCTGTCAATGACAATATCATCAGGAAGATTAGCTCCCAGTTGAGTCAAGTGGTTGTGGTACCCAGACATTCTGAGTATATGTTCACTGACAGAACTATTCTCCTCCATTTTGTAGCTATAGAACTTATTGGAGACTTCATATCTCTCAATCCGGGCATTTACTTGAAATATTAACGTCAACTCTTGGAACATCTCATATGCTCCATGACGTTCAAAACGTCGTTGAAGTCCCGATTCTAAGTCGTAAAGCATGGCACACTAAACTATCGAGCATTCATCAGCTTTGCTCTGCCAGATGTTCACAACATCTGGAGTTGCTCCTGCAGCGGATCTTGCACCTAGTGGTGCTTCCAGGACGTAATTCTTCTGTACAGCAATGAGGATAATCCTCAAGTTTCGGACCCAATCCGTGTAGTTGCTACCATCATCTTTCAACTTAGCTTTCTCTAGGAACGCATTAAAATTCAACTAAACAGTAGCACGGGCCATTTATCTACAACAACATAGACATGCAAAATACTATCAGGTACTATGTTCATGATAAATTAAAGTTCAATTAATCATATTACTAAAGAACTCCCACTTAGATAGACATCCCTCTAATCATCTAAGTGATCACGTGATCCAAATCAACTAAACCATGTCCAATCATCACATGAGATGGAGTAGTTTTCAATGGTGAACATCACTATGTTGATCATATCTACTATATGATTCATGCTTGACCTTTCGTTCTCAGTGTCCCGAGGCCATATCTGCATATGCTAGGCTTGTCAAGTTTAACCCAAGTATTCCGCGTGTGCAAAACTGGCTTGCACCCGTTGTATGTGAACGTAGAGCTTATCACATCCGATCATCATGTGGTGTCTCGGCACGACGAACTGTAGCAACGGTTCATACTCAGGAAGAACACTTATACCTTGAAATTTAGTGAGAGATCATCTTATAATGCTACCGCCGTACTAAGCAAAATAAGATGCATAAAAAGATAAACATCACATGCAATCAAATAAGTGATATGATATGGCCATCATCATCTTGTGCCTTTGATCTCCATCTCCCAAGCACCGTCATGATCACCATCGTAACCGTCTTGACACCTTGATCTCCATAGAAGCATCGTTGTCGTCTTGCCAACTATTGCTTCTACAACTATCGCTACCGCTTAGTGATAAAGTAAAGCAATTACATGGCGTTTGCATTTCATACAATAAAGCGACAACCATATGGCTCCTGGCAGTTGCCGATAACTGTTACAAAACATGATCATCTCATACAATAAATTATATATCATCACATCTTGACCATATCACATCACAGCAAGCCTTGCAAAAGCAAGTTAGACGTCCTCTACTTTGTTGCTGCAAGTTTATACGTGGCTGTCGCGGGCTTCTAGCAAGAACCGTTCTTACCTACGCATCAAAACCACGACGTGGTATAGTGATTGCTTTTTAATCTTCAGAAAGAACCTTGTTCATTGAATCCGATTCAACTAAAGTTGGAGAAATAGACACCCGCCAGCCACCTATGTGCAAAGCACGTCGGTAGAACCAGTCTCATGAACGCGGTCATGTAGTGTCGGTCCAGGCCACTTCATCCAACAATACCGCCGAATCAAGAAACAACTAGTGATGGCAAGCAATCACTACTAGGGAAAAGCCTAGCAGTAGCGCGGGTAAAATGCTTATCAGTAGCGCGGGCAGCTGCGCTACTGATACGGCGCTACAGCTAACGCTTAACAGTAGCGTGTGCTGACCCGCGCTACTGCTATCTAGGGATAGCAGCAGCGGTCGTCGTAAAAACACGCTGCTACTAATATCTATAGCGCCCTAGTATAAAAGGTGCTACTGCTAAGACCTCGCTGCTACTAAAGCCATAGCCCGCGCTACTGTTATTAGTTTCTGAATTTTTTTCTGCTCCATATTTTGTGCTGCTGAATTTTGTTTAGTGTTTTATACAATAGTCTCTAGCATATCATACACATACAAATCTGATCATATCATACACATACAAATAGCCTCATCAAATCGATCATGTCATCACCCAACACAAAATGACGTCTCTCTCGAAATACCGATACAAGTTATGAGATGCCTCAAATACTTGCAACTACATCGTCATCCATCTAAATAATGATATAGACAAGAAGAGCTATCACTATGAGTGAGAGCGGAACTATGTAGTACATGAGGCGGCGGTTATGAGTCCTCTCTCGCGTTAGCGTGAACCTCAAGTAACTAGCTTCTACTTCATGTCTGCTTTTGAACCATTTATGGCTGGCACCCGAGAACCGCTCGGATCATTTACCCTGCACATAATCATCATTTTCCGAATATAACATGTCCAAAACATCACATGTACAAATATGACATGTCCAAATTCCAAATGTGACATGTCCAAATCACATGTCCACTTCAAATTTGCATATAGCAGGAAGAAAAATATAGAACTTGAAGAAAAATGCAAGAAGTTTTTTTAAATAGAAACAATTGCTTTAACTAAAAAATAATAAATAGCAACAATTGCTTTAATTAAAAATAGCAATAGTTTCAAACCTAGGGTTCATACTAAGTACCACTAAAAAATAGCCAATAATATGTCCTAGATTTTTTAAACTAGGGTTCATACTAATTGTAATTAACTAACTAGCACTAAAAATAGCCTAGGGTTCATACTAACTAGCACTAAATAGCTAGGGTTAATACTAACATATATATATAGAGAGAGAGAGAGCAGAGAGCAGAGAAGAGGGGAGGGGAGAGTGCTTACAGAGGGCGGAGAGAGAGATGGGGTCGGGGGAGACGGCGGCAGCGAGGCGCGCGAGGAGGAGTCGGGGAAGATGGCGGCGAGGCGGGGTCGGCGGAGATGGCGGCGAGGCAGGGTCGAGGGAGACGGCGGCGAGGCGGGGTCGAGGGAGACGGCGGCGGAGAGCGA